>NC_141690.1:185492993-185790493 GCF_964263255.1 Lissotriton vulgaris | reverse complement strand
TGCTGAGTGCAGCACACTGTCCATGGTTTGAACCTTTTCTAGATTCCTCCCTGGACATCAGACACCCCCTTTTCTTAAAATACAAGATTACAAAGGGCAGGGGTGTTGCACATAGGTCCAGGATCATTACATATTTCTAGGATAAGAAGTATCTACAATGAGTGAAGCTGGAACTTAATTACTTGTCAGGGACTTGTTGGAATAGTTCTTGGATCTACAAATACCTCTTACATATGGCCTTAAAAGCCTGCCCAATAGCCCATATGGATCTGGGTCTGCAAGCAGAAGGTTCACATGGTGGAATTATGGATGTGCTCTCATCTGTGCAGACAGAACGGGACCTTAGCAGTTTTCAATGTGTGTTTCCTTTGAACAATAAAATACTATTTTAGGTATATTTGGTCCAGGGCCGATAGGCCTTTCTTTAATTCAATTGCACTTTCCCAGGTGGGCTGGAGCCAATGGAGGCCAGTTTCGAAAGTACAAGGCAGCTGCTGGTACCTGTCACTTTCCCCAGCTTCCTGAGGGTAACTTCAGCAGAGATTGACTTCAAGAGAGACAGTCAAAGAGGGAGATGTATGGAGTTGGAGAGAAAAATCAGAGACAGAGATGAGAGAGAGGAGAAATGGAAATAAACAGAGAGAGAGAGAGAGAGACGAGAGGGCCCAGAGCGACTTTTGGTTCCCACTATGGGTCCTATTAGTACACTTTTTTATAACAGCGCTGTTAGGCCATTCTAATTGTAATACAGTGCTGTTTAAAACTTTGATAACACAATATATGAACAAAGCCACTCTTGAAAACAGAATATCGAGTTATTAAAAAAGAAAACAGGAACAAAGATTTCCACTGCAAAAAAAGTTTAAAACACCACGTGAAAACTTATGCCGACAGCAGCAGCCAATCCTGTGAGTTCCTTGTGCACCGTCAACGTTCCCCTCTGGAAACTGCTAGTCGGAAAGGTTTCCACAAACTCGAAATATCTTTGTTTCTTCTCTTCGAGGAAACCAAGTCAATCAACCCTGCAAGCTATTCCAAAGGAAGCGCTTTATTCTCGAGGCAGCTCTACGGGCAGGGGCATATAACGCACAACTGAATGACTGAGCCCCCGGGCCATCCGAAAAAGAGATCAAAGCGCCCCTCTGCTCTATTGAAATGCAATTGCTTCCTAATCACATTGTGGGGGCCCGGGCTTGCAAGAAGGGGTTACGCGAGCCCTTTATAGGGAAGCTACCGCTAGTGAAAGGGACAATGGAGAGATTAGCGCTGTCAGCCATATAGGAGCAGCAGCACTTTCCACCTAACTGCAGGGAAGAAAGCAAACAGGAAAGCAGGGCACCCAAAGGCAACAAGCTCTCGGCATTGCGTGGTGGGGGCGGGGGAGCGGCATTGCGTGGCGGGGGCTGGGGAGCGGCTTCCTTTGAAGTCTGATGCCAATGGTGTGCGATGTGCACGCGCACGGCTCACATGCACTGTACCCGATCTGCAGTTTGGGTACACTTTTGAAAGACTTACTATAATCTCGCCAACAAGCATTGCTAAAGCAATGCCTTAGGCTCGACCTAAAAAGGAGAGAGAAGGGGTGAGAAGAAAGGTTGTAGAAAAAGGGTGAAGAGAAGGAGAGAGAAAGAGAGGCAGATGTGCATCCCCAGTCTCAAGGAACTAGTCCCGAAGGGCAGGGTAAGGTCTTGCCTCTATTGTTAGCCCTCACACTTCCCGAAGGGAGTCATGTGTCTTCACTGGGCTTATGCTCCTCGTCGGGCCGGTGCTGCAATGGCCGACGGGACACCGATTAAAAGGGTCACTTTCACGGAGATCTTTTAAGAGAAAAGCCGACAGTTGAGTGCGGGTATGCGGGCTAGGACCTGGGGTAAAGGGAGTGAAGTACGTGCTGTGACAATATGTAAAAATATTAAAATACCTAAGGGTATCCACTGGGAGATTTTAATAGCGTGGTAACCTTTGTAAGTTAAAAAAACACACGGGTTGGTCGGTTACTCTGGGGCTTAATGTGCCCAAGTAACTGCTAAAAGGTCAACATGTTTCACGCCTTGAATGTCCACTGCTGGATCGGTGGCATTTCTTCAGGACCTAGAGTGAAGTGAGATAGTGCACGTGGGCGGCGGAGTTCCAAAAAGAGGTGGTAACCCAATAGAGTTAAAGGTACTGAAGGATCAACCACATGGCTGGCATTGGAGCTATGGTGGTTGAAATCTCGAACTGTAGATAGTCCTTAATGAAAGAGAAAGTACCGTAAATGGGGGGGAATAGTATCCTGTGGCATGTCCTAGCTGATGGCTCGCACCCTAGTACGGTTGCGTTGGGTGCTCGATCAGTTGCACCTACCCTGCATCAGTGGCTGCCTGCTTCCTCTCTAAATTAATTGCATGTACATTAGGTACACTCCAGATTGGTTACTGGGTTACCCTTGTGAGTCCCTAGTATATGGTACCTTAGGTACCAAGGGCATAGGTACCCCAGAGGCCTACCAGGGGCTGAAGCATGTATGATGCCACCCCTGGGAAGTCTTCCAAAATGGCACCACAGGTCTGCTACTGCAGCCTGGGTAAGGCGGTCCTTGTACCCCTTACTTAGGTATAGTATATCTATATCTACCTATATATATAGGCGCATATAAACCTATAAGTCACTCCTATGGCAGGCCTTGACAACCCTGAAGGCAGAGTGCTTGGTTTTGTGTGAGAGGGTGTCCAAGCATTTGCTGAGCCCCTCTGCAGCTTTCGGAATCCCTTCCTTATAGCTGTTCTATGATACAGCCATACCATATACTCTTACGTGCTATATAACCTCGCAGTAAATGCTAACTTTGAGATGGCTGCATCAAAACATGTCCTGTTTGGTGTCAAACACTTTGGAATACTACCCCCCCCACCAGTTCTGGCGGTGGGAGTAGCATTCCACCCTTCTAGAGGGAGAAGACATGTACACACTGGTAAACCCGGTAGAAGTTAAACAGAGCCCCAGCATCACAAAATGGATGCTGCTGCCACTGACACAAGTCTGACCTCCTGCTGCTGGACGATACTCCGGCATGGGAGGCTTGAACAATATGTTTCCTGTCCAGGGAGGTGCCAGCACCACCCCAGACATGCTTTAGTGTATTTGGGCAGGGTGGTTGCCTTCAGTGAATGCTTTCCAGACAGTGCCTGGGGCACACAAGGTGTCCCAGTGCATTTCCCAGTTCAAACCGGTTGCTGGGGCACTGGACAAAGGGGAAGGCGTGTAACGACCCCCTCCCCAGGTCCTCCCATAGGTGGGACCTTAGAGTTAGTCCAACCCCTAAACTTAGTATAAGTATAGGAACCCAGTCCCTAGGACTTTAGATTACACTGGATGAAACTCTGCAACATATATCTTGGAACTTCAACATTCCATTTCGACAGGATAACAGAAGAAATCTCCCTTGGGGTCAAGGAGTGACTCCCCTGTTCAAACAGACACCAAAGAAGCATCTTGCCAGTCTGCATTTTCGAGATTCCTGCCAGGTACCGAAGAATCTGTGACACAGGACACAGACTTCCAGACATCTCTGAGGCTGACACGAGTCCCCAACAAAGCTGAGACCTGTAGCCATCACGAGAGACGCGGGACCGGAACTCCTGGACATCCAGCACATTTGCTAGTGCATCAGCTTCCCAAGCTTTCCCGAAAGTTGTGCATTGAGCTACTTGTAGTCCAAGCCCTGCGCACCTTTTGTACCAGAGCTTAGAGGCCTACACTCCACGAGTGTTCCTTGGGCCCGCTTCACGATCCCTGGTCCGTTGACTCGTGGGTCCCGACAAAGGAATCTACTTTGTTTCTTGGGCTTCCCTGGTTGCTCCAGACGTGCCCTGACTCCCCTCTGAAAGGGTGAGTTCCTCAAACCTTGCTGGTCTGTTCCGAACCCAATCTTTCCATCTTGCATGGGTTGCTGTTGCCAAGACTTGTTGGGTCCAATCCAGATACCGATGCTGTAGCCCTTGGCATCCGATGTGGGACCGCTCGAATCCAGCTCCTGGTTGTCGTTGATGCCTCCTGGTCCTCGTGGCTGAAGAGTCAAGCGTCACCTACATCACTTGAAAGCACCCGACATCGGCTGGCATCTTGTTGTCGCCTTCCTGGTTACTGGCTAGTGACCCAGACTATGTCCCCTTTGCTTTCAGGTTCTTCAGATCTCCGATCCACCCTTGGATCCATCCAGACACTCTTTACCTGGTCGCCTGCAGCACTTCTTTGCAGCTCTCCATTGGAAACGATGACGAAACCCGACACGAAAAGATACCTATGCACCCGGCTTCCCTGGGTGAGGTAACACGAGTACTTCGGGGCTCCCGTGGGTCTTGATTCTGGAAGTGTCCAGTACTGAAAGGGTTTTACTGTAGCCCATTCCTAAGTGTCCTTATTCTTTAAAATTCTAACTGTAACTTTCTCCATAGAAGTCAATGGTGATTCGCTGCTGTGTTTAGACACTGCACGCATCCCCGTGGGTCTCCTGCGTCCCCACCTTGGGTGGGTCCTGGTTGCCCCAGCGGTTCTAAAGGCCCTAGGCCTTGTCTCTGTGTTGAGAGCGGTACTTAAACCGCTTTCTTAGTATATGGTTTGTGAGGCCCCTAGGGCAAAACGTATACTGTGCTAATTTACTGTGTGCTATTTAAGTTCTTGTATTGTTTTTTTGACTATAGGCTCATAAAGAGACTAGAGGGGTGTGTTTAGATTAAATACATATATTTTATATATATACCTGGTCTGGTTCTGCTTTCAAGACTTAGCCTGAAGGCTGCTCTCCACAGCTACCACCAGGATAGCTTTCTATAAAGGTTATCTAAACCTACCATCAATAAGGGTACAGTCTATTGATGAGGGTGTTGTGGGAGGCGGTGACGAACGCTGCGGAAAGGTAGAGGAGGATCAGGGCTGCAATTTCTCCATGGTTGAGGAGTGTTCTGATGTCTGTGGCAGCAAATAATCATATTTGTCCCCATTATGCCTGCCCTCGAAGGGGTAATATTTGATGCATTCCCAGGTTTACAACTCCTTGTAAATGCAGGAAGGTGTCAAGACCCATGAAGGATGTGTGGGAACACCCATTGCAACGCCCATGGAACGCCTCCCTTGCGCAGAGTAAAGCTATGCAGCGTTGCCTTACTCTTGATTTATGAGGCCACTAAAAGCCTCACATCGTGGCTTTGCGTGGCTTCATATATCTGACTCAGAACCTTGCATCATGCGTGTACCACTTTGCGTGGTGCAAACGTGACACGAGGCTCTCATAAACATGCCCATTGGTGTACCCAGATCAGGTATAGAAACCCTTTTTAGTTTAATGCATATCACAAAAAAATATGATTCCTATTTGCACAATGAAAACGTTCTGTTGGCTTTGAATTACTGTAAGCTGATGACATAGTGTAAACACACAATCATGACTGAAAATATAATAAAGAGTAGAAACAAAAAACACATTGAAGACACTGAATGTCTACCCGAGGCCCTTCCGGAAGAGTAGCAGAAAACTGGCTCCGCTAAAGTGGCAAGTGCTCAGAAGTATTCAGTCTCCTGCTAATTCAAATCGGTTTTCATTTTTTCTAAAGGTGCAGGATCAAATATCATTTTTTTTAAAGTGCAGGGTCAAATATCAATTTTTAAAATCAGTTGTACGTGTAGTTTTACATGTAGTATATCAAATACAAGAACGTTGCATTTTACAGCGGTGTCCATTGTAGATCTCAGATCCCAAATACATGCAATAACTGTAAGGGGCATTCATTTACATAGACAGAGGTTGCCCTGAAAAATTGGCATGGGTCAGGTGCTTTTGAAACTACATTGGACTATCCTATTTCAAACTACTAAGATCTATCCAATCTCACTTCTTCAAACGTTCACATACATCAAAACATTTGCAAAGCAGCTCCAGGAGCCAGATTATTTAGTTATTGTGCTGCAGTAGGAAGCTCTTTTCAACCTTCAACTATGTGAGAAATGAAAAGCATCCCTTCCCATGAGCCTCTGGGCTCCTTCTTGCACAGCTAGTTTAAATGGAGAACCAATGGTTCCAGCAGCCCTGACTTACAGATCTGTAAACACAGGCTCAATCATAAGAGGCATGATGTCAAGAGTGGAGACAGGAAGATCCCCAGGAAGTGTGGGGGTGGAAGGGTTTCAGAATCAGATGAGGGATGTCTTACAGTCGCTGCACATTCTTTGCAAGTTTTAACCACACATTTTGCAGAACGCAGAACGCCCTGCTCTCTGCACACAATGGCAAACTGTTGGAGAAGTGTAATATTGATGCCAATTGAGATATCGTAGGAGTGCATCATATTCACGTGTAGTCAGCACTCAAATATATTCTGTGTAATAAATGTTATTAGAAGGGGTGGAATACTGCATATTTAAAGTATTCCACATGACATGCTCATGTATAGAATGTGATTCATAAAGGTTTATGTGACACTTAAATAATAATGTGACAGGATACGTTAACATAAATGTGTCCCATTGTGAGGTTATTAAATGGGAATGTCTGTAACCTAATGTTTAAACATTGATACATGTAATAAGAATTTATTTCACGCAGATGCATTTAGAAATACAATTTTGCAATTCTTTCCACTTCATACACGTATTAAAGAGCTCCATTTAGTGTGTGTAGAAATGTGCACATATTCTGTTACCGTGTGCACTATTAAATTGACTAGAGTGAGCCTCCACAAACAGTGTGGTATTGTGATCATATCTAGGACCCTAATTAAATAATCCCGATGTATGCCCTTATGTGGTTATAACAAATCATACCCTTATAAAGGCATAAGAATCAAATCCATATTTAGTAATAGCCAATGCAAACCAAATATGGCAAGGCTACCTTCTTAGACTCCTAGAAAGTACAACGAGTTCTTTCAACAAACCAAACATCCAGCAACCTGGGAATTCCCCATGCTTTTGTTTTGATTTGTCCTAGAACTCCTGCGAGCACTGAAAGAACGGCCATTTCTTAGTGACATCTTTTATTGACGTCTTATGTCCAACCTTACGTCAAACACGGCACCTTCCAGGTATAAATATACCAGCGTTTGCCTTAAGCAACACACGATGGTGTGGAGCAGAGCGGCTATCTACTTATCCGAAGCCCAGCTGATGCGAGTGCCGAAGGAAGCCGTCCCTCCCATTTGACGCACTGAGAAAGACGCTGTCTTTTTCTCCTGCCGAGAAAATCCAACTCCAGTGTTTCCGGTCACCCTTGCGGGTCACTGGGAGATCGAGTCCTGAGAGCGAGATACAAGACCTCCTTCATTCTGAAACCAAGGTACGGAGCTGATTAGATCCTTAGAGAATTCTTGAGTCAGATTCTTGGCAAAACTAACTTAACTTAAAAACTCCTTTACTCCTTCCCACGTACTAGGCTTAGGTTAGGTACATCGGGGTAGGCGTATTTAGAAGCACCAGTTGAGTACGTTTAGTCAAACTTTTATCATTGTATTTAACTGTATATATTTTATACCTTTTAAGTATCATATGGCTCAGAAACCATATCAATGCTTTTACAGTATTATTTCATAATACTCCTTTTACTGTACGCACTTTACAACAAGTATTGCAATTGTGGCAATTCATTTCTCTTGCATGAGAAAGAAGACTGCTCAATAAAATAACACCTTTAATTGAAAACGCCTGTCTCTCTATTTCTCTGCACTCTGGTGAAACTAAGTATGCACGATAGACTGAGTGAAATATCTATCTATTGTTTTCACACGACTCTGAAGATATACTCCTTATTCTGGGGGAGAATAGTTGTCATGTTTATGCGGTTGTCAGAAGCTGAATCCCTTCTTGTCTAATCAGGGAAGTTCACTCCTCCCTGTTCATTCGAGAACGTTTCTAGTGACCTCTGAGCTAGCTGGCAAACCTAAATTAAGTCTAACATATTCAATAGATACCTAGTCGACCTCAGTCCTACGTCTAAACTATCGTTTATGTTATTCCAATGCGCAGAGCCTATTGGGAAAATAGGAACTACACTACAGTGGTCCAAGCTCACATTTACAGTTTAACATGTAATTTATATTTAACCTTCAAAGTAGAATGTGTGCACATGTATTCTGTTTTCACAGCAGGTACAGAGAGAGAAAGCCTCATTAGTTAGCATAGGAGAGTTTTGTTTTCTTTAGATAGCAGGGCATGAAGAAGTTGGCAAGAAGAAGTGGGGTAACGAGCAAGGAAGCGAGTTCTCATGGAAGAGGAGAAGAATGACAAAGGACGATTGAAGTTACAACTTATCAATGTGAGAAAGTTGATGATGTATCCAGTTGTACTCGAGCTATGGAAATTCACGGGCAAAGATCACGTGGATTTGTCTACTCTGACTACAATTGATATTTTATGCTGAACGAAGTGAGGGACAGGAGAGTCGTCTAAGGTTTTCACAGGGAGCAGCCCTATCCTTCTGCTTGTGTGGCTCTATGCTACTTGACCCATGGTTGGAGTGCCTTCTACTGAAGACTCTGAAAGCAAACACATTTCTGATTTCACCCTTTCTGAATGCGTCTTGGTTTAGGATTGCCCATTTTAAGGTAGTGTAGGAAGAGGTAGCTTGCTCATGCTCATTAAGGAGAATCCTAAGATGAAATGTAATACTCAATTATTTTTCCCGATCATAGAGCTAGCTGTCTGCTTTGTATAATGTAGGGTAAATCTCTTCAAGAAATTTGGTCTATCTTGATCTTTCTGTACTTTTACAGGATCATATTTAGATTAGTCTACACTGATTTGTTTCTAAATTTATAATTAAACCCTACTAAACTCAGGTTAAGTTATTGAGAGGATTATTGTGTGGTCACATTGGTTGCAGTAAAATGAAATATTAACAAGTGATAGTTTTATCCCTTTACCTCTTGTGCAGCTAAAAATGTCACCTCTCTGGAGATAAATGTTTGCTTGGGCCCACACTCCAACACTGTCATAGCTTTAGCAGTCAAAGTACATGAAAAAAGTATGAGAGCTGGGATCCTGACCATAATGTGGTGGAAGCAAAGGCATGACCACAAAGATCAAAATATTCTGTAACTATTTTGTTGGTTTACACGTGTAAATTAATGCACACGCCTTAAAGGAAAAATAAATGTTGTTAAACTAATTAGTGGGAAATGCCTTATTTTACATTTTGTTTGTTAATGCGATTACTGCAGCTGTGTGTGTAACCAGAGAGCCACAGAATTGAATTCTGGTTAGTATAAAGGGGATTAGTGATGTGTATTTTTATTACTAAGAGGTTCCAACCTGTAACAGAAAAAACAGTAAATATATGTTGTCATTTTAAAATTGGATTACACAGACAGGCTGCTTCAAAATGTGCAAAAAGATTTAGGTTTAAGATAAAAAACAGTGCTTTCAAAATATATATTTCATTGATACGCAGACTGTACAAACTGCAAACATTTTTTATAGTTCATTGAAAAGCCTAAATTCCATGATTCAGCTGGTAACACTTACATTACCTCTCAAAAAGAATAAATCTTTGTCATCCGAAAGCTTCAGGTGAATCCATCAAAGGCAATATTGGCTTGCAAACCTCATTTACATGTTCAGATTAACTATATGCACACATTTACATTTCCTTCAGACAGCAAGCACCCTGGAGAGGTGTTTCTTTAGCTCTCTGTCTACAACACAGGTGACCCCTCCCTTTCCTTTCCAGCCTGAGGCATCTCAGTTGTTGGAAATAACTGCCCGACAGTTGGGAAACTGTTTGATAAACTAAATAAGGGTGGGCCTGTCGTAGACCTCTGCATGGCCTATGTCGTGGGGTAGAGTGGAGCGGAGAGTTGCACCTTTGAGTGGAGTGTCGTAGAGTGGAGTGGTGTGTTGTTGAGTAGAGTGGAGTAGAGTATAGTGGAATGGAGTGGATTGGAGTAGTGTGGAATAGAGTGCAGTGTCATGGAGTAGAGTACAATGGAGTACAGTGGAGTATAGTGGCATAAAGTGGAGGGGCCTAGAGTGGAGTGATGTAGAGTGTCACAAAGTGGAGTGGTATAGTGTGGAGTAGTGTGTTACACAATAGAGTGGAGTGAAGTGGTGTAGAGTGAGTGGAGTGGTGTAGACTGAAGAAGAGTGGAGGGGCGTGGAGTACAGGGGCATTGACTTGAGGGGTGCAGAGAAGAGGTGTGTTGAATGGAGGGGCATAGAGTGGAGTAGAATGTTGCAGAATAGAATAGTGGAGTAGTGTGTCATACATTAAAGTGGAGTGGAGTAAAGTGGAATAAAGTGGCATAGTAGGAGTTGCATAGAGTAGTGAGAGTGGCGTAGAGTGGAATAGAGTGTTGTTGAGTGGCATAAAGTGTTGAAGAGTCAGGTGTCATAGAGTGGAGGGGCATAGAGTTGTGTCGTAGAGTGGAATAGCATAGAGTGGAGTAGTGTGTTGTAAAGTGGAATGGGTATCGAGTGAAGTAGATTGATGTAGAGCATTGTAAAGTCGAGTGGCTTAGATGGGTATAGAATGGAGTCGTCGAGTAGAGTGTCAGAGTGGTATGAAATAGAGTGGAGGGGCATGGAGTGGAGTGTCATAAAGCAGCACAGTGTAAAGTGGAGTAAAGTGTCATAGGGTGAAGTGGCACAGTGTGAAATGCCATAGAATGTAGTAAAGTGTCATGGAAAGTAGTAGAGTGGGGTGGCGTACAGTGGCACAGAGTGTCATAGAGTGGCATAGTGTGTCATACAGTGGAGTGTGATAGAGTGGCATGGGGTGTAGTGAGGTAGAGAGTCTTGGAGTGGCATAGAGAGGAGTGGCGTAGAGAGGAGTAGAGTGGCTTAAAGTGAAGTAGAATAAAGTGCCGTAGAGGGGGAGGCTGGTAAGTTCTGAAGGAAGAGATGGTCTGAATGGCAAATTGAGTAGAGTTGCTAGGAGAGGCGAGTGGAGGGGAATTGACATTGATGGTCTTGTAGGTAGCCAATAAGTTGGTGAGCGTGTTTACACAGGGCGTAGGTGTCTCATGGCTCTCTGTTGATGAATTGGTTAACTGCAAGGAACAGGGGGCTTGGGTATGTGATAGTTTTTTTAGCGTCAGCAGAAATGGAGGCTGCAGGCAGGGTTTTGTCACGAGATGGCAATAAATGGAGGAATGTAAGGAAATTAATAGGACCTAGTAAAAACTTATTTTCTTCAGTTACATAAGTTAGCACCAAACCTGTATGCCAAGGGCATGTGAAAAAGACAAGAGGGTGAGGAGCATGGCTGGGTTTGGACATCATGGGAATCGCTGAACATTTAAATCAGAATGAGATGTCGGTAGCCTTCAGCGTGTGCAGATACGGCATACATTCAAGGTCGGCAGTGGTGACGCGGGGCTAATATTACGTCACTGAACGTGGCCGCCATTAACCTGATCTGCTAACTGAGCAAGGACCACGGGGCACCCACAGTAACAGTGTTTGAGGTAGTGAAAGTTGTGAGTAGGATGTGGCACAATAATAATGAAACACGTGCCACTCTCACGAGGACAGCATCAGGGGAGAAGCAAGTGCAGCGCTGCTCATAAACTGCCCCGGTGCCAGTCTGGTGGTTTGTGTGGCACTGAACCAGCCACTTCTGCGTCCACTACTATCACTAGTATATGCAGTAGACCTTTGTACTAGCTACCATTCCTATGTGACTCTTAGAGTATATCCAGTCATATCTCTTCCTATGTATATAGAGATAACTCTAATCACTAGTATATGCAGTAGACCTTTGTACTATCTACCATTCCTATGTGACTCTTAGAGTATATCCAGTAATATCCCTTCCCTATGTATATAGAGATAACTCTAATCACTAGTATATGCAGTAGACCTTTGTACTTTCTACCATTCCTATGAGACTCTTAAGAGTATATCCATTTGTATCTCTTCCTTGAGTGACTTTACTACTTGTACATTTGCAATTTTTCTATTTGTATCTCCTCCTTGTGTGACTTTACATCTTGTACATTTGCAATTTTTTTCTGTGTGTATCTTTTTTGTAACGCATGTGATCCTAAATCCTTATGTTTTTCAACTGGTTCGTATGTAAAGCGCTCTGACACCTTCGGGTAAAGGTCGCGCTACATAAAATCGCATTAAATAAAATAAATTTAAAAAACTACAGCTCGTGCAGGAAGGGCCTGTTGTATCTAAACACGAGGTCTTACATGCACCCCCGTTAACGACTGCAGCCCCCCACTCTGTGTCGTCATCACGGCAGACCCTGATTTATTGAAACGGCGCGCCGGGGGTGTTATAATGCTATCATGATGAGCAATCACAGACGTGCTTTGTCTTTCACACTGAGAGGTGTCCGCACGACTGTCGCGGACTCGCGGAGTATGGAAACTCCTACACCCACGGGGGTCGCACCCCATCTGATAATTGTACTATCTCTTGAGCGCTTAATGGGGTCATCAGGGCGCTACAGGACAACTGGCAACGTGGGTGGGAGATTCCAGTTTTACCAATCAAGTCCACCCAGCAGGGCTCCTTTGTTGTCTGATGCTGCCAGATACTGCCCCGAAAGTAATTACAGGGCAGGACGCTCTTTTCCAATGATAGTGTTTTTGAAAGAGGGAGGGGGGAGGGGTATGTAGTGGGTGAGGGAGGCCCTTGTATGATGATTTCGTTTTCAGATCCTGGAAAGACCCCGTGGGCTGTGGGCAGCTCCCCTGTGCAAACACTCGAGACACATTCCGTTGCTGTGGATGCAGGTTTGCAGTGTAGCACGGTTCGATTTATTCCTAAAATCAGCTAAACTGGAGTTACAGGACAGGGCTTCCATGTGCAGACGTCTGTGCGGTATCCACGGGCGCCATGGAACCCCCAGAGACCCCTCCCCCCGCCCCCCAAGATGACAGCCTAAACCTGCACCAGCAGGATTCGAACCTATAACCTTACTGCCCCTTACCCCGACAATTTGTATATATATATATCTTTAACCACTAGTATATGTAGTAGACCTTTGTACTTACTACCATTCTAATGTGATTTAAAGTTTATCTGTTTGTATGTCCTCATTGAGTGACTTTCCAACTTGTACATTTGCAATTTTTCCCTCCTTTCGCTCAACTTGTACATTTGCAATTTTTGATCTGCTGTTTATATCTCTTATGTAACTCGTGTGATCCAAAGTCCTTATGTAACGCAACTGGTTCTTTTGTACAGTGCTCTGACACCTTGGGTAATGTTCGCGCTATATAAAAACGCAATAAATAAATAAATAAAAACATGGATGCGAACCTATGACCTTACTGCCCCTCACCCCTGACACTACAAGGATGACAGTCTAAACCTGCACCCGCAGGATTCAAACCTATGACCTTACTGCTCCTACCCCTGACACCCCCAAGGGTAAAAGAGTGAACCTGCAGGATTCAAATCTATGACATTACTTCCCCCTATCCCCGACACTACAAGGATGACAGTCTAAACCTGCACCAGCAGGTTTCGAACTGAGGAAGAGGTGTGGCGCGCACCTAGGGTGACTGACTCCGGTATCTGGGGATCACGGTTCAATCGGCGGCAGATTAGCCCAGCACCATGTGACTCTGGACAATAGCTTGCTTAATCTTCCCGACGGCCCCCAGTGCCTAGAGACCCTTACGGGTGATTGTGCGCTTTACAAATGTGAATTATTATTTTCTAGTTTTTAGGTCGAGCCTGGGCAGCACATGCGCTGCTCTGCGAGGCATGCTGACTCATCTAGTTTGTGTCCCGTCACCCTCCCCCTCCTCTTTCCGTGCTGTGTCTCTCACCCTCCCATCCTCTTTCCCTCCTTCACTCTCTGTCTACCTCCTCTGCTCCTACCCCCTCCCCTGAATCTCTCCCCTTGCCTACTTTTTTCCTTACGTATATGTCATTATTGTCTATCTCGCCCTTACATGTAACTATGTTGCCATGCTCTAACAACTATGTAACCTTTATAATGATGTAACCTGCAACCAGGGCTCGAGTCGGGGTACCACGCGGGTGGACGGCGTCCCCCCACTTATTTTACCGGGGGGACGCCATCCCCCCTGCCAAACAGCTGGACTTCACTCTTTGGCCTCTCTGGGACGAGGAGCTCGGCAGCTTTCGTGACGTCACTTCCAGTCCTGACGTCACTTCTGGTGACCACGTCCCCCCACTTCTTTTTTTACGACTTGTGCCCTGCCTGCAACTATGGTCTGACACTCATGTAAAGCCCTCTGATACCTCCGAGTCTAGCCAGCGCTATATAAAACCTTTTAAATAAATAAAATAAATAAAATTTGGGTAAGGATTTGAAGCGCCAACCACTCTCCACCCATACTTATCATTGGCTTTTGTCAGTGTCCTTTGTAAATACTGGCTTCGGATTCGTTAATAGGCTTATTAGTCCCTCCTTAGTACCGCATTGATTGCATGTGTAACCTCCCATGAGGACTGGCCCTATTGTTACACGGTATGTCTTATTTTGTCTGAAAGCATTAGTTTCTCTAATGAGTGAAAAATTCAGCTTGCCATGCGCGTTTTCACTTTCCAAGCAGCCCAAGACAGCTTCTTTGATATGTAATAGGTCTCGCATGTACAAGAGTTTGAGCTATTGGCACTGTAAATGACAAAGCTTTTTATTTATGTGTTAATTATCAAAGCAGATAAATAAAAGGACTTGTTGTTTACAATGCCGATAGCTTAAACTCTCTCAAATGCGAGACCTATTGCTTTGCAAAAGCTTGTTTCGTCTATCCATGTGTGCTGCATATTGCGACACACATGGAAAGAGGAAAACGCATTTGAGGATTGTTTTTGAGCGAAAAAGGTTCCCCTTCCTGCACAAAAACAATCCAGCATGCAACAGAGGCACCCTTGCACCATGGTGCAAGAGTGCCTAAGCTGGCGCAAGGCTACTGAAACAGCGCCAGCGCAGACAGAAAGTACAGAAATGCACTCCCATAATTAAGTCTCTAGGTTTTTTATGCAGGAAAGGTGCATTTTCTCAGTGCAAAAACCCTTTTGTGATGCTTTGTGGAAAGGGAGCCTTACTGGTGTGTCACTGGGGCTTATCAGTACAAATACGTACCTCTATGTTGTGATGCAAAGCGCAATCTACTAAGATAGCCAAACTGGGCTCTGCCTCAAAAACTGTCACCTCATTGTAGCAGGTGGTAACAAAGAGAAATACATACCTGCCAACTCACATGGTGCCACAGTGTGTACCACAACAATGGCTCCCTTCACACAGTCACCCGATTAGGAGCTAATCTCCCCTGGTGGCAGGAAAGACAAACCGAACAGCGCAACACAGAGTGGTTTTCCGGCTTGTTTATTGGAGGCTCTGGGCTGCTGATGTCCATTATGGGGTATAAAACCCCCCCAGGATATCTGGTGAAGCTTCAGCAAGCTTTTGCTTTTCTTTGAAGGGGAGATGGAGGGGACAAAGTGCCTCTTAGGTAGCTCTTGGCACGGCCCCCCCCCCCCCCCCCCCCCGCTTCTAGGCCCTTCGCCTTCCTGCACGGTTAAACTGTTTTGTAAGTTGGCAGGTATGGAAATGTGTTTATTTATTTATTTTAAAACAGGCACTGCATGTGTTGTGCGTGCACATGACATCCAATGCAAGAGATCCTTCTAAGTTTGTCTACGCATAGGACTTTGTACTGTAAGTGTATGCTTCCAGTACAAATCCTAAGCTAGACAGCACACTCTACCTTTGCCCCATGGTGAAAGATCATTTGTTGCTCGTCAGCAGAGGGGATGACAGCAACAGAGACTAATCTTAATAGATAAGATGTCTCCCTGCTGTTTCCACTCATGCACAATGCAGCGCAGCAAATTTGGTTGCTCTATTGCACGAAAAATGTATTAAATCTGCCCCCAGCTTTTCACCCTCTGCCCCGGTATATTTCAGTACATTTAGAACAGCTTTTTTTGAGAGGATGAAGCACGTTGTTATGTGTTCTAGTGCAGGATCAGTGAGCAGCCCTTATAAGGAAGCAGTTTATTTAACACGAATGATGCAGCGTGTAAAAGTTGAATGTATGTACCCATAATGCTTCTTTGTCAGTGTTTTCTATGTTGTCTTTGCACTGCCAGTGTAGCCATTCTGTGCCTCATTTTCATTGCAGCTGTGGGGTTTGGATGGATTCAATACTAGAGAGCTAATTTGGTGGAACCCTTTCTCCAATTTATGAATCCAGAATCTCAATGAAGTGCCCCACAAGAATGAGGGCCTCAAGTGCGGAATAAGGGGGGATGCAGAATGAGATCACACATGTAAGTATTGCATTGAGAAAGAAATAGATCACTACTGACTTATTATGCTGGTATCTGACAAGAGCATTTGATGACAATCATCAGTAATATACAAAAGATGGAAAAGCTAAAAAAAAATGTCCTTTTAGTCTTTATCATACCTAGATCTGGGGACCATGAGGTAAATATGAACTGACATGAGATGAAGGAACAGGTTTTCTCTTCTACTAAAGAGGCCAAATATGGATTAAGGATAAGACATCAAAGACAATCATATAAGGAAGTCCTTGTGCAACATATACAATACAATCAATCCCTAATCTACCCCAGAACTTGGTATATTCTGTTTGAACCTCGAACAGTGTTTCTATTTATTTTGAGCCCACTCTATCTTCCTCTCATTAGCCTTGGAGGAAGCTAAACCAACTAATTTCTATACTGTGATATCGTATATTATATAATATGTGTGTCCAATATATTTGTTAAGCACTCTGATACCCAAGGGTCTTGTTTGCGCTATAGAAAACTTTTCCATAAATAAATAAGCACTTATTTTGTATGTTAGGCACCCAAAGGTTGCCCCAAAAGAATGCCTACCCTACCTAAAAGTCTTCTGCTCCTAGTGACTGCCTGAGGGAACTGTCACGAAGCAATTCACTGCTGGAAAACCCTTGAGGAGAGCGTATTCCTCGTCATTCTGTGCCTTTAACCGCCCGCCTCCCGCCGCCAGACCCCAGCTCCACCACCGGGTCCGGCCGCCGAGCGGAGCGCGGTGCTGGTTCTCGCGAACAACTACAATTCCCAGCATTCCTGGAGACGCATTCCGCGTCAATCACGCGCCAGGCGGCGCATAAATCTGCTGTCACCCCGGTCGAGGGGGGGAACTGTCACGAAGCAATTCACTGCTGGAAAACCCTTGAGGAGAGCGTATTCCTCGTCATTCTGTGCCTTTAACCGCCCGCCTCCCGCCGCCAGACCCCAGCTCCACCACCGGGTCCGGCCGCCGAGCGGAGCGCGGTGCTGGTTCTCGCCAACAACTACAATTCCCAGCATTCCTGGAGACGCATTCCGCGTCAATCACGCGCCAGGCGGCGCATAAATCTGCTGTCACCCCCATCTCGCGGGACGCGAGCGGGACGCCGGGCAAAGCCCGGGCCAAGGGCGGGCCCGTTCCAGACCGAACCAGGCTGGGCTGGGCCACCCCCCTTGTCACTTTCATACGGACATTGCCTAAAGGTACTGTTTTTCCACTCATTGACATTGGACATTTGTTTAACCTACTGTGAGATCATAAATTGCTATAACCATGACTAGGGGTTTAAGAAGTAAAACAGCTCTTAAAGCTGCCTCATTCACAGGTCCTATCGATCTATTTATTTCTAAAACAACTGAGGCTATTAATCAGAACATTGCTGTTTTAGAACGTAGGGTCTCCCAGGACCTTGCGATTGCCCGGAGATCCTCATTGGGTTCCATAGCAACTGCCTTAACCCCATTGCCATCAGTTACCTCAATCCCAATCCTAATACAATCTGGCACCATAGCACAAGTTCATTCCATCCCTAGTGCGGTGGATTTATCAGCCACTAATCTGTCACTGGAATTGGATTTAACGGAGAACCTTGAGACAACCCCTGACCTTGAGCATATTCTATCTGAAGATCCGGTTCAGGATCCTGCACAAACTAACAAGCTTAGGGGGGTCAGAGAAGGCGCCGTCCCAAAGCAGCCCGAACAGCACAAAAAGGGGAATACTAAATCAAATTTCCATACTACCAGCAAAAAGAAAGGGCCAACTGTCCCACTATCCAAAAATGTCTCTCCTAGTAAAACTTCTGTTACATCAGATCCATCTAGTCTACAATGTCCCACTTTGGTCAATGTCCAAGAAGGCGGCCATAACCCGCCGGACAGTGACACATCACAACTCCTTGCTACTTTCAGGGACCTACTAAAAATCCACCTCCAACCCTTGGAGAAGAGTATCATGGCAATAGAAAAGCAACTTGCCATACTCCTCACCAAAATACCTAACCAGACCAGGGCGGGTATCACTAAAACTGGAGGGGGACCTATTACCATCAATTCGGGGACTACACCGGCTAATCCACCCAGACCGCCGGTCACACCTAAAGTACAGGTAAAAACCAAAGAGCTTTTAACTACCTCTTTACCTGCACCAAACAAGAGTGTATCTTCCAAACCCAATGCCAAATCTACATCACAACCTGTATCGCAGCTACATCCAACTAGTCAACAAAACCCTATCCAACTGTCCCCTGCAGTTTTACCCCCTGCTGCTAATACCACCGCTGCACAGGGGTCACTGCAGCCAACCCAAGATAAACCCCCGGTCACCCAAAAATCACATCATATAGATGCTAAGCGGGGGCCCAGGCCTAAACGCCCAGTTCATCTTCCACCAGAGGTCTCACCATTCACGGTAATCCTAACGGGAGTCCCGGAACTTCCAGTGGGTACTGATGAACCCTCCTGGTCCCTTTTGAACAAAATCCTTCAATGGCTTAGCATCAACAGGCCACTACAGCCTACTAATACCTGTAGAATATCTTCTGTCCGTAGGGTTCCATGGGTGGGGGCGACTTCCAAGAGTATTCAGGGGGATTGCGTCATTGTTACCTGTGAAGACGCATCCTCGGTGAATCATATTTGTTCTTGGCCAGAGTTGGAGAAGAAAGGGGGAATCGACACTCAGCGGCTCTCCTTTTTCTATCCACCAGTATTCAATTTTCATGCTCCAATATTAGCCCCCAATTGGGTTATCCCCCAAGAACAACCCTGGAATTTTGGAGGCCCCTGGGTGACACAAAAGAGCAGGAATAGGGATTGGCTACCCCGTCCCTGGTATTCCAACAAAGGCCAACATATGGGGAATGGATGGCAAGGTATCCATACTAGCAACAGATTTGACTGTCTGGAGATGGTCGACTGACGTAGTGCCCCATTACCCTTTAGCGAGCTTGCCACCAAGGTATCTGCCTATGATAAAGTTACGGCACCCCGTATGTCGGACTGTGTACCCGCTGTTGAACGGGTGGGCAGACGATATGATACGGTAAAAGAGGGAAGCCCCAACGAACAATCTACATTTTATACCACTTCTAGTAACAATTCAAACACTCATCCCTTTAAAGGTACCCATTGTATTAGTCCTGATGCGAGTACACCCATTGACGCCCCTAGACCAGGCTTAGTTGCCAGCACCCAGGAAATTAGTTCAACTATACCCTGTGTTACCCAGCCGGGGGCTGCCATCCATGATACCATCAAGTTAGCCGGTCTTACCCTTATCTCCTGGAACATCGCTGGTATTGCAGGGAAACTAGACTCACCCTTTTGGACCAGGTTTATTGGGGAAGGATTCGATATAATCCTCCTCCAGGAAACCTGGAGCCAGGAACAAATTAACATTGAAGGTTACTCATCCCATTGCCTTAAAGCTACCAAATCCAGCTCAGGTAGGGCTAAGGGGGGTCTTCTGCTGCTCCTGTCCAACAAGTTGAATAACTGTGTAGTTAGAAGTAGTACGAATGTGGGAACCCACAGCCAGGTAGTGAGGGTTGAGTGCAGTAAGGGGATCGATCTAGTTATAGTAAATTTCTATAACAATATCTTCGATGCCTCCAGAGGGAACATTTTATACCCCCTTGAAAAGGAAATTGTAAGGGTCATGGGCATTTCGAATAGAAAGGCAGAGGTTATATGGGCAGGGGACTTTAACCTACAGCCATGCCATTTGTCTAATGGGAATCCCTGTGGTCTAGGAGTAGCAATGTCTAATCAATGGGGGGGACCGGGAGAGAGGGAGGAATTCCTCCACTTCCCACACTGTCATTATGGCACATTACTTAACAAAATGTTAACTAAGCTAGACCTGTACCTGTTAAACTGTAATAAAAACACACAGGCAGTCACATGTCCTACCTTTACAGGAAGGGATGCTGGGACATTTATAGATCATATTTTGCTGTCTAGTACCGGAGACTTTTCTAACTTATATATTAAAGAAGAAAGTCTCAGTGACCACAATAGTATTTGTATTACACTCCTGGGTCACGGTACATCATCATCAGTGTTAGGAGAAAAGTGCTCTACTGACCTAGTACCCATCAGACCAAATGGTCTACGGATCAGATGGTCTGGAACTAATTCAAAGGCCAAACAGAAGGAGGTTATAACTAGCTGTAAATCCCAAATAAGCTATTGTTTAAGCAATGTAATTAACCCCGAGTCCCTATTGTTACATTTTATCAATATCAATACTACTATCGAAGGTATTTTCACTAGGGCACCTTCATCCGCCAGAGGTGTAAAGCAGGGGTGGTTTGATAAACCTTGCATGTTTGCCCTTCGGGAATTAAAGAAGGCATTAGGTACCAAACCACGAGACAGGGATGGAATAAAACTTCTTAGGGCCAACTATAAAATGGCAATCACCAACAGGAAAAAGCTCCTACAGTGTGAGGCATGGGACAAGTTAAAGGAAGCAGCAGAGACCAAAAACTGCAAATTATATTGGGAAACAATTAACAGCCCTTTTCTCAATAATGATGACATCCCGGAACTAACTTCCTATGTCGCATGCAATGACTGGATTACCCACTTTACCAACATCTTCAACCCGGAAGGGATACCCCTCGAGGTACTAACTACCGAGGCTACACCTTGGATACCCCTACCTTTGGGAGTAACGTTGGAGGAAGTCTATGATGGGCTCTCCAATAGTAAAGGAGGAAAAGCTCCAGGCCCGGATGGGGTCCCGATCGACTTGCTAAAAGCCGAACCGCTTTTTTGGGTCCCCATCCTGGTGAGGATCTTTAATTGCGCGGCAGAAGATAATTTTCCCCCTTCTTGGGGCCAATCAGTTATAATTCCCCTATTCAAGAAAGGCAGCAAATCTGAGGCTTCCAACTATCGCCCGATTTCTTTGCTGGATGCCTCAGTAAAGGTTATGAGTCGGATTCTGCTTAAAAGGTTAGAAACCTGGGCAACTGATTCGAATATTTTAACTAAAGTACAATATGGGTTCCGTAAAGGTATGGGCACCCTGGAACAATGTGTTAATTTGGACCTTATTATTAACAAATATACTGTGGCCAAAAATGGCAACCTCTTTTTATGTTTTGCAGATTTGAGCAGCGCGTTTGATTTAGTTAACCATGCTATTCTTTGGGAGGTTTTGCTTGAGTCTGGGGCACCGAAGGAAATAGTCCACTTTTTAGCCAGGCTTTATGAAAAACTCTCATGTAAGGTCCGTTATGGCACCCTAGGCGAATGTACACCATTTTTCAAAGTTTCATGGGGAATTCGCCAGGGATGCGTTTTGGCTCCTCTTTTATTTTCCCTTTTTATTAATGGCGTTGACCGTATCCTGGTCGATATCCCCGCAGATGCCCCTTTGATTGGAGGAAAACCTGTCCCACTTTTACTTTATGCGGACGACGCTGTTCTTTTATCCCGCACACAGATTGGCCTCCAGCGCTTAATTGATAGTTTTATGTTGTTCATCCAAAACAGGAGGCTCTGTGTGAACAAATCCAAGACGTATGTTATGTCATGCGGGCAGGCCGCAAATAAGACGAAGCATAGCTTTTTCTTGGACAAAGATAAAATGACACACGTCAAAACTTTCTGTTACTTGGGAATCACTTATAACAACAGTGGGTCTTGGATTTCTGAATTTGACAACATCAGACTGAAAATGTTGCGGACCACTAGCAGCATATTCCGATTTGCCACTAAACTTGGCTCTAGAAGTATCCCAGATATGATTAACATATATAACGTTCGCTGTGTCTCTTCTGCACTGTATGGGGCAGGTGTATGGGGCCATAGTGAAGGCCCTTCGCTCCAAGCTGATGAAAATAAATTTTTAAAGAGATTGTTATGTGTTCCTTCCTCCGCCTCTGTACAATTGATCCATGACGAGGTAGGGATCGAGTTTATATCTGACTTAGGAGCCGTTCGGCACTCTTACTGTGGCGTTCTATTTGGGCTAAGCCAGAGACTCGATTCACTCAAGAGATTATTCTTGATTGTATAGGTCTGGACCACTCATTACGTATACAGTGGATGAGATACATTCATTTCTGGTATAACCTTTTATTTGACATCGATGTTTTTCTTGATCCAGAGCAGGCAGCCATTTCCAAAAAATAAATCAAGTTAACGTTTTTAAACTTTAAAAAGGTTGAGCAAGACAAAGTGCATGGTAAGCTAGCCACCGTGAAGTTCTATAAAGACCTGAATTTAACTCCGGGGCTACAACCTTACCTTGTGAACGTGACCCGTCCATCTCACCAATTTGTACTAACCCGTGTTAGATTGGGTATCGTACACCACCTTGTTGCGTTCCCAACCCAGAAAGTCAGATCAGAGACTCCCTGCCCGTGTGACAATACTTCACGCCAGAGTTGTTGCCACTTTTTACTTTTTTGTAAATTTTACCATTTTCTTAGGTTAAAATACCTTAAGCCTATTTTTATAAAATATAACACTCGAACCACAAAGACCGCATTAACGTTACTATCCTCAATGGAGAATGTGGATATTTGCTTTTTTGTGGCTACCTATATCTTGAAATGTACAGCTGCCAGGAAAAGTATAGTGCTGTAACCCCTTTATACTTACCTGTCTGTACCGAATGACCTGTATATACCATATACAAAATATTTTTTAAATTGTATTATATTAGTTTTATACTCTTTTGAGACGTACAGCTGCCAGGAAATGTATAGTGCTGCTATTATTTTATACATTCCTGTCTGTACATAAATGTTTTTATTAGTTGTAAATATGGAATGGTTACTCATGTTTTATGTCCACAGTATGTATTGTAAGGTCCCTCTTTACACCCCAAAATTACTCTTTTATGCCCATTTGAGCGGTCCAGATTTTGTTTGTTTCAATGTACAGCTGCCAGGAAACTCCACTTGTGTGATAAATATACTGATTTCCTGTCTGTACACATTTGTATATATCCCCATATCGCTTCTATTTTTAAACTACTAACTGCTGCCCAACAACTGATGTATATGCTTCTTATTTTATCTTTTTCCGCACTATTAATGTGAACATTGAGAATTATTTGTATATATATGGTGTTGTATTTTTAATGTCGCTTGTATGATTTGTATTTTCAAATCGAATAAAAGCTTATGAAATTGACTGCCTGAATCGTTTTACATCTGCACTGGAGAAGTATGCTTAAGTTGTCGAGGTCCCACACATGCCTGTTTGCTGCAGGGTGTACCATGCAGGGTGCCATGCAGCATCTTTAATAAAAGAACACATACATGAAATAATGGGTCTGGATTGGTGGAGAAGTTGCAGCAACAACCATGTCCTTTATTCGGGCACTTACATCACAGTCAGTAAAGGAACTTCTCACATCATGACAGGGCAGGTGAAGTAGCTGGGTTGCACCATTAAGACTCTTTTTGGACACAGGGTTTGCATTACTTTTGCACTTTAGTGGTATTTAGTTTCCAATGCATATCAGGATTTTCTTTTGAAAGTTGGCCAAAGTCATTTAGAGTAGTGGTGTACGTTACTCTGAGTCAAGCGGGCATTACATGGGTGGTACATAGGGGTCCCCATGCAAACACCATGGATTTTGATGTGAGTACCTATGTACTAACATTGGTAAACAGGGATTTGCTTCAAAAACATATAGATCAAGGCAGGCTAAACTATACAGCCCACATCCAATGTTGGAAACATAATAAAACATGAATTGTACTTGAAGTGTCCCTTTCCAGTACGTACTATTGTGTAAGGATGTGTGAGCACGTGCATGGCAGCCTATACTGTACCATCTTAGGGAGAAATGAAAATAGTCCATTTTCAGGAGGGAGCAGCTCTGCTTTCCCCCTTTCACGCAGAGGAGCGTACCGCACTGCATTGCGTGAAAAGTTAGTCAATCTGCACCAAGATTCCGACCCAAATAAAAGGTTCATAGTTATTAAAACTCGTCCAAGTTGTATGGGGTATCACCAGGAAAGAAGTGATACCTATTTTAAATCCTTAATCTAACAAAGTCTGTGTACTACTTGACGGCCATGTATGGAATCATAGAACATATTGTGATTGCAATGCTCATGCACCAGACTTCTCTTTTATGTCTGGTGATACCAAAAGTGCAGAAGCTGCCTCCTCAAATAGTTTCACAGCACTAGTTAACACACTGCACAAGTAGCACGTGTCGTCCCAGAGAATTCTAGTACACGGCGCTCAATCAAGTAACCTACTCAGAATTTGAAAGTGTTCACAGCTGCATACTTGCACAGCAATGATGGACATTTCCTTACGTATGTCGTGCAGTATAAATCACTTGTCAGAAATGCATACAATTTGGGGGTGCATCATATGCAGCTTGTAAGTGTCTGTGGTACAGTACATAACAATGCTCAGGTACCATCAGTGGCTCCAACAACCAATGGACAGCTTTTCTCCAGCTGGTTGTGTCCCATTGTGCAAGACTCACAAAATGCATGCAGTGGTGTCATTTCTCATCTTCAACTCAGAAATATGTCTGACCTTGTTTAAGTCTACTTGAACTGCTTGATTTCTCCATTGGCTCGGGCCATCTGAGCAATATAGTTATACTTTGAGTG
The DNA here is from genome assembly GCF_964263255.1 of Lissotriton vulgaris. Lineage (NCBI taxonomy): Eukaryota > Metazoa > Chordata > Amphibia > Caudata > Salamandridae > Lissotriton > Lissotriton vulgaris. The sequence goes on along the minus strand of NC_141690.1, from coordinate 185,765,645 downwards.
ATTTCGGATGATATGACACGAAATTGCTCATTTGGAAGAGTGCAAAATTATCTGTTCGGATGTCGGGGGAGAGATCCCGTGTAGACTATGAGGTAGATTTCCTAAATAGGCGCATACTGGCACACAAGCAACAGGCTATTACAAGGCTGTACAGGCCACACTATACCATTTGAATGGCCGGTGCACCTCTTACACCACTTCAGGAGGTACCCTGGGGAAAAGGCGACGTCCCAATTCCTATATCTGGGGCTAGTGGTTGCGAAACGTCTCTTAACTAAGAGGTGGAAAGTGCGGGAACCCCCACACACGTGGGCGTGGACCCATTCGCTTTTGGCAAGGGCTAAGGCGGAGGGAATTGCCATTCTGAGGGAAATAACGCTGGGGCTACGGAAAGAACCCATGGCGGCTCACTGGGAAGGAATGCTACAGATGGAGATGGAGGGACCAGGGAGACAACCTGAGAGAACGGATGATGAGCACAAAGGAGGGGATGCACCCGCCATTAACACACTGCCGTGATATTCCAGTACGGCTTCACCCTTTGGTTAAGCTCCACATTAGATGTATGGTGTGCAGTGACACACACATGCCAAGTCAGAAAAGCTTGGAGAAATAAAAGCAGTTCTCATTTTAATGCTTGCAACAAACAGTCATTATTTTTTGGTGCAAAGCCCTGTCTTCTACTCTTAGAAGGGGCTTGGCCTCAAAAACCATGTGCGGTTTCATGGGAACCAGCCAATGTTGATGCAAAGCAATGCAGAACAGTGCAAAGAGCTGATTTGTATTGCTTTCAGGCAACTTTGAAGTGCTGGAAAGTAAATTCCAAATAAACATTTTGTGCCGGTTCGCGTCAATTTTGTGATGCAAACCTAGCGTAAAATGTTAGTGAATCCTAAGTCTATTAGTGCTTGTCTGACATCATCCGTCAAGGCTCTATCCATGAAAAGGAGGGCCTCTTAGGTTGTTGGGGATTTAGCTCGATTATGATACTGGCTCACCGTGTTGTACCTCCATTTGTGACAGCATGTGGAGTGAGATTTGGCGGTATCAGAATTGTCATAATGAAATGTAATGCACTTTACTTTTAGACATCAGGTGCCCTGGAATATCATTGCAATCACACAGAATTTTGTCTATTTTTTTTATTTTTATTAGCATTTTTAAAAGACATACAATGTCCAACTTGTAATTAACATACAGACCGTTGCACAACAACATCCTTCCTCCAGTTGCAATTATACATTATCTTCTAGGAATGTATTGTTACAGCATGACTATTACACACATTTAGGCCACTTGGTACGTTTGTAAATATTCAACCAGGTATTTCCAGTAATCTCTAGGCTTCGAACCTGTGGGCAGTTCCTCCTCATAGGTTTGCAAGGTATCTTTACAATACGTCAGATCTATTATCCACTGTTGAACCTTTGGGGCCTTTTTACTACCCCAGCATAATGATATTCTGCGCTTGGCTAGCAATAATGCGATTACACAAAATTTGCATTTAGTGGCCCGTACATCCGGCACCAGCCCTAGTAAGCAAGTACGCACAGAGCAATCAACATCAATGCCCAACATAACACCCAACATTTGTGTAACTGCTTCCCAAAAAGTTGCCACTGCTGCACATGACCATGCTAGGTGTAAGAAATCCACTATTTCAGCGTTGCATCATTGACATCTAGAATCAGTACGTAACCCATACCTACACAGTCTTGCAGGGGTATAATAGGTTTGATGTAAGTATTTATAGTGAAACATACTTAAGTTTACATTGGGCGTTAGTAAAATCGTCAGTGAGCAAGTGATAGACCATTCCTCCTCCGTTAACTGTTCATCTAAACAATCATTCCATCTCCCCATTGCCTTGTGTGTAGTGTCTGCTATATCTTCCTGTAGTTTAATATACAGTCTAGACGCCATGTGTTTAGCGCTAGGAGCTGTAATCAGTAGCTGTAGTGTGGACAGTTGTGGTGGTTCCGCAGGGTAGGACGGGTATAGTTTTTTTATCTCATCTTGTAAGCGATGATATGTAAATTTAAACAATAACGTCTGGTTGCTTATATATGAAAGTTCAGCAAGTGATTTAAAAACACCATTACAGTATAAGTCGCACACTGTATCGATGCCTATTTGGCGCAGCAAATCCATTCCCACCTTTTCCTGGGTAACCGATATTTCCGGATGACAATGCAGTGGCAGTGAAGCGGCATAGAGTGGTAGTTTATTGGCCTTGTGGCCCATTGTTCACCACGCATTATTTCTCGTGTCTGTGGTGTTTATGTCCCGAATGGTATAGAGTCAAAATATTAAGTTTTTATTATCGACTAGACATAATATCGAGTAAAAAATATAGAATAGACATAATATCGACTAGACATAATATAGATTACCAAAATATCGACTAGAAATTAAATGAAAAAGAAAATTTTAATATCGAATAGAATGGACATAATATCGAATCAAAAATATAGAATGGACATAATATCGACTAGACAGAATATAGACAACAAAAATATCGAATTTAAGATAAGTTAATATTCATTTTTAATTTTTGTGTAATATAATTCTGTAGCGGGTTGTGGGTTCATAGGGGAATAGGGTGGGAAATAATTTAATTACAATTAATTAAATATGTTATTTTATTTATTGGTATTTATTTAGAATTAATTGGTAATTAATTATTAATTGGTAATTAATTAAAATATAATTGGTAATTCATTTTAATTGATTAATTGATAAATATGTTAATTTTAGTAATTTATTTTCTGTAGCGGGTTGTGGGTTTATAGGGGAATAGGGTGGAAAGTATTTTAATTATAATTAATTAAATATGTTATTTTATTTATTGGTATGTATTTAAAACTAATTGTCAATTAATTATTACTTTGTAAATAATTAAAATATAATTGGTAAATAATTTTAATTGATTAATTGATAAATATGTTAATTTTAGTAATTTATTTTCTGTAGTGGGTTGTGTGTTTATAGGGGAATAGCTTGGGAAGTAATTTAATTGTAAGTAATTACATTTTTTAAATATTTTTTTGTGTCTAATTTTTATTCATTTTTATATTGTGAATTCATTTATTGGTAATTGGTAAATAATTATTATTAGTAGATAATTTTTATTTGTAATTTTAATTGATTAATTAATATATTTTATGAAATTATTTTGTAATTGGTATTAATATTTATGTTATTTATATTTATATATGAAGTATTCACTTTCCCTACAAATTGCACTCACTGGAGTGGGAATATTCATTTTTACCCCTACGCTATCCAACTCTTTCCCTACTGTTTCACTCACTGGAGTGGGAATAGTAATTTTTACCCCTACGCTATCCAACGCTTTCCCTACTGTTGCACTCTCTGGAGTTGGAATAGTAATTTTTACCCCTACGCTATCCAACACTTTCCCTACTGTTGCACTCACTGGAGTGGGAATAGTAATTTGTACCTTTACGCTATCCAACGCTTTCCCTACAGTTGCACTCTCTGGAGTAAGAATAGTAATTTTTATCCCTACGCTATCCAACGCTTTCCCAACTGTTGCACTCACTGGAGTGCGAATAGTAATTTTTACTCCTACGCTATCCAACACTTTCCCTACTGTTGCACTCACTGGAGTGGGAATAGTAATTTTTACTCCTAAGCTATCCAACACTTTCCCTACTGTTGCACTCACTGGAGTTGGAATAGTAATTTTTACCCCTACGCTGTCCAACACTTTCCCTACTGTTGCACTCACTGGAGTGGGAATAGTAATTTTTATCCCTACGCTATCCAACGCTTTCCCTACTGTTGCACTCACTGGAGTGGGAATAGTAATTTTTACCCCTACGCTATCCAACGCTTTCCCTACTGTTGCACTAACTGGAGTGGGAATAGTAATTTTTATCCCTTCGCTATCCAACGCTTTCCCTACTGTTGCACTATCTGGAGTAGGAATATAATTTTTACCCCTACGGTATCCAACGCTTTTCCTACTGTTGCGCTCACTGGAGTGGGAATAGTAATTTTTAAACTTACGCTATCCAACGCTTTCCCTACTGTTGCGTTCTCTGGAGTGGGAATAGTAATTTTTACCCCTATGCTATCCAATGCTTTCCCTACTGTTGCACTCTCTGGAGTGTGAATAGTAAATGTAACCCTCTCGCTATCCTACGGAAAAAATATTGTATATGTTTTGCTAATAATATGTATATATATATATATGTTTTAAAATTATTATTATGTTTTTTAAAAGTTACAATAATTATTTATTAATTCTAAGTTTATTTAAGTATTTTAAGTATGTTTAAATTAATTATATTTATTATTATATTAGTTATAAATTACTTTTAAGATATTTAAAAAATTCGATATTTTGACTGTCTATAGTTTTTCCTATTGATATTTTGGAGTCGATATTTTTGTACTTTCCTTTTTGTAGATAGGAAGTCGATATTCTGGCATTCTATATTTTTACCTTGATATTTTGGCAAGTCGATATTTTGACTGTCGATATTCTGTCAGTGATCCGTCCCGAATATGCAGCTGGGGCCGACAGTGTGTTATGATGGCATCCAGCGGAATTGGCACAGCATCGCCTTCTTCAATTGCAACATGTGTTAGATAAGGGACCTTGTGATACCAAAAATGTGCATATTGCCCTTGAGCACATAAATAATAGAGTAAAAAGTCTGGTACTTTAAACCCTCCCTGTGCGCAACTGAATTCGGGCCTGTTTACCTGCCCATATTAGTCGAAGCACCATGGTGGATATCCTACGAAATACTTCTGCTGGAGGTTTGATCGGGATATTATTAAACAGTTACAACAATTTTGTCAGGATAACCATTTTTACAATGGCCAATCGGTCGGCTAATGCTAATGGCAGTTGAATCAAGAGCCCTATTTTCTCCTCCAGTACACTAATAGCCCTTCCATAGTTGGTGCAAATCACAACTTCTGGGTCGGGGTGATACCAAACACCCAAGTATCAAACTGGCTCTGTTTGCCATTCCAGTGGGTAGTCTGTGGGATGCGGGTGTGTAGTGTCCGTTATTGGTACAATTAGTGACTTGGACCAGTTTATATGCAGGCCCGACTGTTGTCCAGATTTAATATATTCTCTCAGTAGAGGATTAAGGTGGCTTTCCGGATCTCGCACATACAACATCATGTCATCTGCATATAGTGATATATGTAAGGGTCTTTAAGGAATTGGAGCGCGGAATAATGATGCGTCTGCCGGATTGTACATGCCAAGGGTTCCAGTGCTATCGCAAATAGTAAGGGTGACAGCGGACAACCCTGTCTTGTCCCCCTGGCAATTGGTATGGCGCTAGATATATATTTATTGACTCTAATGCGTGCCGTTGGAGCGGTGTATAGTAGCTGCATCCACTGCAAGAAAATGGGGGTGAATCCCATTAGTTTTAGTACCGTGTGTAAATAGGACCATTCAATAGAGTCAAATGCTTTAGCAGCATCCAAAAGAATCATAGCAGCTTTAGTATCGGGAATCAGATAGTGTGAGAGTACAAATAAAGTTCTGGTATTGTGGGCTGTGGACCTTGATGAGATAAACCCTGATTGATCTGTCAGAATTAAATTGGTCATCAGTGGTTGTAGCCTAATGCAAGAAGTTTGGCCAGAATTTTGGTATCTACATTAATCAGAGACAGCGGTCTATATGATTCGCAATATTCCAGGTCTTTGTTTGGTTTAAAAGGGCAATTAGCATGGCTTCCCTCATTGTTGGTGGTAGGAGCTGTTTCTCATGCGCATCCTCATATAGTTGTACCAAATGGGGCGCCAGTTGGTCAACAAAGGACTTATAAAGTTCGCATGTAAACCCGTCAGGGCCTGGCGCCTTACCCTTCAGCAGAGATTTAATTACTTCAGTCACCTCCTCGACTGTGATTGGTAACGCCAGGTATTCCCTTTGTGCATTAGATAACCATGCTATTGCTACATCTGCTAGGTAGTCCATTATTTCATCTGAGGGAACTGAATGATGTGAAGCATACAGGTTTCCACATGTGTTCATGAATTCCTGTAGTATTCCCTGTGTTGTGGTGCAGATTCTCATTTACATCTCTGACCGCCCTGACAACCTGGGGTGCATGACCTGAGCATATCTTTGCAGCTAGCGCTCTACCAGATCTACCACCTTCACCATAAGATCTCGCTACCTGACGCTTTGTCACATATTTGAGTTCGTCTTCTGCATACGTTTGTTATTCTGACAGGACAACCCTAATGTCAACCAGCACCTTCGTACATTTTGTGCGCTCAAATTCATGTTCCAGTGTGCTCAGCATCTTCAGTGGAGGGTTGATTATGGAAAAAGAAGTCAGTGATAGCGTGGCTAATGGTGTCCGTGTATACTGAGTCCAACAGCGCCTTTGCATTGAACCTCCAATTATAAGGTGGTGGTATATAGTGTAGCATGTCCATGGTAAGCATTACCGGATTGTGATCCGACAACGTCCTAGCCAGATGTCTTACAGAACGTGTCCATAGCAGTACGTCATCAGAAACCAACCAATAATCGATACGTGACCAGCTATTGTGGGCTGCTGACACATGCGTGGCCTCCAACTGCCCAGGGTGACAGGACCTCCAAACATCAGTTAGTTGCATTTCAGTCATTATATCTTTTAATTACCCAATGCTAGTTTGTGAGGTTCCATTGATGCGCCAGATCTGTCAATTACGCCGTACAATGCAATATTAAAGTCGCCCCCTCAAATCAATGGAATGTCTGATAAGTCGTGAAGTTTGCGCCATATTGCGCTGTAAAAGTCATGGTCATCTACATTTGGGCAATAGGTATTAATTATAGCTAGTTGTTTCCCCCTCAGTGTACCTGTTATTATAACATAACGCCCCAATTCGTCAGAAACAGTGGTATCTATACTAAATTGCAATCCTTTCTTAATCAATATAGCAAGAGTATGAGTATGAGGAGTAAGATGACTTATGTATTCACTTCGCCCATCTTCGACCGATGTGACTGTTAGTGTGAGGTGTAATATGCGTTTCTTGCATGAGTGCGATGTCAACCTGCTGTTTGTCTAGATACGCAAACACTTGTCTAATCTTTTTAGGCTTACTGAGCCCCCGTACGTTCCAAGTTAACAGGTTTAAATGTTTAGTTTGTAATCTCTCAGTGGACATTCTTAACCATTGTTGTCGTTTCCTAGAGTAAAACTTACAGTGCAACATTTCACGCCATAGTCCTGGAGTTCAGCGATGTCTTTCAAGTACATTGGTCTGCATAACAGTTCCCAACATCCCCCCCCCCTCCCTCCACCCACTTCAGCATCCCAACCATGCCAAAGCCATGTTCCCATGAGAAATAACAACATAACTTAACTTTGATTGGGGTACACCCGCCTAGGGGGTCCACCAAGTGCACACAACTCCATCCAGCTTAGTGGTTGTGGTCAGGTATACATTAATGATGCAGACTGAAGCTTTTCCGCATCTGACAATTGGCCATAACAATCAACCGTTATTTATACTTGAATCATATATCATGCTATAAAAAGATTTCCTTTTCTCCACAGTAAACTTCTCATAGACTGCAGTATAATCCAACAAACAGGCCCAGTGGAGCAACAGGGTACAACTGTCCCAAAATCATACAGCTCTAGTACCATAATGTGCATGAATCGCCTCTGGCTCCATAACCCCATCAGCAGTCTCGTACATGAGTATGTACTTACACGGGTTAATTGTGTAGGTCATGCATTGACCTCCGCAGTGTCTAGTCTCCCATATTGAATGCAGTGCAATGGGTAACATCCGGACATTGTCTATCAAAGGAGGGTAAGTTCTCCATTCATGTCCTTGTGCACATTAGTTAGGCGTCAGATGTTTCAGAGACACCAGGCTGTGTTCGCACCCCGTGCCTTCATCCCCGCACAGTTATGTTTGCATTTTAGTCCATTACCACTGTGCACACTTATACCTTACCAGTCTGTAGTGTCTTGTTCCCGCGATATTCTTCCGTTCTGGCGTTGACTACTCCGAGTCATGGTTCTGCTCCGCCCTGTTTTGTTCTTTCCGCTTATTGTTTAGTTTCCTTAGATAGTCCTGCGCTGCCTTTGGTGTCTGGAAAATTGTAGAATGACCCTCGTGTGTAACCCGCAGTCGGGCCGGGTATAGCATAGCATACTCTATTCCCATCTCGCATAGTTTTTTTTCCGCTGGATTAAATTCTTTTCTCGCAAGTTGAACTGTCATTGTGAAGTCTGGATAGAATTCTAACGTATTTCCCTGATAGGCAATCTGCTGTTTTTCTCGAGCTAGTCTCAGTATTACATCGCGATCTCTATAATTGAGGACTCGAGCTATGATGGGTCTTGAATTGGCGCCAGGTTTGGGTCTCGGGGCTAATGTTCTGTGCGCACGCTCTATCAGGAAAATCGCTGAGAGATGTTCCGCACCAAACACACTTCGAAGCATTTCCTCCACATAGGTTTCCATCCGGCCTGTTTGTGGACTCTGGAACTCCCATGATTCTGATGTTATTTGACCGAGATCTCGCTTCCAATTCCTCCGCTTTAGTTTTAATAGTGTCCAGTACCCTTTCCATCTCTTTGCACTTTCGGTTTGTGCCATGTGATTCGTTTTCCATGGCAGATATACGCGTTTCTGCCTCCACAAGACGCTCTCCATGTTTGTCCAATTTAGCCGCCATATTATCGACCCGCGAGGAGATGGTATCTAGCTTTCCATTTATGTCCTGGAGACTTTGTTGAATGGCCTGCCACACCCATTCCATGCTATCGCAAATAGTAAGGGTGACAGCGGACAACCCTGTCTTGTCCCCCTGGCAATTGGTATGGCGCTAGATATATATTTATTGACTCTAATGCGTGCCATTGGAGCGGTGTATAGTAGCTGCATCCACTGCAAGAAAATGGGGGGGAATCCCATTCGTTTTAGTACCGTGTGTAAATACGACCATTCAATAGAGTCAAATGCTTTAGCAGCATCCAAAAGAATCATAGCAGCTTAAGTATCGGGAATCAGATAGTGTGAGAGTGCAAATAAAGTTCTGGTATTGTGGGCTGTGGACCTTGATGAGATAAACCCTGATTGATCTGGCAGAATTAAATTGGTCATCAGTGGTTGTAGCCTAATGCAAGAAGTTTGGCCAGAATTTTGGTATCTACATTAATCAGAGACAGCGGTCTATAGATTCACAATATTCCAGGTCTTTGTTTGGCTTTAAAAGGGCAATTAGCATGGCTTCCCTCATTGTTGGTGGTAGGAGCTGTTTCTCATGCGCATCCTCATATAGTTGTACCAAATGGGGCGCCAGTTGGTCAACAAAGGACTTATAAAGCTCGCATGTAAACCCGTCAGAGCCTGGCGCCTTACCCTTCGGCAGATTTAATTACTTCAGTCACCTCCTCGACTGTGATTGGTAATGCCAGGTATTCCCTTTGCGCATTAGATAACCATGCTATTGCTACATCTGCTAGGTAGTCCATTATTTCATCTGAGGGAACTGAATGATGTGAAGCATACAGGTTTCCACATGTGTTCATGAATTCCTGTAGTATTCCCTGTGTGTTGTGGTGCAGATTCCCATTTGCATCTCTGACCGCCCTGACAACCTGGGGTGCATGACCTGAGCATATCTTTGCAGCTAGCGCTCTACCAGATCTACCACCTTCACCATAAGATCTCGCTACCTGACGCTTTGTCACATATTTGAGTTTGTCTTCTGCATACGTTTGTTATTCTGACAGGACAACCCTAATGTCACCAAGCACCTTCGTACATTTTGTGCGCTCAAATTCATGTTCCAGTGTGCTCAGCATCTTCAGTGGAGGGTTGATTATGGAAAAAGTAGTCAGTGATAGCGTGGCTAATGGTGTCCGTGTATACTAAGTCCAACAGCGCCTTTGCATTGAACCTCCAATTATAAGGTGGTGGTATATAGTGTAGCATGTCCATGGTAAGCATTACCGGATTGTGATCCGACAACGTCCTAGCCAGATGTCTTACAGAACGTGTCCATAGCAGTACGTCATCAGAAACCAACCAATAATCGATACGTGGCCAGCTATTGTGGGCTGCTGAAACATGCGTGGCCCCCAACTGCCGAGGGTGACGGGACCTCCAAACATCAGTTAGTTGCATTTCAGTCATAATATCTTTTAATTTACCCAATGCTCGTTTGTGAGGTTCCATTGATGCACCAGATCTGTCAATTACGTCATACAATGCAATATTAAAGTCGCCCCCTCAAATCAATGGAATGTCTGACAAGTCGTGAAGTTTGCGCCATATTGCGCTGTAAAAGTCAGGGTCATCTACATTTGGGCAATAGGCATTAATTATAGCTAGTCGTTTCCCCCTCAGGGTACCTGTTATTATAACATAGCGCCCCAATTCGTCAGAAACAGTGGTATCTATACTAAATTGCAATCCTTTCTTAATCAATATAGCAAGAGTATGAGTATGAGGAGTAAGATGACTTATGTATTCACTCCGCCCATCTTCGACCAATGTGACTGTTAGTGTGAGGTGTAATATGCGTTTCTTGCAGGAGTGCGATGTCAACCTGCTGTTTGTCTAGATACGCAAACACTTGTCTAATCTTTTTAGGGTTACTGAGCCCCCGTACGTTCCAAGTTAACAGGTTTAAATGTTTAGGTTGTAATCTCTCAGTGGACATTCTTAACCATTGTTATCCTGTATATTAACACTCAGTGTCCACAGTATGTGTCATCGTTGTTTCCTAGAGTAAAACTTACAGTGCAACATTTCACGTCATAGTCCTGGAGTTCAGCGATATCTTTCAAGTACATTGGTCTGCATAACAGTTCCCAACACCCCCCCCCCCCCTCCCTCCACCCACTTCAGCATCCCAACCATGTCAAAGCCATGTTCCCATGAGAAATAACAACATAACTTAACTTTGATTGGGGTACACCCGCCTAGGGGGTCCGCCAAGTGCACACAACTCCATCCAGCTTAGTGGTTGTGGTCAGGTATACATTAGTGATGCAGACTGAACCTTTTCCGCATCTGACAGGTGGCCATAACAATCAACCGTTATTTATACTTGAATCATATATCATGCTATAAAAAGATTTCCTTTTCCCCACAGTAAACTTCTCATAGACTGCAGTATAATCCAACAAACAGGCCCAGTGGAGCAACAGGGTACAACTGTCCCAAAATCATACAGCTCTAGTACCATAATGTGCATGAATCGCCTCTGGCTCCATAACCCCATCTGCAGTCTCGTACATGAGTATGTACTTACACTGGTTAATTTTGTAGGTCATGCATTGAGCTCTGCAGTGTCTAGTCTCCCATATTGAATGCAGTGCAATGGGTAACATGCGGACATTGTCTATCAAAGGAGGGTAAGTTCTCCATTCATGTCCTTGTGCACATTAGTTAGGCGTCAGATGTTTCAGAGACACCAGGCTATGTTCGCACCCCGTGCCTTCATCCCCGCACAGTTTTGTTTGCATTTTAGTCCATTACCACTGTGCACACTTATACCTTACCAGTCTGTAGTGTCTTGTTCCTGGGATATTCTTCCGTTCTGGCGTTGACTACTCCGAGTCATGGCTCTGCTCCGCCCTGTTTTGTTCTTCCCACTTATTGTTTAGTTTCCTTAGATAGTCCTGCGTTGCCTTTGGTGTCTGGAAAATTGTAGAATGACCCTCATGTGTAACCCGCAGTCGGGCCGCGTATAGCATAGCATACTCTATTCCCATCTCGCTGGATTAAATTCTTTTCTCGCAAGTTGAACTGTCATTGTGAAGTCTGGATAGAATTCTAACGTATTTCCCTGATAGGCAATCTGCTGTTTTTCTCGAGCTAGTCTCAGTATTACATTGCGATCTCTATAATTGAGGACTCGAGCTATGATGGGTCTTGAATTGGCACCAGGTTTGGGTCTCGGGGCTAATGTTCTGTGCGCACGCTCTATCAGGAAAATTGCTGAGAGATGTTCCGCACCAAACACACTTCGAAGCATTTCCCCCACATAGGTTTCCATCCGGCCTGTTTGTGGACTCTGGAACTCCCGCGATTCTGATGTTATTTCACCGAGATCTCGCTTCCAAATCCTCCGCTTTAGTTTTAATAGTGTCCAGTAGCCATTCCAGCTCTTTGCACTTTCGGGTTGTGCCATGTGATTCGTCTTCAACCGCAGATATACGCGTTTCTGCCTCCACAAGACGCTCTCCATGTTTGTCCAATTTAGCCGCCATATTATCGACCCGCAAGGAGATGGTATCTAGCTTTCCATTTATGTCCTGGAGACTTTGTTGAATGGCCTGCCATACCCCTTCCATGCCGGCTCCAGAGCCACTATCAGCGTCTAGTTCAGTATCCGAATTTGCTGTCGTACTACTGGTGGTCTTTTTCGCTTCAAAGGACAGCTTGGTCTGCTGCTTGTCCGGTTTTCCCATTTTCACTTAGTTAAGTGCCTCAGTCTCAGGAATGAAGTATGGCTTATGCACTTGATGCGCTCGTGGTGGAGCGTAAGCCTCTTTCTATAGCTCATGGTCACCGCCGCACCACGATCCCACAGCCGCCACGAGGCTGCCACTGTCTATCGAAATTCTCTGCGGATTAGTAGCGGGCGCCTTAATCTCAGTGTCTCTCCAGACTCAGCTTCCCCACCACAAAAACAGAGCAGCCCATGATAGTGCCAAGAAAACTGCTCTTTCAGAGCCCTTCGCCTTTTCCATCCAATTTTTGGCGCGTTTGTCAGTTCACTGCAAGCCCATTAACCACACATCGTGAGTTTCACGGGTCATTAGCCATCAGACCAGGAACTTTACATTTGCCACATCTCCCTTACCGCAGCATTCTAGCACTAAGTGGTGGGATCGTCTGCTTTTATGCAAGTTATTGTGTGTTTATTCAGGTTACCTTCTCTTGCTCTGTAATCGTGCCGTATATCCGATCTTCTTTCGGTGCCCTGTCACACCGGAGCACCTCCGTGGAGCGCCATGCAGTAGGAGCACCAGTTAATGCCAATACACAGCGGTTATGAGAGGCAGCAGTATCTGTGCGGGACCCACCTCACGGAGCTGTTTGTTTCAAAGCTTTATTCGACATTTGTCATAAAAGCATCCATCCTAACCCTATTACAATAAATACTATAGCTAAAAATACTTTTTTTAAAACACGTATTAAACAATGACAGTCGAATACTATACATAATAAAAATTTGACCTAAATTCATAAACATTTTTATAAAAACATTTCAAATGGCAAAGCAATTAGGACATGGCAACCATATTTCATTTTGTTACATTTAACAATAAAGTGCGAGTGCGGATTACCCAGGCCCAAGCAAGAAATTTTGCTACAGCAACTACAAAGGTTGTGGAACAGTCAGATTCTAATATTCTAAGTGCTGTCGATTGGCTGCGGGTGCCAATGTTTAGGCAAACTGGTTTTAGCCATTTGCGCCTAGGGCTGGTATATAATGGGCAGCAAAACAGCAGATGGGAGATGTGCTCTATTTGATCCTTACAATGATAACAATGTTCATCCCACGATGGAGACCAATGCTTCTTAAAAGCATTCACTGGTAGTGTTCCAACGCGAAATTGGAAATATAGTTTCTGTAAGCAGCCGGATAATCTGACATGCGCCCTGGCAGGGAGCTGAAGTAATGGTGCAATTTCACTAATCAGCCTGCCCGCACAGGAACAGCGTGAGCCTGCGATACACAATAAAAAGGTTTTTATTACCATTTTATAAATGTGTGTGACTGCTGCGCTAGAAGCTGGCGGGGCGACACTCCTCCATCCTATGGAGGAGCCGCCCCGGTTTACCATTTTACAGAGTTTTCTGGGCATCTTTGAAATGTTTCTACTTTCACAAAGCATGATTTAAGACTTGAGAATAATAAATCATGTCCTGCTCCACATTTCATTGTCTTTGCTGAAAGCGTTTCCGGGGCAGTGCTCACAGGTCGGGTTGCTAGGTAACTATTTAAAGTGGAAACAAGCCCTGGTCAGTTTGTTTGTGAGAGCGCCGTGTGCAGAGAAGTTGGAAGAGTGCAGAGCAGTTTAACCCCTTCCATGCGGCCGCGATTCTGCGCCTGTGCGGCAGAATCGCGAGTGGGCGGGTTCATGACAGCCCCCAGCCGTCATCAGCACACGAGCACCGTAGTGCATGACTGCTGGGGGCCGTCATCAGCATGGAAGGGGTTAAGATCCCAACTACTGATTGAGCTCCTTTCTTGACTTGCAGAAAGGAGGAGCAACATAACAAAATGTGCAAAGAAGGCACATCTTATCGAGGTGACTTCTCCAGGGGTTTCACAGTGGAAAAGGAGTGCAGAAACCCTGGAGCTTATTTACAGCCCCCTTGCGCCGCCGATACGTCACTTTTTCCCATATTAAAAGTGATGCACGGAGGCGCATGGGGCTTGTAAATAAGCCCCCCTGTTTCATGCCAATCCTCTTCCATGGATGAAATTCAGAGACTTATTCCACAGGCTATGCATGAGGGGTTTTCAGCCTGGGATCAGCCTGAAGGAAGGTCCCATGCATGAATATTAAGAGTGGGTTTTTGGTGTTGTCGAAGAGGTGAGAGGGCGTTTTGTTCATGGATCCGATTTAAGCGAGTTCTTTCGAAACATGAGGGACAATCTCTTGTTACCTCCGCGTGAATTAACTGGCGACGAAAATGATTGTTACTCATATAATAGGAGAGGAGAGAGCCAAAATCCCTTCCCTTGCATGCAGCAATAAAAAAGTAATGACACAAAAATGGAAGCTGTAGACAGGCATATGTTTCCTAGATTTCTCTCAAATAGATATCGCATGTAAGCAAAGGCGGCTCTTCCGGAGAAGCACCACCCCATTTAAACCACCCCCAAAGCCCCAGAGATGAAAAAATGAAATGGTAATTTATTACCATGTCATTTTTCATGCCCTGTCCCAAACAGAGCGTCAGGACGGGGGAGGGCTGCTGCTGACTGACAGCAGCAGGAAGGAGGGTGGGCTGGCTGTGCACTGTTTAAAGTGCGCATGTCTTTTTGGCCCACCTTGCGACAGCCAGCCACACATGCACACTTTAAACAGCTCTAACCCAGCTGTCTTAAGAACAGGTGGGTTAGGTCTAGATAAAGCCTCCATATCGCTGTGGAGCAAGGAGTCAGGCCGTTCCCACCAATCCCAGTGTTGCTCTCATGCTGGTGAGAGCAGCGCCAGGATTGTCCAAGGGAGTTTCCTGTTGGCCGGGCTACAGTCGGAGAAAAAAGACATTGAGTGCAGAGGACGTTGTGTTCATCTTCAGGTAAGTTTTTTTATTTTTTTAATATTTTTGCACCCGCCACGCCCTCTCCTCCCGTAGATGCTAGCAGCCACTGGATGTAAGATTTTGCTGAGAAATTGCTAGCCTCTGTAAAAGTTGATTTCTTGATGGCAAGTCTACATACACAGGGATCTATTATATCAGAAGATGCCTTCCCCTCAGACCCAAAAGACAAAAGAATTGATACAGCTTTAAAAAGGGCATAAACTGCTTCAAACGTCTACATAAGGGCAGCTATCTATGCCCCTTTTTAGAGATTTGCTTAAGCTCTCAGAATCCATGAAAGAGGGACAATATGTTATACAAATTCTCTCCATGATACTACATCAGATAAGTATATTCTCAGATTTATCTTACAACTCTCTCTCAGATGCATCAGACTTGGCTGTAGTAATGGTAGCTGCCAGGAGACACTTATGGTTAAGATTGTGGAAAGCAGAGGCCATGTAGAAAGCCCTGCTTATGCACTTGCTGTGCACAGGGAAGAAATGTTTGAAGGTCTCTTCAAAAGATCAGTGGAGAAAAGAAAATTGTAAATCCCAATTAAACCTCGAAGTGAGAGAATGGCATTTTGTTGGTGAAAAAAATTCCCTCAGCACTCTGCAGGAAAGAAGGTACAGCCCTTTTGAAGAAGAGGACATGTCCGGGGTGTTCCTACCCCTGAAAAATCCTGGAATCCGGCTGCTACAACTACTTCACACAGCGAACACCCCCCAAAATTCCTGACTATAGGATGGAAACCCAATTTCTTCCATTCGGAGTTAGAATTGGAGAGTTTGTGAACCACCGAGCTCCCTCAATAAGAGACAAGTAGGTTCTAGGTATAGTAAGAAATGGCTACAAGGTACAATTTGGGAAAGAACCTCTCTAAAGGTTCATCGTGACTGCTCTTCCGTTCTCTCCATCAAAATGCCAAGCTTTGACGATGGTGTGGAGAAGCTGTTGAAGAAAAAAGCAATAATTCAAGTACTCTGAAATGAACGGAAGGAGGGGTACCCATCTATCCTGTTTTCAGTCGAAACATCTTCTTTAATTCCTTAAATATGGGACTGGCAGGAAAATAACAGGTTCTACTCTTAGGGCTCAATGGCCCAGCTTCTAGAGGCCCAGAAGTGGAGTCGATTTGTGCTTTGGTAGAGATATTTCTGAGAAGTTTGCTCTTGAAGAGGCTGGTTGTCAGGTGCAGGCACATACACTAATCTGTAGTATGCACGATCCAGCGGGAATGCAGCTACTACTACCACAATAACCAAAAGGTAACTAGGGGATCAGGTTAGATTATGGTATTGGCCGTACAGGGAAAAGTGGAATGGGATTAAGACGAGAAACAGCTGACTTCATTTGTGGGGTTCAGAAGGCCAGCAGATTTGCTTGTGCCTGCAAACGCCCGTCAGTCTGGAGAGCCGTCTGGTCAGTGTTGAATTGTTCTGTTGTGGGCGTATAGAGACGTTAGAAACCTATTCCCAAGCTGGGGCTAGAGTGTTGTCTTCCCTATGCTTTGGCCAACTTTCTACTGGAAGTCTTGTTGATAAAGTAACTGTCTTATTAGGGTTGCAATTATTTTGGTCGAGAAACCCAAGTTGCATTTGCATAAAACTCGAAAGGCTAACTTGGCAGAAGAGGGAAATCAGCATCGATTAAGATCCAAAATTCTGCCAGTCAAACTATAAACCAGGTTCCGAGCTTTACACGGTATATTTTTAACAAAATGTTTCTTATTTTATGTTTTGCTAGGTTAATCAAGAAGCTAAATCCGTTTTAAGAAAGCCCTGGAAGATCCCACAATGTTGCAATTTCCTCTGCATTTCAGAAGAGGAAGTCTGCCACCTAGCCATTGTGTCACCGCTCAGAGGATAAAAACTGCAGGTTTTCGCAAGAACTGTAAACGTGCGACTGGAACCGTCAGGGCTGTGGGGTGTTGTAATATTGGTAACACCTTAGTAGTACAGTGAAGCAACTACTTATTACTACATTCATACACGCCAATAGGCCCGATTCAGGCGGGAGACTCTCGATTTATGAAGAAAGAAAAAAAAAGAGGCTTTATTTCGGCTGTCTCTTGCCTAAAAGTGACTCTCCTTCAATAGATATCAATTGGGGGAATAAATTCTTCCAATTCTTTATTTTTTTAAATCTCCCGCTTTCCTCTTCTAAAATGTTGCCATGTATATACAACATATTTACTGTTCTACGCCCTTATTATCAACAGCGTGCATGTCTGTTGCTAGTTATGCACCAATCTGCTTAGCAGTGACAGGAAACTGTTATGAAAGTGTGAGGCAATAGAGAGCTGTTGCCAAGTGGCAAAGTATGAGATAGGCCTGCTGGCACGGATATGAAGGATAAGCATTAATGTCCAGGTTTTAATACTAGGGTTGTCCGCTTGAAAGAAGGTCACGTGATGTGCACAATATCGCCATCTTTGTTCATGTGGGGCAAGCAAAACTAGAATCTAGATCATTAGGCTCAAGATGAACCAATGAATCCTTTATACCACACGACTCTCTGTAGGGTAGAGAGGCACTATGAAAACATTTATTTTCAAAGGAAGAGTGAGCACTGGATTAGATCTGCTTCCATATGAAAGATGAAAGCCAGAAGAAAGGGACGTGAGAACGGTTCAGGGTGTGAGGCATGTGCACTATTAGTAGCCTGGATAAACCAGCACCCTACCCTGACCCCCTCACTAGGCCTGGGCGGCAAATTCTGTTCTGCTCGCGGAATTTGGGTAAGTTCGCGTTCCGCGGAGAACGCGAAATTGCCCAAAATTCTGCGTTCCGCGGTGTCGCAACAATTTTGCTTGTTCGCGTTTTCAAAGTGCGTGTTCGTGGGATATTTCCCCCCGAGCACGCAAACAGTGATTGCGAACAGTAAAAAAGAAATTTCTGCGTGTTCGCAGAGATTTTTTAACGTTTCGCGGAGATTTGCGTAACGCGATTACACAAATTCCGCTAACCCCTGCCCCTCATACCCAGCTGTACTGTAATTGAGGACACAGACACGTCTACAGGTAAGACTAATGCTCACGTGGGGGTCATCAGAGGCAGGTGGGTTAACCTGGCCAAGGGCCTAAGGCCCAAGGGTACCAGGCACAGCAGGAAGAGCTCCCACAACATAGGAGGTGGTTGCCAGACGAAAAAGCATCTGCAATGGAAAAGGTCTCGCATTTACGCGAGTTTGAGCTATTGGCATTGTAAATGACAATGCCATTTACTTATATTTTTGTTTTTAAAACATAAATTAAAGGCAATGTCATTTACACGGCCAATAGCTTAAACTCTCGCAAATGCGTGACCTATTGTACTCCAAATACTTGAAGGCGTCGCTGAGTTGCCCCATTCTGTCTCTTCTGGCCCCTGAATAGCTCCCCATTTGCCAAGAGTTAAATAAAAAAGCCAGTGGTCACAGCTGCGCACAAGAGACCCTCCTGCGGTAAGAGAAACTCATTTAAAGTAAATAGTGCTAACAGACTAAAGAAGACATACCGTGTAAAAACCGAAGTAAAAGGGCCAGTCCTCATGGGAGGTTACAAAGACAAGGCGGTACTAAGGAGGAACTAACAGGCCTAATAACGAATCAGAAGCCAGCGTTTATGAAGGACAATGACAAAAGGCACTGACAAATATGGGCGAAGAGTGGGCGGGGCTTCAAGTACATACTCAAATACAGCATGCCTCGCAGAGCAGCCCATGCGCTGCCCAGGCTCGACCTAAAAAGCAGGTGGGGAGCACCGCTAGCCAATGGAGCATCTGAAATATGAAAAATGGATGTGATTGGACTGCCACTCTTGAACTAACTAATAAAGGCCTTGAGGGGGCTATTTAAAAGTGGGCTCCCCTGGGGTGGGAACCACCCGACAAACCCACCCACCCACGACTGATGGCATATAAAAGAAGGCTAAGAAGTTGCAGCTAGATAAGCAATAATCTAGTGATCAGCCTTATGATAATAAAGTCTCCACCAGTCAAGAAAACGGACCAATGGGGAAGGAAGATAGTTTGGCAAAGCAGGTGTGAGATGCCAAATGGCAGGGCCAGCTGAACAAAAGTGGCATCACCCCAAAGCAGACACAGCACTTGCAGTGTTCCAACAATGGTTAGCGTGTTAAGCCTACCATCTGAGTCTCTAGGTTCCTTAAAGCAGAAGAACTTGGAAAGACTTCCACTTCGTTTGATCATTTGAAGAGGATTATTTATTGCCAATTATGCTATTATACTTATCATAAATAAATACTGAAATTGCTTTCCCTTGCCTACGAGCGAGCTATGTATTTTCAAAATGCAAAAAAACTGTGGTCAGTTGAAGTCCAGCACCTGTCTGCATTGACACTTTCTTAATAGAAAGTATTGGGATACTTGTCCGAGTGGCCAAAATGCCTGGGTTACATATCACTGCACTTAAAACAAGATTGTTCTCCTCTATGAAGCACTTGCCACAGCAGTGATAAGGAAGGGGGTGAAAGAACAGCTTAGCTTATTTGAGTCTTAAATCATGGAACATAGCTGGGAGAACAATTGAAATGCTCTTTGCTGCAGAAAAAAAGGTAAATAGTCTCCCTTGTGACCGTGACATCCTCTTTCCTTACTTGCTATCTTGATTGATAGGTCTTGCATAGACAACGTGTGTGCGGTCTTTACGAGACATGTTGTTTACAGTTAGGGGACCACAGCTCACCCATAGGCTTGCCATCAACGCCCTACACGACGCGGGACGTTCGTACCTCAACCACCGCCTCACATTCCATGCACCCACCAGAGACCTCCGCACCACCTAACTGTCCCTGACCACCATCCCATGTATCCGCAAGACCACGGTCGGAGGAAGATCCTTCTCTTACCTCTCAACAACCTCTTCAACTCAGGTCATTACAGTCACTGCCACAATTCAAGAAGGACCTCAAGACCTGGCTCTTCGACTGAACATCAGTGCCTTTGACGGATCAGCAGTCCCCCCCTCACCCTCCCCAGCGCCTTGATACCCTTACAGGTGAGTAGTCGCAATTTACATGACACCTGATTCATTGATTGACCATTGGTTAGATTCAGCGTGAGTCACATTTGTTTCTTTTCTATTTAGAAAGGCATGTGTGCACCATATCGTCTCTACTCCCCTGGAGCATAGACTAAGTACGTGCGCCCTTACATTGCCCTGGTTTTGCAGCAACCTTTTTTCTTTGTGTTCGAGTGCTCCATATTAGTGCTTATGTTTTCAGACACTCCATATCCCCTTTCAAGTTGCTTATTTACCCTCTCAACCTCCTTCCCCAGACGTTACTTCTCTCCCCTTACCTCCCCCACCATCTCCTTTCACCCGCACTCTTGTATTTTTCTTCTCCCCATCCACTCGCCCCAGTTTCATTTTCTCTTTCTCATATTGCCTTTCCCTTCAATTTGTTTCTACTGTGTGTTCTTGTCCCAGGCTCTCCAGCTAAAGTCTTTGATGTGGGGGCAGGTCAGCCCAGTTGCAGCGTGCAAGGCGAGGTGTGATTATGCACTGGGGTTATATTTACACTTTTTATTGATGTACTAGGAAAATGCCAGCTTGACTCATTCTGGACTCTGTGTTTTAGCAGAGCAGTTGTGTTCTTTTTTTGACAGGTATGTGTCAATTTCATCGTATTTAAAAATCCTGCTTTTCAGAGCGCTTTAACAATTTTTTTTTAATGTTTCAGCACTCCAAAAGAGTGCTTGTTGTTCAGAAGCACAACTGAAAGTAACAAAAAAAAGCAATATGACGTGGACAGCCTTGATCCCTTCACAGCACTTTTTTTGTTTACTTTTGACCATGCTATTGTACAATATGGCTAAAAACCATTGACTAAGCCAATAGGTCTCTCATAAGCGAGACCTATTGGCTTTGTCAATGCTTGTTTTCGTTGAAAATGCTTCCTGACTACAATGGGGGCACGCAGACACGTGACTTGAGTTGTGCAGGGCCAATAGTGAGGCAGTATAATCAAGAAAGAAGAAAAATACCACGAAGAGACAGCTTCTGTTTTTTGTGCTGGTTAAGTGGAGTTCACAAGCCTTTGCTACTTTTGCTCCAAAGTAGCAATTTGCAAATTCACAAAATTAGGGGACGTCTGAGCCAGAAAAAAAGGCATAGAACTCTATGAATTGTTGTTTGAAAAATGGAAAGAAAAGTTCCTTCAAGGGAGCAGTGGAAGGATACAAGTCATTTAATGAGAAGCAATGTAAAGCAGCAATGCGGGAGCAGAGGAACATACCCAAGTATGCAGAGGAAAGCCATCAAATTAGGAATAAAAAGTTGAGATAGTCAAGAAAGCCTAATAAAGAGGTGCATGGATGGCTCATTATGTCTCATACAATATCCACGTTATATTTATGCTTTTAATCTCATATCTGGGGTACTCCTGTGATAAATTGGAATTTCCCTAAGGAGTAAACCCAACTTATTTTAATGGACCTGGATCCCTGCAATTGTCCAGTTTGGTTTTCCATCAATGTGGTATCTACGTACCTTGGTGTGCATAGGTCACTGATGATGAAGCATGCCACAACAATAAGTGTGTGAGGTGACCTATCCATATCTTTTGGATGCCTGCAGTTGACCGAGGACTCTATTAGGTGTCCCTTGCGATAACCCATGCACTTGGACTGTGATATATTCATCTATGGGAGGTGGAGTCTGTGGGTTTATCCTCTCACTCTCTTCAGGTGGAAATTTATAAGAAAGCCATCCAAACATGAGTGAGGAACGGACTCAAAGCAAGCCCATAGTATTGCACTGTAGACGCTAGGTCTTCAACAACAGACAGCTATGCCTGTCTGTAACCGAGACCCAAAGTTTGAAGTGAGGTCAGGGTAACCACTACACTCAATCTTGTTCTCAATGACAAGTACAGTGAGGCTGGATGAAAATAGGAATAAATAAGTGTTAGGTAGAGGTAAATACTATATTGCATGCTCTCCTGTCAGACAGAGGAAGAATGCATATCAGCCATGGCCCGTGCAGGTAAGAGCGGTGGTGCTGGGGGGTTGAATGGGGAGGGGGTTGGCGGTGGTCGATGACGAGGGAAAATTAATTCTTTATTTAATTTTCCCTCGTCATCGTCCGCTGAAATCCCCCCCACCTCCCATCGGGTCCCCACAGCTCTTACCTGCACGTGCCACGGCTGATGCATAGGGAGCGTGGTATGCAAAGGAGCACTGTAGGTATTGTATATATCTTTTGTGGGAGCGGAAGCGCACAGAATGTTATCCTGAATATTCAAAACTAATAACAGTATTGTTGAAAAATATTAAATCCTTCCCACATTTCAAATAACAGTAAAATGAGGAGCACGAGTAAAAAGTATGTATTTTATTACAAAAATAAGATCTATTTTATCAATTTAACAGATTAAAAAAATATCTTTTCACAGCTTGTGGCCCAAAACCACTACACTCCTCGTCGGTTACAAAATAATATTAGTCACCAATAAAACATAAATACAGAGCACAGTGCAAAGAAAATCAGTGCAAAACAGGCAATGTCAATGTGCAGAATGGGTCAATGTCCACTCTTCCGCGCCACTCAGAGCACCATGTGGAATAGCTCCCAGCATGCTCGGGCAAATTGAGTAATTTTATTGTCGTTAAAAAGTAGTATTTCTAAAGTGTCAAACGATACACCTGTTACCACCCACGCGAAGGTGTAAAGTTCCACTTTCATCAACATACAAATGGTGCATAAAAAAGTTCCTAATTGGCTTCTTGTGCAGAGCTGGGTGGATTGTATGCTTCCCATAGTGACCTTTAGATCAGAAAAATGCCAATGTCAGTGTTCTTCTGGTCAGAAAAAGGCTATTGTCAGTAATCCATCCACCGCAGACCATATATACTGCCAACTTTGCTTAGTGGGCAGTTTGTTTGCCATTATAAGTCATTACACACCTTCACCTTTCTTTCCTTTTGAGAAGAAAGTGCGCTGCACCTTTAAATTATCAGTTTATACTGTTAGGTTCTCCTCCATTTTTCCTCTTTCGGAGGGTGTGTTGCTGGAAAGTGGGGGCAGGTGTTCATACTTGCATCCTCTCCACAGGGTCGTCTCTCGGGTTGATCCTCCACAAACCTTTCCATTATATGCTCTCACATCCACAACTATTCGGTTTCATGCACTTCCAATGTACAACCGCATAGCATACGCTCAACAACTCACTGGAGACAACGCTGTCCCATTTGTTACTTGGTGTGAGTTTCACAAACCATACCTGGTAGGAACGAGTCCTCACACCGCAGTAGTGAACTTCTGGCCAGTCAGCGCACAAAAGGGACTGGCTGGACATAGTAGTGATTTGATTCAGTTGCTTTCGCCAATGCTTGGTAGGTGCGATCACTGACAGCAATCCGAGATGTGACGAAGGAATTCTTCACTATGCTCGTCACCAAAGAGCCTTAGGCAGTGAGGGCATTGCAGATCGCCCTGCCTGCATCTCTCGGGCTCCGACGTCCCGCTGACCAATGCTGCTGCCACTTGCTGCGCCGGGGTGCCTTGGCTTCTCAAGCCTTGTGGGTCCTGGCTGGTTCGGAGCAGCTGTTCTGAATTGTCCCTCTCTATGCGCATGTGATTGTTGTTGCCAATCTGGAGTCGCATGATGCCAGCTCGCTCTCTCGAATCCTTTGGGGAAAAAGGAACACAGGTGTTATCTCTTTTAACTTACTAGGAAATTGGCTGTACTTAATAGACGAGGATATATTTAGCGCAAGTCCTGAGAAAAAGCAGAAGCTCCCAATTCAAGTTGTTCTACATGTAACTGTTTTTTCTTTAAAAATTTAAAATATTTCTCAAAGCCCTCTTTACATCTTAATACCACAGTTTAGTCAAATTAAACAACATTTTGATACAAATTGGGAAACTCAAACAATTAAAAAATAATAATAAAAATAAAATATTAAAAATAAGGACACTCCCTTAGTAAGGCCCACACATTAAAGCAATCCTGGTATCCTAAGTTTGTTAAGTCTTCCCTAGCCTCAGAGTCCCCTTGCTAGAATACTTAACATTAGAATAGTGGTCACAAAAGGCAAGCAGTCATCCTATAGATATTAGACAACTAGGGGTGCTTCCAAAACCTGTATCTCTGTCCAATTATCACAAATGTAGATGATCCGATACCTCTGCCACATCTGTCTGTACCTCCCTAATTGGAACCCAGCTCTCACCTTGTCCACATTTTGTAAATGACTCAATACACAACCGGGTGTCA
The DNA here is from genome assembly GCF_964263255.1 of Lissotriton vulgaris. Taxonomy (NCBI): domain Eukaryota; kingdom Metazoa; phylum Chordata; class Amphibia; order Caudata; family Salamandridae; genus Lissotriton; species Lissotriton vulgaris. The sequence continues at coordinate 185,741,119 of NC_141690.1, read as the reverse complement.
TGGTAAGAGTTATAAGCAACCTCTGGCTGGCTAAGGATACCCTTATGGATAATATGGCTCGAGAAATATAAATTTAACATAACTAGCCAAGCATAACTTCATAGGCTAGCATGAGGAAGACAGTTATCGGTGCAGTAACTCTACCTTATGGGTATTCCTACTGGTTACTGAAGACGTAGGTCAGCAATATGCTGTCCTCCGATTGATAGACAACATTGCTTTAAGATCCGAAGACGAGATGCCCCATTGTGAGGCCTTCAGATGCTTCGAGTGCCAAGAAGCTCAAACAGATTACGACCAATTTCTGTCACCAGTACCCAAAGGGATACAACACAGTGGCAGTGTGAGCCACAAAAACTATGGTTTCTGCCAGTGACAGGGTGCCATTATGATACTTTGAGAAGTCGTTGTCAAAACAAGGTCTTCAAGTGAACATGAAAACTCCTCTAAAGGGAGAAAGAATCACATCTGTCTCAGGCTCAGGATGAAGGAACTGATGAGGCTTAAAGCACAGCCAGTCTGGTGTAATATGAATTCCAAAAAAATAAAGGGAACCAGGAACCTGATATGGGACAAACTCAAATATGGGAATTGCGTTCCATGCCAGAAAATATTTGTACAAGCTATTTCCAGGTAAGTGAGACTACCCAATTCATAAGTGGTATTACAATCGACAGCTTGGGATTATTGTAGAACAAGGCTTGGCAGGATAGAAGGACTGTCATACCCTAGTAGATTGTCCACCTGCTTCTTCCAGAAACGATTCAAGGAGATAGAGATCAGGATTTCTTGAACTTTTGATTAACTTCACCCTAGTTTCCTTTAGTAACCAAAGTACCACATTGTCAGGACTCTCTGTTGTGGGCAATGTACGACTGACACATATTGCCACGTCGGAAAATCATCTTGGCCATTGGCATAAGCAAAAACAACACGGAAACATAGCTCAATCCTTTTCTCTTTCCAACACCCATCACAAGGTCCAGTATATTGTGTTAGTCTTATGCCCAGTGAGAAAATACTGGGGGTGGAAACACTAACGTTCCCTCCGCTGACTCGGGAGCACTTGTGGAAGCGCACTGTTTTCTCTAAAGAGCCTTGCTAGATAATGATAAGGGCAGCAAGGCAATCTAGCTCATAGGTGAATAATACACACCAACCTTTCGCCTAGGATTTACTCCAGATCAATGCTCTGTTCAGCGGCAGCTAAGGTCTACTCTGATCTCTCCCTAACTCGCTTGTGATGACTGGCCCGGCCACAATGCAACACCTATAAGCAGATGTAAAATCGACAGGGTGCTCCTTGCTCACACTCTGTCCTTCCTGTACTCTTCTTTTACACTAACCAATCCTCTATATTAGTAGATTATAGGATGCAATTACTTTCTTTCATTTTTCCCACTGCCTCAGAATTATAAATCTACGGCGCTGGAGTAACATTTCACTATTTGAACAGCAGCACTATTATAAAAATCATGCAAAAATGCAAGGAAACAGCTATTGGTCTATTAAGGACTTTTTAATCTGGCTGCCAATTCCATGTTTCCTGAATCAGATTTTAAATCAGAAATGTATATGGGGTGAAAACTTTTCACCAAGCATCTCGCGCAATCCAAAATAAAAATAAAAAATCCCCTCCAAGAGTTTTATCTTGACTCGTTCATGCAGTGGTCATTACCCTAATACTAGCTACCAGGTAGTTGGGCATTTATATTCTCAAATTGCAACAAAGGTACTGATTTCCTGCGTGGCACACTGATACACAAAAGAAAATGACCCAGGGGAGGGCAGAGGAATAGCGGACTCTTATGTTCTAGTTGGGGGATTCCCTGTGCAGCATTGGTGCCTGATTTAGTGCATGAAGAGATGGTCTTGCACTTCAGGTCTCAGAGTCAAAGAAAGTGAATGTGGCTGTTTGCCATGTTGGATTGTGGAAATGCTAACCAAACTGGACATCTTGAAGAACTCGCTGAAAACGAGAAGACAACCTCACAACGCCAGTTACATCAAGTATCAAGAGAACTGCTTTGCTATCATCATTTTGGATCGACCTGGTGGCTGAAAACAAAAACTTCAATCTGTTTTCCAGCATTGTCGCTCTTAGTTACCTGTGGTCTGGCCAAGGGATGCTTCAGCCGGGAAATTTCTTCCAGAAGTTCTTGTATTTTACTTTGGGCACGTTCCCTGTCTGCTCTTTCTGATGTAAAGTCGTCTTTGTAAACAAAAACCTAAAAGAAAGATGTCGTGAAAAAAGTTAGTACTCTAAAGTCAGAGGATATATTAAATGAATGAATGATGCAAAGGTCAAATGCGGAATAGGATATTTAACGAGACTTTCAACAGAACTGTGTGTCATCTTAAAAAATGTCTAGTTTTCAAGGTTTGTATTTTCATAGAGATGAAAAGCGGGGTTTCACTCTCACTGCATGACCAGGAAGTTAATATCAGTGACACTGGGTGACTTTGGAAGCCATTTGATGAACTTAAATTTGATGACGGCTAATCTCTCAATGAGATTCTCAAGAGGTTTGGAAATCAGTAATTCCATTTTCAGATAGGTGGTCTGGATACACAAACAGTATCTCAGTAAAAAAGTATTTTTATCCAAAAGAGGCCAAATCTGAATCTTAATAACCAGTAAATCAAATAAATGCCATGAATTCTGAGGTCAAGTGAAAATATAAACAGTGAAGCTTAACACGAATAGCTTATCTGGGTGATGTTCAAAGCAAACAATTAAATACGTTTGAAAAAAATGACTGCATTGAATACAGGTTTTCAAGACAGATAAAGTACTCCCAGATGGGATGGCTCGACAGATAGGTACAAATTTTGACTTTTCGTGACCTAAAATACAAATAACAGGACTTGCACCACAACGTGTACAATACTTTTTTTTATAGGTAAGTGGGTTGGAGCATTTGAAGGATATTGTTTTACCATACGTATTAACCATTTTTTTAAAATATAAAATTGAGGCAAATGGGTGAAATTCGTAAGACTACATCGGAGAGGAACACATTTTTTAAAGAACAGTTTACCAAATTACATTATACAGTTTTGCAAAATATTGCAACCTTGTTAAATAGGTATGTCAGGGGATACAACACAGAATGTATATATTTGAAATCCATCAGAAGTAAAGCGGATTTTCTTTGAATAAAGGAGATTATTTGGGAAGAGGCAGCAGAAAGGATTTTGTTTTATTTCGCAGCTACTGCTGGTTATACGCAATGGAAAGGCTTATAGTACATTTGTTAATAGAAACACACAATTTAAAAAGCAAAAAAGACCAAGCTGCTAACCTGCTGCTCCAGGATTTGCATCCGCTCGCCGTCTTCTACTCTAGCTTTCATCACCTCTTCAATGTCGCGTTTCATCCGTAGCTGCTCCTTCATTTTCTCTTCCAGTAGCCGGTTCAAGCGGAGGATTTCTTTCTGCAACAGTTCTGCGTTGGCCGGTGTGGGCACTGCCCCTTTAAGGGGGTCCTCCTGTGGCTTCAACCCCTTCAGCTGCAGGAGAAGGCCCTTCACGTACACCTCCCTGCTTCCGTCATATTTCTGCCACTTAGCATTCAGATCCTCCACCTGATGTAAGAAAGAAAGGAATGAACTATGAGCAGCCAATCCCAAGAGTTCATAAGTTAAGACCGTCTGCCCATTGGCCTTGGCCAAGGGTCACACTCTGGTGTCTAGGTACCACTCTTATATATGTGTTGGTTTTATAGTTTGCTGTCTTTAAGATGGGGCATAAGCTTGTGTAGATGAGTTTGTGCTTTTGTGTGTTCGCTCTTCTGTTCAAGTTCTAGACTTTGACCAACCTTTTTTACTCTGGTTCTGGCTGAAGGCTACACATCTCTTGCTTACTTGCTATATGTTCCTGGCATATTATTTAGGGTGCTTGGGGCAAAATTAAGTGCACTAAAAGCAGAAAGCCATCAAGGGCACAAAAATGCCATTCCAACCGCCGGCTTCTGTGTTGTTGATGGAGTTAACAGGTGGTGATGGAAAATAAAGTACTGCAGAACAAAACCAGAAGAGTACCAATCCAGAATACCAAGCATGTACAGAGAACATGAATGAGGCTGGGTCCAAATGAGACCAAGAACAGGGCAACTGCCAACAAACAACAAGAAGATAATGAGAACTGAAACAGGACGAGAAGAGCCATTCCGGAACCTGAGCCAAATAATCACCAGAACAAAAAAAGATCCAGAATCAAGTCAGATTGAAACTAGAACCAGAACCAGAACATAACAAGAGCAGATTTAACCATAATATGACCAGATTTAATACAATCTCACTACAGTTAGAACACCACAAGTAACAGAACATTACCAGAACTGGAGTAGAACACTAACATAACTTTAGAAGAAACAACTTGAACAGAACCAAAACTAAAGTAGAACTTGTATAAAACCAGAACCAAACTGTAAGAGAACAAGAATAACCAAAAACTGATACAGAACCACAGTATAACCCCTACAAAAACAGACTTGAACCAGAATAGCACAGTAACAAATCCAAAAAACGTTTTGGTCTTCTATGTGTTTTTCAGGACTGTCGCAAAAGCTTTCTTCTTTGTCTAGACTTTTTGCTTTTCGTTGTTCTAACCACCATTCCTGATGGTTACAAAATAAGCACAGGTCCGCACGCAGCAAAGTCCTTTTCAGGCAGTGTTTTGCCTTGGTAGTGTATAATAAATACTATTTGTTTATGAACCTGCTGCCTGATGGTTACAAGCACATTTACGCAAGTGTGCGTCGGCCCGCTCCACATACAAGTAGAATACTAGAAGACAGTTTATAACTCCGAAAGGTCAATTGCTGATCCGAAGCTAAAAAATGTGTTCTAAAACATATTTCTCTAGTTCCGTTAGGAGGCTATACAATGCCTATATCTAGCAAGCTAACAGTTATAGTGCAATATAATGCAATGGTCTCACAGTACTCGGGCTCCTTTACCTCCCATAACCCTAAAATCAGCATATGGCGATGGTGACCCTAACTGTGCTGGGTCGTGCATATGCAGACACTTGACCTTACGTTGTGGGGGATGCAGCATGCCCCACAGTGAAAAAACCACTGATTTGCTTCTCTTAGCAACCTGGGTAAAACTGTGTACGCCTTCCCTTACATAGAAGGAAGTAACAAGGAGAAAAGTTGCAAAGAAGATATGACAGCAGCTATATTAAGTAAAACAGTGACTTGCATGTAGCACTGTATGTATTTATTGATATGTATATATTCGGAACTTAGCTGGTTAGCAATGGAGCGCTGTACATCAATAGGAACCTTACTCATTTGCATTTCACACATACACTACATTTCACATTTATTTGGTGAAGTGATTTGCTCAAAATCACACAATTTCGTGTTGAAACCAGGAATACATTTAAAGGTCCTATGGTCAGCAGCTTAGTCACTAGATCACACCCCATCCCTTCTCCTGAACGTTGGGGTCAGAGCTGCACAGGTTACTGGTTCTGCTGTCACAACTGGGTGTTTTAATTGGGTGGTGTTGGTCACTGCTCTTAAAAAAAAATAGTGATTTCAAAATGGCTGATTACAAAGAAGCCATCTATGTGGAAACTATCTGAAAAAATGTGGGAACGTTGCTGTTCTCTAACAATAGGGTAAATGCCCTCTAAAGTGAAGGTTCAATAGGGTCTTCAAGTTAAGCATGTGTCCGTCTTCTACCCAGTTTGAAGAGCAACGTAGGTGCTCCAAAGCAGAACTGCATTATTCAGAGGAGAACTGTACAATACTGAGGGGATCCATACATAACAGGAAACAAGGCCACATATCTCTTGACTATGTGATTTTGCAGAACTAGGTTATAAGTGATAAGACAGAATTTCAGGTCGTTTGTACAGTTCCACACACGCACAAACACTCAAAGTACAAGCAATTCAAATGAAGACAAAGCAGGGCTGTCCCAAAAGTGTGGTCAATTGGGTAACCACCCACTGATCCTCTCCTTGAAAATATCTTTAAGGTGAAAGGAGAGGGGACGCAAGTAAAAATGCAAAACATAGGGTTATCTACATCAACAAAGTGTTGTAATGTAAAAGAAAGAGCGATATGTATTACTGTTGTGACAATTTATTTGTACCAGCTATAAGACTATGACAACATATAAGTCCCTAAGGCATTATAAGAACTCAACTGAAGCAGCAAGGTACTCACGTAAATAATTTTCTGTTTTAATGTCCTGTTTTCTTCTTGCAGTTTACTGATGCTGGCCTGCAGACGCGTAACTTCACTGTCTGAAAACTGTAGCTGTAAAAAGATTTATATAATGTATAAATATGTATTGTATTTCAATGCACCCATCATCAAAGAGATTACGCCGGTTGTCGAAACACAAATATTAGATTAGGCAATATTTATCACAGCACAGGATCCACCCCTTCCTGGCAGGCTGCAGAGGGTAAGACAAAGGGGATAAGGTTGCAGTGGTGTCTTGTTGTACCTGATCCAGGTGGCACACGCCTTGAAATGCCAGGACGTGCCTTACTGAACAAAGCCTACACTGCTACCTTCCCTACATGCGATGCAGCCTTGCGGTGCCATCACATACATCACTGAACCAAGCCCGCACTACTGACTATTCCACGTGTGATGGAGCCTTGCACTGACATGGCATGTGATGTACCTCATTTGTGTTAGTGACAAAAACTTGTGCTGCTGAAGCCTATTCCGTTCTTTTCATGAGCTGCTTGTCTTCCCTTTGCTCAGTTATTGAAAGGAGCATGCATAGCATAGGATGCCGTGTATACAGCCCGATGAGCTGTGCATAAAGTGTGCAGAAGAAAAGACCTCCAAGGCGGATACAAATCCTGAAATAAAAGTTCACTTTTAATGAAGTTTTCGATTGAGAACTAATCAAATACTGCATCGAGGCCACCTGACTGGGAGAATAGCTGTGTTTGCATGTCTAGCAATGCATGCATATATTGCAAAATATCACAGCAGGCTGGCTTTAGGCATGGTTTTTATTTTATAATGTTAGGGATCAAGTCACTGCTGCCCAACTGACTGCAACAACACTAGCCCCTGACAATTCTCCCATCACTCAGGCAGGTTGATCCGTGGAGCCATACCTTCCTAAAAAAGCGTGGAATCAACCCCAACCAAGTGCATCATACATGGAGAAAACGCACAGGCTAGTTGAATCCCCTCAACCTCAATGAGTGCACGTGGGAGGGCTGACCGAGTGCTATCTGAGCACCTCCTATCCACTGGGCTTCAGGTGTGGATTCTCTTCCCTCATCAGGAACTAGTAATTTGTAAATATGGATCCATATCAGGTGTTGGAATATGAGGCAAGAGTGGCAAATCCATCATTACACAGAAAACACACTACTTTCCCAGAATTTCAATGCCATTGACTGCACGCCTCAACGTGGACCTCACAAACCACACAATAACACCCTGGCCAATCTCCTATGCAAAACTTTGAATATACAACTAGCCGCTCAACGTCATCCAATCATTGAAACCTACCTCTTGCAATGAAGACATTTTGCTTTTCCCTCTCATCAGCTCCCTCTCCTCTACAGCCCTTGACTGCTACCAGAACATCATTAGTACCTCCCGTCACACTAGCATCTTACTTTATCTCTGAAAACTGGACAAATTGTCAGACTTCTTAAGAACACCTACATATATTCTGCAGCCTGGCACATTATACTGCACCTACTTTCCCTCGTCAAAGGACTTGAAATTGCTGTGGCACTGCAACTCCAAGACTAACTACAGGTAGGTGTCCAAGGTTGAGCCACAAGGGTCAGATCCAAGCCAGATGGGATACATTTGCATACAATTATTCTAAATGAATTTATAAACAGTAAGCGGTTAACGTGAACATTTGGATTGGTTGAGCCATCCTAGGCTAACATTGGACTTCTTGGTGTAAGCCAACAAAACCTCAAAGAGACAGTCGGACTTCCGTCCCTCTGCTGTATTGAAACAACAACACTGCAGGTCACTGAGCACTCACTGAAAGTCGTTGACTTCTTGATAACTTATGATTGCAGCAATCATCTGCTCCTTTGCAATCATTAAGAATATCTCTGAAATGGTCTTCAACTAATTACCTTTTGGCCAACACAAAATTGCACTTGGATGGACTCTCCAACCACCCCATCCCTTCCTGTCGAGAACACTCCGGGAACTTACTGGAACACATTCTTGCTCCTACATTATGCCACGTTTACATTAAGGCTGTGAATGCTGAACATTCTAATGAAGACCTTCCTCTTCATCAAGATGCTAGTGACACACAACTAAAGGCTAAGTTGTCATCAGAAACTGACATCCTCCGCCTACCTCAAAACTATGGGTCTATTGTTTACCTCACACTAAAATCAGATAAAAGCGAAACAACTCACAAAGCATTTGTCTCTTGGTGCAGATATTCATAGTTACAGCAATGCCTGGAATCATTCTCCAAGGTAGAAGACAAATTCACACAAACATTTACTTGTAGGACAATCATGGGAAATGAACACAAACCAACATCGGTTTCTCCATGCTCGCCTCCGAGCCAAAGAGAGTGTGGAATTATTCTCTCAGAAAGAAGAGAAACAAATTCTGTACTCATTATTCACATTTAACACACTGTTTGGGGAACCAGCTAGACATTTCCCTGCCATTAAAGATCAGAAACCAAGCGCTTCTCAGCCGGATGCTTGTTCTAACCAGCATTTGGCGTTGCGATACGGAACAATGGTTTTATAAAAATCTCCAGAAGATTTTCCAGTCTTCTCCTGGAAAGTCCCCAAAAATACCTCTGCACGTCGGATGAGTGGTGTCGGTGCTATCATCAAAAAATAATGTAAATGCTGTTATGTCTGACTAACATCTGAAGCATCACAGAGATCGAAGCAAAAGTCCCTAAATACGCCTGCTTGAGGACACATTTTTGTGCCAAAGATACTTTTAACAAAAGAATGCCCAAAGCTTGCACAGGTCTGGTGTATATATGTGTGTATATATATATATATATAAATAATACAGCGAAACTACACTCTAAAGAAAAAGATCTCTTTCTGTATACACACACTCATCTGCCCTCATGCTCCTATTTTCAATGGGATTAAGGGTTCCAATGCTTATGTACTACACCACTATACTACAAGGATGAAAAGACCTTAATACATCAGTTAAGGTGCCTTTTAAAGAAATCACATTGCAAAAACACCTAACTCACTTGGAGGATTGGGTCAGGTTGTGTGTGGTATTGGTGATTGTTCAGAGTTAGTTGATTTTTGTAATTAACTATGATGAGGTTTGGCATTAAAATCAGCTCAACTGATATATAATATATTTCAACTACTTAGTGGATCCCTGGGTTTTGAGGAACCCGGCTCATGTGCCGCACCGCCTCTCTGCGGTTCACATGCGCCGCTCCTCCTCCCTGCGGTTCACACACCTCATTTAAAGGCAAAGGCACTACTTGATATCGCAGTTATTTTATAGTTTCTGGCAACTTGCTTCAACTTTTAAGAGACTGATTTACAAAGCATTGCCCCACACAAAGTTTTTTTCTTAATCTGCTAATCTAGTGAGATACAGAGAAGGGTTTTAAAGGGTGTGTGGACATAAAAGTAGTGTTGGAAGATATCAGAATTTTAAGGTAACTGGCAAAGAAGGAGGGTCTGGTAGTATTTATCCATGATGAATATATGTATGAATCTGTATTGCCTTAAACATACCAAAAAATAGTCTCAGAACATTGTAGAGCATGCAATGACTCCAGCAGCACTGAAAGCTGCCATGATTTGTGTTAATACTCCAGTTGGACACCATGAATAATCAGCCAGGCGCCTTCAAATCAACACTGTTCACTGAGAGATGAACCAAGTAAATGTTGTATGTACACATACATCTTTGCTGATTGCTGCTTTAAGTAGTACGTATGTACCACAGCAGGTTTCTCTCTGTACACATTGTTTCTGCCTGGATTATTTACAGCTCTACGAATTAGCTTAGCGTACCTTGGCAGACTGCTCTTTGTGAGCGGGATCATTCAATGGATCTCGGTCGATCCCTTTCTTCTCCTCCAGGCAGGTCACCAGTTGCTGGCACATTTCGGCAGTGGCAGCCAGTTTGCGTCGCAACTGGTACGTCTCATCAGCGAGCGAGCGGCACAGCACTTCGCTAGTTGCTTGCACCTTCTCCTTGTCGGCCACAACCCGCTGCAGCCGCAGGATCTCCACCTCCTTCTCACGCTGAGGCCAGCTGGCCACCTGCTGCAGGTGCCGGTCCTTCTCGTCCAGTTGCTGTCGAAGCTTCTGAACTTCCTGCAAAGGAAGCCAAATTTTAAGCATATATGCGCAGGCCAGAGAAATACAGATGCAAACAAAAGTGGGCGAAGCAATGGACTCAGTGAATGAAAAGAAGCATGAAGAGGTCTTCAAAAATATTGTGGAAGTCCCCCAAGTTCCCACTGCTGTCCTTCTATCACAGTAATACTGAAGGCATGCTTCATCTCACATCATCCACCAAGGTCAGGCCAGAAGTTTAGGTTCTCTTTTTTCGTAAAAAGATATGCTTGTTCCGCTCTCATTCCGCTTTCATATAAACAGCAGACATTCAGAACCACGCGTTGTAAACACTTGGGCTCATACACCGCCAGAAAACTCAATCAGGCCCAAGAAATGTTGGCCAAATACTGTCATCCCATATCTGTAATGTCTAGTAGAGAGTACTGAGCGAGGGAGAGTTTGCCTATTGGCGGATCTCTTATTTGCATTATGGAAGGACCCCTTATTGACTAGGCCCATAGGGAAGAAAAATACCTGTGTTTGTTAGTCACACCCGGCTTAGGAGACAGGGCCTTGCAGTTTGGGACGGATTACTATACATTGGGTTGGTTCCTTTTTGTAAAGACACAAAAAGTGTCACTGGCTGCAGTTCTAATGTTCCATTTTGCTGGTCTGAACTGTTCTTTTGGCGCCACCGCCATCATTTGGCCGCTGACGGTTGCGTCACGTTAACATTCAGGGATCTAACCACAATGCTATGGGTCAGCATGGTGTGTACTGAACTTTTTAAAGGGGCCATCTGGTTAATGATATCAACATACACCACAAAACCCCAGTGGACATAATCAACGCGACCTCTAGCCTTGAGTGCCTATTATTCGTGAATGTTAGAGATGCATGACTGCAAGAAGAGACTATTTTTTTTCTCTACACTGGATGGCCCCTTTAAATAAGATGATGGTTTCCCTCTATTTTTATTGGCTGCAGGAGACACAAGGTCTACCTCCCAAGTGCAGCAGGCTGACTTAAGAGAGGAGTGTCCATCAAAGACCCAAAGGAGCCCCCTCTAAAGATACTGCCAGACGCACCTTTAGCAAGCATGGCACAAGGAACTGGAAGTTGTTGGTGGGGGGAGGTGCAGGGAATTATATGATGACATAGGGTAGCTAATGAGCCGATGATCTAGTCATGTCTTACTTTTACATAAAAGATCTACCACTGGCCTCTCCCCTGAGTGATCAGTTTTCATTTTCTAGCCTCTGGATAGTTAAAAAGGTATCTGGAAAACTATTTGGTGCAGCAAGTGGGTGGGAGCCTGTTGTCAGCTGGGTTGTGGAGGTAGTCGGATACCAGGTTGTGCTACCAGTAAACTTTTCTCCTTCACTTGACGTTTCCTGGTGGTTTTTGGAAGGTTCCTTCTCAACAAAGCCCATTATGACACCCTTCTCCTGGTGCTGCACACAGCCCCCGACAGTCTCACATTATTACTACCTTTTGCTGCAGTCTCACCGTTCCTCACTTTGCACACTTGTCCCATAGTATCACATTTCCTCACGCTTCATACACTCCCCAAAGTCTTGTTTTTTTGACACACTGTACACAGTCCACAAAATCCCACATTTCCTCACGCTGCTTAGTCCGCATAGCCTCACATTTTCTCACGCTGCACAGCCCCATAACCTCACATTTCCTAATGCTGCACAGACTTCAGTCCTCATTCTGCACACATTCCTCGGTCTCACATTTCCTTATGCTGCACACACTCCACTTATCCACAGGAGTTTGACATTTCCTCGTTCTTTCCGTAGTCACCACAATCTCACAGTGCCTCGCGCTCTTGTAGTCCCATTAGTTTGGATTGCTGCCCTGTTGCACGGCGCCCCTAGCCTCCGGCATTTGCCAGTGCTTGTTACAGACGCCACGGGATTACTTCCTCCCGCAGTCGCCAGTTGGACAGTTTATTGTGCAGATTAAAATTTCAGATTTCCTCGCGTTCTTTGTAGAATACATTCCCCATGACGCTAATGACGTGGCCCGTTTCTCAGTTAAAGTTTAATAATATTGCTTTGACGACAATGTACGTCACGCCTCCCAGTCCAAACATGCTGTGCCCAAGGAGATTGTGTAATGCTAGTGCGTAGGATGACGCACAGAGAGGAAACCAGGTCGGATGCAAAGCCCGATTGAATGACAGTGATTACACAGGACTGTGCGCAGCTGGGCGGCTGCCACCTCGAGCACGCTGCGCTGAAGCACACGGGACAGGATGCGCCGGGATTCCCCACATTCTTTCCAAAATGGAAGAACGTGGGAGAGTGCGGTCCGCAAAGGGGCCTTCATTGGGGTTAACACGAATCCTGATTTCTTTAAGCAATTTCAGGTCCGGGGAGAGAACAAAGCATACCTAGCGCCTAGAAGTATAACGAGTGTAAATTAACAGTTGCATCTGGCAGCGCTGGCACTTTGAAACTAATTTCCTAAACGTCCTGAAAGGTTGGTGTGGGAGGGTTTAAGTAAGAGGGCGCTAAGATCGATCATATTGGTTATGACACCAGAAGTTCAAGATAAAAAATCCAACGACAACACTCGACCAAACTTGTGATACTGACCACGTGAGGTAGATACTTTTGTGTTGTGTTAACAAGGTCTACCAGTTACTGTCCAAAGGTCCCTGTTCAAATGCAATATTACTTCAATCCAGGAACCTCCTTTTATCGGCCGAATTAATGTATGGAATTCGACTCTGTCTGATCACAACTGGTCTGGAATACTGGATCCAATTTCACAAGCCAGTTAAAATTAAAGGAGGCATAGGATGGACACCAGCCAAGCCCCGTCCCCAAGTCCCCTGTTGATCTTCTGTGGCAAGGGAGGAGACTTCAGCCACCCACTCCTCCGGATCTATCCTTTCCTTTCCCTTTCCACCCCCTACAGTTCCCACCCCTGCCACAAACAGATTCCTCTGCACACCTTTACCAAACTGTTAAAAGCAGGTGGCAAATGTGTGCGGTAAACACTAGGAATAGGGAATACTCTGAGGAATTCCGCACAGTAATTCTGTGACCACAGTTATTCCCCATTCGGAGAGGCTGAACTGGTAATAGATCAAATTCCTTGCGGCTATGCTTACCGGTAACAAAAATTCTGTAGGTGGAATTGCTGCATGCAATTCCATCTAACTGGTAATCAGGGCCTTAGCACAGGAAGGCATTTCCCCATCTCGCAAAGGCATTTCCCCATCTCGCAAACAGCTACATGACCCAGATAACTGGCATGTACTGCAATAAATCAACTCTCACTGCCCTGATGTTCGTCAAAATGTATTAAACCACGCAAACCACAAACATATCTCACAATATGACACAAAATGTAATTAGTCAGTGCTAAGCCATATGCAGTTCCTACCAAAGATCAATCAATGCTTACCAGTTTTCATTTTATTTATCACCGACTTCACGCTCATAGATGCACATGAACACCTACAAGTTATGACATATGACTTTTAGACACTGGCAGATATCAGTTCTGCTGATATCAGTTCAGCTGTTAAACCAGTAGGGCAGCAGTGACCTCTCGCATTAGTTACAATGACTTAGCTATTAACTTGCAATGTGACATTTGCACCAGAGTAATAAATAACTGAATGCATGCCTATAAGTAAACTTTTTCACGTAACATATGCTGCCCTTTGAGTGGAGACATGGCACAGACTATTCAAGTGAAAGTGAGGCTGGGCCCAGCTCCTCCCTCCTAGCCTGCCAGTAATGGCCCACTGGGTCACACTTAAGACCCCATTGTGTATGGCCGTCTAAGAGGAATACACAAAGCCCAACTGTCAACTACCCATGTGACCCAGAAACAGGCTACAGACACCAAATGGCTAATGATAGAAAATGACATCTGTCTAAAGTTGCATTTTCAGACTTGTAATTTAAAATCCAACGCCACCATAATTTAAGATTTTAAATTAGGATTCCAAAAACACCAAGTTAGATCTTCCCATTTGGAAATTACTCTTATAACATATAATAAGGTAATCTCAAATGTTATCTCATTGAAGAATTAGGCCTTGCAGTAATGAAAAATTAATTTAAGACTTTGTCACTACCAAGACATGTAAAATTAAAATACACGTCCTGCTTTTTAAATACGTTGCACTCTGCCCTCTGAGCTGTCCACGGTCTTTGCTACGGTTGACATATGTATTAAAAAAAAGATTTTGGCTTTGCAAAAAGGTTTATTTTGACATGTTGAAATGCCAGTTGAAACTGGCCCGAGACATGTTTAAAGGGCTCTTTAAGCAGGTGGCACAAGCAGTGCTATAGACCCACAAGTAGCATTTAATTTAGAGGCCCTGGGTACATGTAGTGCACTGTACCAGGGACTTATACGTACATTTAATATGACAATTAAGTATGAACCAATATTATTAGAGGAGAGAACACATGCTCTTCAGCACTGGTTAGCAGTGGTAAAGTGCAGAGTCCTAAGGCCAACAAAAACGAATTCAGCAAAAAGTAGGAGGAGGAAGGCAAAACGTTTGGGGGTGACCATGAAGAAAGGACCATTTCCAACTATATAGGCATTTTAATCACTGGATAGCTTGATGACTGAGTGCCCTTGTATAGAAACACTTTGGAATTGAAATCTCATCTCCTCAGAAAGAACCTCATCCCCATACAGCTCTTCACATCCATTGTATTACTTTAATCACTCCATGAGCACAAGAAGCAGGAGAGTGGTCTATTGCTTTGTTGCTGTGCATCTGGGTTCCCACTCTTGAATTCAGAGCTTTGACGTTTCCTAAATCCATGCAAAAGGAACACATCCACTGCAGGTGTTTTGTTCAGCATTCTGAGACTGGTAGTCCTGATTTCATATTGGGATTAGGGGTGTGCAAAAACTGTATACATTTATTTTTGCGTAACTATGCAAAATTTCAGAAAAATGATGCAATACACAAATATGCCCATTTTGTGCTAAATTTTAGTGTGAAATGCATCCTTGAAACCGCTCTGCATATTAAAATAATACAGTGCAAAAAAATAATACTGTGAGCAAGAGCCGCGCGCGTCCTGTCTGGTCACGGTGCTCCTGGGATAGGATTTTTACCTCAGTGACCCCCAATTACACCAAGTGACCTGATAGATAATTTTGCATTTTTTTTTAACCATGTCACGCTATGTTTTTTATGAGAAATAGTGCAAATTACTCAGGTGTCACTGAAATCGTGGTCATTCTGGTCTAAATGGAATAAACAAGACTAGAAGTCCCAGAATTCAAAACAAACCTGCACTAGATGCGCTTCTCACGCACGAACCTTCAAATCTTGGAGCCCTGCAAACACGAACACACGCATCTATACTGATGTAATCACACATGCAAGATTGCCAGCGCATGTTTACCTGGTGGAGGGCTTCCATCTTGTGCGCAGAGGCCCCCTCGGCCTCCCGGAGGTGCTCCTTGGCTGCGTTCAGCTGCTCCAGCAGCCCCTCCACCAGAGAGGGGGACGTGCCCCCCGCGTGCTGCTCCTGTCCCAGCTCGGGGGCCTCGTGCCCGGCCCTCCGCAGGCCCTCGATCACCTTGTCCTTGACGGACAGCTGCACCCTCAGGCTGCCCAGCTGCTGCCGGGCCTCGTGGTAGAAGGTGCAGAGGGTGTTGTAGCTCTGCATCTTCACCTTCAGGGCCCGGTTCTCCCGGTGCAGGCGCTCCACCGTCTCCTCCAGCTGCTTGAACCTGGCCAGCAGAGGGTCGGAGCTGCCGTCGCTCGGGCACGGGGAGGTCATGGTGGGTGGGCAGCACGGGACGCGCGGGTTGCACAGGTTTGCACCCACTGGCGCTACAGCAGGTTATTAATAGGTTATTAAGGCCCGCTCCTTGCACAGGTCTGCAGCACCTGCACCCACTGGCGCTACAGCAGGTTATTAATGCCCGCTCAAAATAGCAGCTCCTCCGACAGATTCCCTCCTTTGTATCTTGAATAACACAGATTGCTTCTTCAAGTGGGCGGTATTCTGCTGAGTGGGGATGAATCTGGTGCCTTCGTCCCCCCTGTGCACCGGGTTGTGTTCAGAATGGCAGCAGCTCCTTCTGGTGTCGCCCTGGGTTGTACCAAGGAGTTCTTCCGGTGTGCAACTGGATCCGTTTATGTTTTTAACTCTTCGTTTTCAGGATGAGTTCCTCCGGGCAGAGTTTGTTCCTGTGCGAGGCTTTATTTCTGCGATTTCCTCCTTTGCTCCGCGTGGGAGGTGTCGCTTCTTCGGTGGTGGTGCCTGGTTCACAGACCTCCATTCACTGTTTGCATGCCTGGACTTCTGCCCTAGCCACCAACGCGCCCCTCGGTGCTGTTATGACGGCCTCTTGACACTGTACTTGAGGATCTGACCCCTGCCAGCCACTGGAGGGTGTATTTCAGCGCATTCGTTAATGGGAGGGGAATTTCCTCTCGGGGCTTCCCCGCTGCTGTTTGCATTCGGAGTTTTTTTGTACTTTTTTTTTCTGCTCGACTTTGCAGGAAATGGTCTAGGCGCTGCAGCGCCACCTAGTGACTGGCTGGCCAACTCAACCACCGGTGGTAAAGTCTGCTCGGCAAACCTCACTCTACACAGGATTTCCCAGTGGTCATTCAATTTCCTGCCATCTAAGCGCTGGTAGCCCCCACAGTCTGACGGGCATATCGAGGGCATGTGTATTCCTGCGGCAAGCCTCGAAAAAATACCTCGCGCTCTGCTCCTGCCATGATAGATCTGGACAGATAGCCGCGCGTCAGTGCTGTGTGTGTTTCTTCTTTCTGACCCAGAGTTGTCGAGATGCCGCATGTTCATGCATTATTTACTGGTTTTCATAACCACAGCACTTTGCATCCCGAGACTCATAGTTACCCTTGAACATTGTACGCCAGTCCAAAAATAGTGTACAGTGTGGTTTGCTTAATTTACCAATCAACTGTTCAAAACCAAAGGAACCTGCTAAGTTATCAGATCGGTATGTGTGGCTTAAGTCCGGCTATGAGTGACATTCCGCTGTTAAAAGTGTGACGCTTCGAGTACGTGTCTGCACATGAACAATATAGAACACAAGGCTAGCCCACACAGCGAGCCTGGGCGATACCGTTTATTAGGTTCACTGTGGTATTAAACCTGGAACAATACTCTCAGATTGGGCTATTTCCCTAACATATGGGTGACATTTTTCCCATTTGTGCGGGGAAATAACCCCAGGGCCGGACTGGGAACCAGAACCGGCCCTGGCAAAGTGCTCGGCCGGCCCCCCTCCCCCCTCCGGGAGGAGAGGGGAGGGGGGAGAGGTGCGACCGCGCTCTGTGACAGGGCCTGTTTTCGGCCGTTTTTGTTACAGGGCCGTTTTTGCAGCATAACGGCCCTGTAACAAAAAACGGCCTCAGGGGCCCAAAACCGGCCCCCAACCATGCGGCCCACCGGGGAATTGCCCGGTGCCCTCAACGGCCAGTCCGGGCCGGAATAACCCCCCTGGCGGGTTGCACAAATTTGGGCTTTATTTGCCTGTGTGTGCGCAAAATTTGTGGCTGCGATGCTGCCGCAGGTGAAAACGTGCCGTCAATCATGGTGGTCAGGCCCAGGGCCGGACTGGACTGGGAACGAAAACTGGCCGTGGCAAAGTGCTCGGCCGCCCCTTGGGGGGGCGACCGAGCTCTTTGCCGGGCCGTTTTCGGCCGTTTTTGTTACAGGGCCAATTTTGTAGCTATGCTGCAAAAACGGTCCTGTAACAAAAACGGCCCCCAAGAGGTCCAAAACCGACCCCCACCCTTGCGGCCCGCTGGGGGATTGCCCGGTGCCTGCAACAGCCAGTACGGCCCTGGTCAGGGCAGTTATTCACTTTTTTTTGTTATGATTGGCCCAGTCGTGTTTGGAGGGGGCGGCAAAGAACGCCCACTCAGCTTGGGATCTAGAGGAAGACAGAGCGAACTGCTGCTGCCTGGAGAGCAGTCAAGTGATGCGACGGGCAGGCGTGGGATATGTCCGTGTAGAATGACCCAGACATCCAGGGAGAGCTGTTATATTGAGGGGAAATGTGAGGAGCGCATCCCTAATAATAAAAAATATTAAAGGGATTTATAAAGCGCATGGTTACGCCATCCCAGCGTGTCCCCGCGCTGGGATGAGAGACAATGGCAGCGGCCCGGACCTCCTGGCTAACCTGAAAACAGATAGGTTTTAAGCGCCTTCCTAAACTTAACTTCAGATATCTCCATCCGGAGATTTAAAGGGAGTTTGTTCCAGTTCTGAGTTGCCAGGAACCGGAAGGATCTGCCTCCCAATCTGGCCTTCCTCACCTTCGGCACTTTCAGCAGGCCAGTCCCACTAGATCTAAGGGACCTTCCAGGCACATAACTGGTGACAAGATCCCTCAAATATGAGGGACCAATTCCCTGGGTGATACGATGGCATGTACATAATGCCTTAAACATCACTCTTTTCCTTACTGGAAGCCAGTGCAAAGTGTCCAAGGCTCGTTTGGAGGCTGCCCTCCTAGGCTGCATAAGTACCAGCCGTGCGGCTGCGTTCTGCACAACCTGCAGTCTACCAAGGCATTTAGCAGTGGCGCCAAGATAAAGTATGTTGCCATAGTCTAGGCGAGATGTGATGAGGGCGTGCACCAGCGTCTTCCTAGCCTCTATCGGAAGGAGATTAATCGTTTTGCGTACATTTTTGAGGACTCCCTCCGTATCCTTGGAGGTTCCCCGGTCTTGCTTTAACTTGCCAAGGCATAACAGGGGAGCAAGAGGAGAGTCATAGCTGCATAGTTTACAGAGTGCCTGTGTGTGACATTTCCGAGGTTTCGAGGTACTTGTGAGTGACAGTCTACTACCAAATGAGTGACACTTAGAGTGACACTTTCCCATGTGTAAAACCAAATAATAAAGTAAAGAAATTCGCAAAAATATTACTAAAGCTATGTGTGGTAGCTTACTGCCCATTGCAGATCTTTGCGCTCTGCTAATAAATCCTTACTATCAATCCCCCGTGTTCGTAGAGCTAAGTGGGGTGGCAGAGCCTTTTCAACTTTGGCTCCAAGGTTGTGGAACACTCTGCCGACTGAGATTAAATCCTTCCCTCAAAGCAAGCCTTTAGGAAGGCTCTTAAGACGTGGCTATTTGCCAAAGCCTATCCTTAGCTCTGGATCTGCCTTTTTATGATTTTCTTTGGTTAGGCGCCTTGATGCCTTCGGGCTTAGTTGCGCGGTATAAATTTCATTTCAATTCAATTCAATTCAGACAGCACATTTACCATTGTAATGGCCACTAAATTTGCAAACACAGTTTTAATGATAAACCTATGTATCTTGCAAACGATAATGCGTGTAAATCTGGGTTTACTGAATATTTAATTTGTGCTTGTTTTGATTTTACTAAAATGTGTGTTTCCATTGCACTTCAAAATTATTATAAAATGTGCTTCACTTGGGCTTTTATAACTTTTTGACAAAATGGCGTTCATTACATGTATTTAAATGTTGTTGTGTTAGGGAAAATATGGCACTTTACAGCCTTTGCTTTCCCGCTCATTGTTTCAAGCAAGATTATTCCAGAGTTCACGTAAGAAAATCCTTTAACTTTTTAGTTTGAAAAAGAAAACAAACACCAAAGCAGCGATTTGTCATAGCAATAGCCTTACACATGACCTCTGTCTTTAAACGTGCAGCAAATGTGACTAGACATAAACAACATTTAAAGGCATCTTTATTCTTCTACACCTTCTGAATTCCAGCATGAATATTTTGGAGGTGCCTCAGGGCCTATGCTGTAATTACAAACGCTGGCATACACACAGATGTACTTGCAACCAATCCCCTAAGAAGAAACATTAACAAAGTGGAGAAAATGCCGCAGCTGCCACAGGCCTCGCAGTGCATTCCTATTATTTTTTTTTTAAACCTCAATAAAAGGCATTGTCATTTACAATGCCAATAGCTTAAACTCGCCTAAATGCGAGACCTATTGCATTGCAAATGCTTGTTTTTTTCTGTTTCTTCGAGTTAATGCTATTCTAGAAAGAAACCACTTCACTTCACTGGGGAATGTGTCTGCTTCTGGTCTACCAGCCTCTGCCGGAAGTGAATCCATTTAATTGTTCACTGTGATTTACTAACTGCAAATAATAAGTTAACATCGAGAAACAAACACGTTTGGATTGTTACCAATTTATGTACGTGGACATACAATGAAATACACAGAATTGTTTCCCATGCCCTCGATCTGGGAATTGCACCAAGTACAAACTGGAAATTTGCAAAAAATTTGCAAGAATAAAGTAAGACATTAGTTTCTCATAAATCGGAAAATTAACTTGATCCTTGCAAATGTGGTTTTCAGTATTTTGTATACTTAAGTTGCTTATAGATAATGAAAAACTTAAAAACTGGTTCCACGGAGTCTTAAATATCTATTTACACCACAGGACGTATAATTTAGATTACAGGATCGTGGAGTTAAACATCTACATTCTTGTTATTTTTGGGAAAGAGGAATAGCTCTTTATACAATAATTTCAAAATAACCCTTTCGGGGAACCAACCTTTATGAAATAATATCATGCGAAAAACACGCATTAGTATACTGCAAAAGATAAAAAGCAGAGAACGGTCAAACTATTTCAACCCTCTCACACTGAAAGGTACACCTAGTTAGGAGGCTTTGGCTAACTGGATTTTGGTTGAAAAGGGCCTTTCTTACCCAAGCACTGCTGCTGCTTGATTTACAAAAGAAACACAGACACAACATAGTTAATGAGTATGCCATATGAATCAATGGGCTAAAAGATGAGCAGGTGATATTTTTTTATGAGCGATGGAAATCAATTTATACAGCTACAACAGAACATCGGAATGAAACCATCTCGACTCTACTGTCAAAAATCGGGGAACATTTTCGTCCAAATACTCTGATTTTAAGATTGGGATAATTCCAGACCGATGCAAGTGACAGTTAAAATGAAGCTATCGTATATAAAGCTGCTGTAGTATCAGTGGATCTATCGGTAAACTCACAATGATGCGAGTCAATATTCACAGCCCCGAGAGGAATGACAGCCTGCCCGCAGGGGCGGCTGGTGACATTTGAAAGTGGTGAGGCGTAAACTAATTTGCATATTGCACCGCAGCGATCGAGCGCAGCGAGCGAGCCCGAACCACCTTGCATCCATCCATACATCATTCATGCATCCACCCATCCATCCACCCACCCACCCTGCATCCATACATCATTCATTCATGCATCCACCCATCCATCCATCATGCATCCACCCATCATGCATGCATCCATGCATCCATCCATACATCATTCATGCATCCACCCATCCATCCACCCACCCACCCATCCCGCATCCACACATCATTCATTCATGCACCCACCCATTCATCCATCCATCCATCCATCCATCCATCCATCCATCATGCATCCACCCATCATGCATGCATCTATGCATCCATCCATACATCATTCATGCATCCATCCATCCATCCACCCATCCATCCATCATGCATCCATCCATCATGCATGCATCCATGCATCCATCCATACATCATTCATGCATCCACCCATCCATCCACCCATCCTGCATCCATACATCATTCATTCATGCATCCACCCATCCACCCACCCATCCATCCTGCATCCATCATTCATGCATCCATCCACCCATCATGCATGCATCCATCCACCGAACAATCATTAATGCACCCACCCTGCATCCACCCATCATTCATGTATTTTTATGACCATATAAAAATAAATTATGGACTCTAACAAGCCTTTAGGATCGATGTTGAAGGATGTGCCAGTTTACATATTACATCACCCCAACCTTTTTATGCTGGAAACCTTCTACCGCCCATGTATTTGCCATCCTGTAAGCCCTAGGTATGTACTATACAAATTCACATACAAACATACACCAACATGCATGCAATAATAAATGCATATATCATGCTACTCCGCCTCTACAGTTTGTTAACATTTTGAAATTTTAAAGAAAAAGAGAGATTGAGACGGAAAGAGTGTCAGGAAGAAGCTGAGGCATAGTCAGAGAGAGAGTAGCAAGCAGGTTCAGAGCGGCGTGGAGCAGTAACGGGGCGGGGGGAGACAGGTGGCAGAGGGGAAGAGCGGCACGGAGCTTTAAAAATAGAATAATAAAGACGAGTGAGAAAAAAGCTAAGAAATAAGGGAGATGTGTTGAACTCAGAGGGTAACAAATATAGGATGTGGTAGACGAAGAGACGAGACGACTGAAGTAATGCACTAAAAACACACACTCTTACCTCGCTGCCGGTCCCGGTCCGCGCCACCTCTGGGCTCTGCTCCCCACACGTCACAGGCTCACAGCGCCGCTGGCCAATCCTGGCGCCAGGGGCACAGGTACCCTCTCGCCCGCAGCACGCCCATTAGGGCTTCTGATGCGCCTGCGCAACGCCGCAAAAACACAAGTGCGCATGCGTGGGCACGGGTACAAATTTCACCCTCCGTCCCCACGCATGCGTACTTGTGTTGCCGCCTGTACGATCTCAATGAATCAACATGACGCCCGCCCGGCGGTCTGACGTCATGTTGATTCATTGACATGATTGTCATGAGGGAGCTGCGGGCGGCGTTGGGCAGGGGGGCTACGCCCCCACACCCCAATGGACGAACCGCGCCTGCCTGCCCGGCTGCGCTTTAAAAGTGAAAGTGGGACTGCACACTGACTTCACGGGAACAAAGATGGCGTGGGGCTGTCCACATGGGCCATCCTAAAAGAGGACAAGGCGGTAACCCAAAAGCCCGATATTCAATCACGCGTCAGTGTTTAACATAAACGGTGATGCAAGCCTGTGGGAGCGCGGGTTTAACAAACAGGCGAGAAGGCTGTATATATGATCCAAAAGGAAGTGGTTTATTTGTAGTAATAGGAATATTCAGCGATACAGATGGTTTATTATCCTGGTTTTCTTCTTCTTCTGAACTGCTTGATGAAACAAGGCCAATCCTAGGTGTTCCCGACTCCTCTTCTTCGGACAGGATGGGGTCTCCCCGGAGGCTCATAGAAGAGAGAGATAAAGGGAGCCGTCAGTCACTCTGTAACGCTTTTGGGTTACAATAAAGCGGTCACCACACCATAGGTGAAGGGAGACTGAGTTAGGAAAGAAATGTGCTCGGGGGAGGGAGGGTAGGAAATAAGGCAAATCATAAATAGGGTGGTATGCTATCAGGTTCGTGGTTGGGCAAACATAAGAGGGGCTGTGAGGTGCCAAGAACAATAAAGCTAAGGTAAAGTCGTCTGCAAATATTATCGCGCAGAGGCAATGCAACAATCAGGTAGTTGGAGTCTACTACCCACCTCCCGGCTTGAGTATCACAACTCTACCCTCCTCTAGACATAACACGAGTCCCAAGTCCCCGGAGTACGCCACACTCACCGGCTCCGCCGCAACTCTCTCCGTGAGTTGCGGCCGCTCTCCTGCCTCCTCCTGCGGGTACCACCACTCCTCGGTCCACCGGTCTCCCGACTCGTCGTTGTCCTGGTCCACGGCAGACTCCGTCTCCTTCTGGAACTCCACGGCGTCCTCCCCAGGCTTTCTCCGGCGTTCGGCGTCTCTCCCTCCTTGTCCGTCCTCGTTCTCGTTGCTCCAAGAGACCGCCTCCTGGTCTAGGTCTCTTTTCATTGGTTCGTGCTGTTTCTTTTCCGGGTCTCCTGTGCCGACTTCCGGGTCACGACTCTGTGGAGACAGAGCATACGGGAGTGTCAATCGGCCCGTCTCTATTTCCTTCAATTCCCAAGATGCATTCGGCGGTAATGTTGGTGACGCCGGCTCGTTCCGATCAAGAACTTCACAGGTATGGTCGCCGTCTCTCTCACATCCCCTTTTCCTTGCTGTCTTTCTACTGGGGTTCTGACCATAAGGAAATCTTGACAAGTAATCCGCATTACCCTGGTCACTACCTTTCCTGTGCTTGGTTTGAAATTTATAAAGCTGAAGTGACAAAAACCATCTAAGAACCCTTTCGTTGTTTCCTCTATTCCGTGCCAACCATTCTAGTGGAGCATGATCAGTATATAGGGTAAATTCACGTCCTTCAAGGTAGTATCTTAGGGTGTCTACAGCCCACTTAATGGCCAAGGCCTCTTTTTCTATGGTGGCATAGTTTTGTTCTCTGTGGAATAGTTTCCTGCTTATGTACAGTATTGGTCTTTCTCCCTGAGGTGTTTCTTGGGATAAGACTGCTCCTATCCCCTGGTCTGATGCATCAGTCTGCAGGATGAACCCCTCCGAGAACTACATTCTACTGGGAGACCTCAACTTCCACCTGGAAAAGAAAAACGACAGCAACACCACCACCCTTCTGGACAACCTGGCCAATCTCGGACTCAAACAACTTGTAGACACCCCCACCCACTACGCCGGACACACACTCGACCCTATCTTCACCTCCAGCAAGCACATCTCCTTCGATCACACCACAGCTCTCCATTGGACGGACCACAGCTGCGTTCACTTCAACTACAAAAAGTCCACGACCCACAACCCCCCACAACCTATTCCTCGAAGAAATTGGAACAAAATCACCACCGACCAGCTCTTCACATCGCTTCACCAAAAACCCCCTGCCAAATCATCAGACCCAAACCAAGCAGCCACTAACCTCACACAATGGATCACCCACAGCGCTGACGAACTAGCACCCTTGAAAAACCATCTACTCAAGCAAGGTAGCAAAAAAGCCCCCTGGTTCAACGATGACCTTAAGAAATCCAAGAAGTTCTGTCGTACTCTCGAGACAACCTGGAGAAAAAACCCAACCACTGATAACCTAGCCACCTTCAAGAACGCCACCCGCAAACACCACCAACTGATCCGATCTACCAAGAAATCAGCATTCAAGGATCGACTTGACAACAATGCCCAAAACAGCAAGGAACTATTCAACATCGTCAAAGAATTTACTAACCCCACCGCCGGCACCAACGACATTACTCCCTCCCAAGACCTCTGCGACTCTCTATCCTCATTCTTCCACAACAAAATCGCCGAAATACATAACAGCTTTGAAAACCAGTCCGAAGACAAGTCCACTCCACCCACCTCCGATTCAACACCGCACTCTAACAAACTTTGCTCCTGTAACCCAATCACCACCGAAGACACCATCCGCCTGATGAACTCCATCCACTCAGGATCGCCAACCCATGTCCCCACCACATTTTCAACAAAGCAGGCTCCATCATCGCACCCCATCTCCGCGATGTCATCAACTGTTCCTTCAACTCCGCTACCTTCCCGGAAAACTGGAAACATGCCGAACTCAGCGCCCTTCTGAAGAAACCCACAGCAGACCCCACCGAACCTAAGAACTACCAACCCATCTCGCTCCTCCCATTCCCCGCCAAAGTCATTGAGAAAGCCGTCAACAGTCAGCTCGCCACCTTCCTCGAATCCAACAAATCCCTCGACCCTTCACAATCTGGCTTCCAAGCCAAACACAGCACCGAAACCGCCCTCATCGCAGCAACAGACGACATTCGAACACTACTGGACAACGGAGAAACAGTTGCCCTCATCTTACTTGACCTCTCCGCAGCCTTCGACACAGTCTGTCATAGCACCCTCATATAACGCCTCAGCAACGTTGGAATACAAGGAAACGCAATGGAATGGATCATCTCGATCCTTGCCGGAAGAACCCAGAGAGTCCGCCTCCCCCCTTTCAAATCAGAGGCCACCGAAGTCATCTGCGGCGTACCACAAGGATCATCACTCAGTCCCACCCTCTTCAACGTATACATGAGTCCCCTCGCATCCATCGCACGTCAACACAACCTCAACATCATCTCCTATGCAGACGACACCCAGCTGATCCTCTCCCTCACCAAAGACCCAAACACCACCAAAACCAACTTACACGAAGGAATGAAAGAAGTAGCCGAGTGGATGAAGTATAGCCGTTTAAAACTAAACTCGGACAAAACGGAAGTCCTCATCTTAGGGTCATCCCCCTCTGCCTGGGACAACTCATGGTGGCCACCGGCCCTAGGAACCGCACCCATACCTACGGACCACGCACGTAACCTGGGCTTCATCCTGGACTCCTCCCTCTCGATGACCAGACAAGTCAACGCCGTCTCATCATCGTGCTTCAACATCCTACGCATGCTCAAAAAAATCTTCAGTTGGATCCCCACCGAAACAAGAAAGACGGTCACCCACGCACTGGTCACAAGCCGACTGGACTACGGAAACACCTTTTACGCCGGAACCACTGCCAAACTACAGAAAAAACTCCAACGCATCCAAAACGCCTCAGCCACACTCATATTGGACATCCCTCGGCAAGCTCACATTTCCGGTCACCTGAAAGATCTCCATTGGCTCCCTGTCAACAAGAGAATAACGTTCCGTCTCCTCACCCACGCACACAAAGCCCTCTACCACCTAGGTCCCGAATGCCTCAACACGCGACTATCCTTCTACACCCCCTCCCGCCAGCTCCGATCGTCCAATCAAGCCCTCGCCGCAATTCCGCGCATCCACAGATCCACCATTGGGGAAAGATCCTTCTCCTACTTAGCGGCCAAAACCTGGAACTCTCTCCCCACCCACCTCCGCCTTACACAGAACCACCTCTACTTCAGAAAGCAACTAAAAACTTGGATATTCGATAAGTAAAGCACCTCCCTCCCTCAAGCGCCTTGAGACCCTCTGGGTGAGTAGTGCGCTATACAAATTCTGGAACTTGAACTTGAACAGTGTCATTGGTGAGAGATGACTTCAAAGTTTCAAATGCTTGTATTACCTCTTCTGTTGGACATTGTAATCTTTCCTCTGTTTTGGCCGCCTTCTGGAGAAGGTCAGTTAATGGTGCTGCAATTTGAGAAAATTGAGGTATAAACCTTTGGTAATACCCGAGTAGGCCCAAAAAAGCTCTGAGTTCTTTTTTTGTTTGAGGCAATGGTATGTCAGAAATGGCTCTCAATTTCGAACTTTGTGGTCTTATCACTCCTTCGCCTAAGAGATAGCCTAAGTATTTCACTGTGGAAGCTGCAAGATGACTCTTGGCAGGATTGATTTTTAAGCCATATTGACTCAAGGTTTGAATGACCTTGTATAGATGCATCATATGTTCTTCCCAAGTATCACTGTAAATAATGATGTCATCAATATATGCACCTGCATATTTCACATGACTTTAAAGTATGACATTCATGGCCCTCTGGAAAGTAGCCGGGGCTCCATGGAACCCGAAGGGTAACACTTTGAATTGATACAACCCATCCGGGGTAGAGAACGCAGTTTTCTTTATGTCTTGTACTCGTAAGGGTATCTGCCAGTACCCTTTGCATAAATCCAGAGTACTGATATATTTTGCTCCTCCTATCCTCTCAATCATCTCATCAACCCTAGGGAGGGGATAAGTATTGAACTCAGAAATTTTATTGACTTCTCTAAAGTCAATACAGAAACGGACCGAGCCATCCGGCTTCGGAGCAAGAACAATAGGCGAGTTCCACTCGCTCACCGATGGTTCGATAATATCCATCTGCATCATTTTTTTAATCTCTTCACTAATCACCTGACATCGGGCTTCAGGGATGCGATAAGGTCGAAGTCTCACTCGCTTTCCAGGTGGTTTATTGATGGAATGTTCAAAGAAACTGGTCCGACCAGGAGAGGTCGAGAAAGTCTCTTTGACTGGCTCTAGGATGTGTACTAGTTGGTTCTTTAACCCAGAAGGCAAACCTTTGTCTATGCATTGACAAAACAGGGGAGTCTCCTCTCTACAATGTTTACCTGAACCGGAATTGGGCCCTTCGATTTCTCTAGTAAGTTCACATGGTACACCTGTGAGATATGTCTAACCGAATCTATTTCTATTCGGTAAGTGACTGGGGTTACTTTATCAAGCACGATATAGGGACCCTGCCATTGGCCTAACAATTTCTGATCAGAGGAAGCCATAATTAATAGCACTGGATCCCCTATATTAAACGACCTCAGTTTTGCCTTTCTGTCGTATTGTACCTTCTGTGCTGCCTGTGCTTCTTCCAAATTGTTCCTTACGATTGTTCTGATTTGACTTAAGTGTGTACGTAAGTTGGAAACATAGTCTAGTAACGGTTTATGTACCATCTGGTTCGTTTTCCCATGTCTCTTGGGCCATTTCTAGAAAAGTGCGGGGTTGATGTCCATACAACAACTCAAAGGGTGAGTATCCCGTACTCTTTTGCTCCTTACATCTAATAGCAAATAATGCAAGAGGTAACATGTCCTCCCATTTTCTGGATTCCAGGGCCAATAGTTTTTTTAGAGTGGCTTTGATGGTGTCATTATACCTTTCGACTAAGCCATCCGTTTGGGGATGATAAGCAGCTGTCCGGATCTGTTTGACCCCTAATATTTCACAAACTTGTTTCATCAAACGGGACATGAAAGGTGTCCCTTGGTCTGTCAGAATCTCTTTCGGAAATCCTACCCTAGAGAAAACTGATATCATGGCTTTGGCTATGTTAGATGCATCAGGTCTTCTTAGTGGAATCGCTTTTGGGAATCTAGTGGCATAATCAACAATGACTAAGAAGGAGCCATTAATTCAAAAGGGCCGAAGGAATTTTCTGCCTCTCAAGCTCATGCCCAGCGAATAAATTTGTCTACCTTTTCGGACTCTCTTATGTCTAAGCGGCCGACCCTGCCATTAAATCTTGATTCTGCGGTGGAATCATTCAATGCTTGGGTTGAACAAAGTGCCGTTCTACATACTAATAAGAGTGGTAGCAGGCGGACGAGGTCGTCTCCCTCCAAACCCTGGTTCTCCCATGCTCTTAGAGAACTCAAATTAGGGTGCAAAAAGCTGGAGCGAGCCTGGCGCCTTGAGTTCTGCCCTGAACTTAAGAGCAAGCTGCGGAGGGCGCAGAAGGTATATTATGCTGAAATCAAGGCTGCTAAAAGCAGCTACTTTTCAGGAAGGATTAAGAAGGCGGATAACAATGGCAGAGAAGTCTTTGCCATTGTTCAGAGCTTCCTCTTTCCATGTGCTGCCTCCCCAGCTCTCCCGGCCTCCGATTTGTGGTGTGAGGAACTGTCATGTTTTTTGATAATAAGATCAAAAAAATTCAAGAGGAGCTCTTAAACTCCGGTGGTCCCCTTCTGCTTTCACCACCTATCATTGATATGGATGTGAAGCAACATGTTAGCCAATTTTCCACCTTTGAGCCTGCTCAGCAAGCTGATGTGCTGGCCATTTTGGAGGCGCTAAAGTCTGGTTCACCCTCTGACCCGTGCCCTGCTAGGGTTTTGGAGGGAGCGGCTAGCCTGGTGTATCAGGAGGTTACCCAGGTTGTTAACATGTCTCTGGCTTCTGCCTCAGTGCCCCTCTGTTGGAAACAGGCGAAGCTTCTTCCTCTGTTGAAGAAACCCGGCCTGGACCCCCTGGCTACCTCCAGCTACCGTCCGATATCACTGCTCCCGGCACTAGCGAAAGTGACTGAAAAAGTCGTTTTTAGGCAATTGAATAGTTTCATTGAGTCTTCTCAGGCCCTGCACCCGGCTCAATCGGGGTTCAGGGCTGCTTTCAGCACTGAAACGGCTCTGGTGGAAGTTTCAGAAGCCATTAGGGAGTGTCTCGACGGAGGCGGCAGCGCGGTCCTGGTTTTGCTAGACTTATCTGCCGCCTTCGACACGGTACCCCATGCCCAGTTGTTGACTAGGCTGGCAGAGGTGGGGCTGTCGGGTGCGGTTCTGGCCTGGCTGTCTTCGTTTCTGTCTGAGCGGTCGCAGCAAGTATGGTTGCCCCCATTTGCCTCATCACCCAAGAAGCTCACCACCGGGGTACCACAGGGCTCGACGCTAAGCCCACTGCTGTTCAACGTTTATATGACCCCGTTGATCTATCTGGCTGAGCAGTGGGGAGCCAAAATAATGTCATACGCTGATGACACGCCGCTGTTGTTCACCTGGCCTAAGGACTGCTTAGACGCTCAGGCTGTCTGTTCTTGTTTGACCCATGTTTTCCGATGGCTTGTCTCAGCCCAGCTCAAATGCAACGAGGACAAGTCAGAGCTACTATTCTATGGCAATTTTCCGGCCAATTTTAGGGAGCTTATTTGGCCGACTGATTTTGCATGTCCTAGCTATCACGGAGGCCCGGCCAAAAACCTGGGGGTCTGGTTTGGACAGGATCTTAAGTTTGAAGCTCATCTAAAAAAACTTACTGCGACCTGTTTTGCGACCCTCAAGTCACTCAAGAGATTCCTTCCACTTCTCCACAGGGAGGCGAAGGAGACTGTTTTGCGTGCTCTGATCCTGTCAAGGCTCGATTATGCCAATGGTCTCTACAGTGGTCTCCCTAAATACCTTATGAAGCGAATGCAGATCATTCAGAACGCGGCCGTGCGACTTCTGTTCCATCTTCCACGAAGAACTAGTGCACGTGCCCATCTTCGAGAGCTCCACTGGCTCCCAGTGGCACATCGCATTATGTTCAAATCATTGGTTCTGGCCTTTCGGGCCGCGCATCAGCAAGGCCCACAATACTTGCACAAGAGGTTTTCCTTTTACACTCCTCATCGTGCTCTTCGATCGGCCAATCTCCGTCTGATGTCTATGCCTAAAGTCAGATATGCGAGACTGGGTGGTCAGTCAATTTCTGTCCAAACAGCACGGGCCTGGAATGCCTTGCCGCTCTTTCTGAGATCATCAACTACATTGGCAGGATTTAAGAAAGGGCTAAAAACCCATCTTTTTAATCTCAGTATTTAGTTCTCTGTTTCTTTCTTTTTGGATTGGGTCAGTTTAGTGCTTACATATCGCGCCAGGATACTCTGTAGTAGCAGAGCGCGTAATAAAATGTTTTATAACATAACATAACATAAGACATCGCAACATCCGCTGCGAGATGGTAACAAAGGACCTATTATATCCATTTCCACCCTACAAAAAGGCTCACATTATGATAGGGAGGGGTTGAAGGGGTGCTCTAGGGGGATGATACCTACTATTTCGTTGGCAGACTGGACATTCCTTACAATACCTTTTTACATGTTGGTAAATACCAGGCCAATAAAACCTTTCTAAGATCTGTTTTTCAGTCTTGTCTATTCCGAAATGACCTCCTAAGAGATGGCTATGAGCTAAGTATAAAACCTTCTCTCGAAAAGGTCCAGGAATTAGTAACTGAGGATTCTGTGTGGGGCCTCCTTTCCTATATAACAAACCCTTTCGTTTAAAAAAATAAGGACCTACATTGTGAGGGTCCTCGTCTTGAGGGCTTTGTTCCATGCTTCCTGTAGCACTGGGTCTTCCCGTTGGGCTGCATGAAAGTTTCTGTCAGTCTCCCATGGATTTTCGTCTACTATTACCGGCATAACGGCCCGTCCTTTGTCTTTCTCGGCTCTTCTTTGCTTCCTACTTTTCCTGTCTTTTGCTGGAGGCCACTCTTTATGTATATCTTTTGAAAATGGAGCAGTGTCCCACCAGTTTTCTGCTTCTTCCGTTTTGGTCTGTAAAAGCTGTGATAATTTCGGATAATCATTCCCTAGGATCGCTTGTTCTGGTAAGCGCGGGATAAGTCCCACAGTCAAAGTGGTCCCTGGATCGGTAGCATGTTGTATTTGAACCCGTGTTGTGGGATAAGGTTTTACATCACCATGCACACACTTGATAGCTACTGTCCCTTCGATTGGACCTAATCGGGTTCCCAAATCTTGAGGTTTAATTACACTTTGAAGGCAACCTGTGTCCGCCAGAGTTGTTAAGGGATGACCGTTCACAGCTACAGTACAACGATAAGGGGGTAATTTTTCCTCTTGTTGGGAGCAAAAATAGTTACGAGCTACTCCAATTTCCATAGGTTCTTCCTTTTGAGTGCAAAACCTGGCTATATGTCCCATTCCACCACATTGGAAGCATTGAGGAC
Source organism: Lissotriton vulgaris (assembly GCF_964263255.1). Lineage (NCBI taxonomy): Eukaryota > Metazoa > Chordata > Amphibia > Caudata > Salamandridae > Lissotriton > Lissotriton vulgaris. Next base: position 185,708,931 of record NC_141690.1, on the reverse strand, counting down.
CGACATGAGGAGGTCTGATCATGGGAGTTCCGGGTGTTCCGGGAATGATGGTGACGGGTTCAGGTTTCTTTAGAACAGGCGGTGGACGAACATGTCTATGTACTCCTGTACCCCCTGGTTTTCCTACAGGCTCCTCCTGTCCTTTTTGAACCTCCTGTGCTCTATTATATGCACTGGCTATTTCAACTGCCGTTTCCAAAGTCAAGTTTGCCTGTTGTCTCAACCATCTCTGAATAGGTGGATGTAAAGAGGTCAAATATTGTTCTAGGTAGATTATCGCCATGATTCCATCTTTATCGGTGGTGGCGGGCTTTAGCCATCTATCAGCCATGTCTTTAACTCTGAAATATAAGGCTCTAGGGGTTTCTTGCGGACCCTCCTTCATTTGTCGTAATTTCAGTCTATGCGTTTCGTCATCTACCCCTAGTCTCTCCATTATGCATTTCTTTATGTCTGCATAGGGTACCACTCCCTGTAAGGTTGCAGCTTGATAGGCTGCCTGTAAGTCCCCTGAAAGGAGTGGCCCTAAATATTGTCCCCATTTGTCGGGTGGCCAAGATGCTGCGGTTGCCATTCTTTCAAAGTTGTTGAAGAAATAATCTGGATCCTCTCCGCTAACATATCGTTGGAGAACTACGGAGGGAAGGGAAGTTGGTCCTCTCTGTTGACCCAGGGCTTCAGATATTTTATCCTTGGCTGCCCCATGCGTCTGACTCTGACCATCAAGAACTTGCTGTAATTTGGTTCTGTCTTCCTCAACAACCGTCAAAAATAGTTCCATGACCTTTCCCAGGTGTTCTTGATTTTCCGCCATTTCCGCCATTGCTGCCTCCATCTTGCCTTTGTATCCCACTTCTGACACCACTTGTGGGAGCGCGGGTTTAACAAACAGGCGAGAAGGCTGTATATATGATCCAAAAGGAAGTGGTTTATTTGTAGCAATAGGAATATTCAGTGATACAGATGGTTTATTATCCTGGTTTTCTTCTTCTTCTGAACTGCTTGATGAAACGAGGCCAATCCTAGGTGTTCCCGACGCCTCTTCTTCGGACAGGATGGGGTCTCCCCGGAGGCTCATAGAACTTAAGAGAGAGATAAAGGGAGCCCTCAGCCACTCTGTAACGCTTTTGGGTTACAATAAACCGGTCACCACACCATAGGTGAAGGGAGACTGAGTTAGGAAAGAAATGTGCTCGGGGGAGGGAGGGTAGGAAATAAGGCAAATCATAAATAGGGTGGTATGCTATCAGGTTCGTGGTTGGGCAAACATAAGAGGGGCTGTGAGGTGCCAAGAACAATAAAGCTAAGGTAAAGTTGTCTGCAAATAAAATCGCGCAGAGGCAATGCAACAATCAGGGCGTTGTAGTCTACTACCCACCTCCCGGCTTGAGTATCATAACTCTACCCGCTACCCTCCTCTAGACATTACACGAGTCCCAAGTCCTCGGAGTACGCCCCACTCACCGGCTCCGCCGCAACTCTCTCCGTGAGTTGCGGCCGCTCTCCAGCCTCCTCTGGCGGGTACCACCACTCCTCGGTCCACCGGTCTCCCGACTCGTCGTCGTCCTGGTCCACGGTAGACTCCGTCTCCTTCTGGAACTCCACGGCGTCCTCCACAGGCTTTCTCCGGCGTTCGGCGTCTCTCCCTCCTTGTCGGTCCTCGTTCTCGTTGCTCCAAGAGACCGCCTCCTGGTCTAGGTCTCTTTTCATTGGTTCGTGCTGTTTCTTTTCCGGGTCTCCTGTGCCGACTTCCGGGTCACGACTCTGTGGAGACAGAGCATACAGGAGTGTCAATCGGGCCCGTCTCTATTTCCTTCAAGTCCCAAGATGCATTCGGCGGTAATGTTGGTGACGCCGGCTCGTTCCGATCAAGAACTTCACAGGTATGGTCGCCGTCTCTCTCACAAAGCCAATTGAAAAGAAGGGCGTGGCTTAAGTCCCCTTCCGAAACCGTTTTGATTCAAAAAGGCCCTAACAGTGTGAGCAGCGCGCATGTGCTGCAACGCAGGTCTGCAAGACCTAAAAACAGGAGGGAAGGAACTACAGGCCTTGTGACAATGGTACCGCCTCTGAGGCAAGCTGTTTACAATACAGTCAGCTGAGCCCAGCCCGGCGTTGCACAGCACCCGAAGTGATAGCAGTTCTGAGCTGTAGGCTGCTAAAATAAATTATATTAATGTTGTTTATTCAATGGGTCAGTCAATTTCTTAACAAAGACTTGATTGAGAGGCCAGTACAAGTATTGAAGCACTGTCTGCACAGCACTCGCTTGGCTGCTGTAAACGCAGGTCTGATGGTTGCAGTCACTCCCGGCTTCTCCCTCACAGCACGCAGGTTGTATCAAGTCACAAAAAATGCATTGATTAAAGCTTTTTAGTGCAGTGATGCAGACCATCATACTAAAATGCGTTTGTCTAACGCCTGATGCGTGGTACTTGGCAGGAGTGGAGAATCAGACGTAGCTGTGTAGTGCAACACTACTGTAAAGGGGGTGTGACACTCTGGTGGAATTTTTTAAGAGAATTGAGGACCTGGGTAAGTCCTGTAAAAAAGACCGAAGCACCCGGTTAAGGGCTTCTGGATATGCCAGGCTGCCTGCGATCCAAGCTCGGCTTGTCGGCCCACCCAGCAATTTGCTACTGCTCTGCTGAGCCTGAGAGTCTGTGTGTGCCTAATAATTTCCAGGGGACAAAAACAACGGTAAGATCAAGGCTTTAAGTGGGGCGGGTCTCACCAGTGCTGAGCACCAGCAGTTTTTTAAAGGGGCCCTCGAAACGGGTCTCTGTCGGGCTCTGTTTGGTGCCCTTGCACAGGCAGTCCATTTTTTTCCGGACTGCAGTGACAGCAGGCACATCGATGTGCACGTGCTCACACTGCTTACTTTTCCACTAGTGGAGAAATGACAGCATGATGTCATGCCAGGTGAGCTTGTAGGGCATGGGTACTCACAAACTTCCTCTCGGGGTCAAATTAACAGTGTGGTTTGTGGCAGAGGGCCGCACCGGTGGGGGCGGGGTCAGTGGGGGAGGAGGATGGGTCTAGAGCGAAAAAAACTATGACCATTAGGTTGAACACAGGTCCCTGCAGCGTACACCTTCGTCCACTGAGCCACCAGACCCGGCACACACACACACACACACACACACACACCTCTCTCTCTCTCTCTCTCTCTCTCTCTCTCCCTCTGTCACCCTCTGTCTCCCTCTCTCTCTCTCTGTCTCACTCCCTCTCTCTCTCCCTCTCTGTCACCCTCTCTCTCTCTCCCTCCCTCTGTCTCCCTCTCTCCCTCTCCCTCCCTCTGTCTGTCTCCCTCCCTCTGTATCCCCCCTCTGTCTCTGTCGTCTCCCTCCCTGTCTCCCTCCCTCTGTCTGTCTCCCTCTGTCTGTCACCCTCTGTATAACTCCCTCTGTCTCCTTCCCTCTGTCTCCCTCCCTCTCTCTCCCTCTGTCTCCCTCTCCCTCTGTCTTCATCTCCCTCTCTCTCCCTCTCTGCCTGTCTCCCTTTGCCTGTCTCCCTCTCCCGCCCTCTGTCTCCCTCTGCCTCCCTCTCCCTCCCTCTGTCTCCCTCTCTCTCTGTCTCCCTCCCTCTCTGCCTCCCTCTCTCTCTGTCTCCATCTCCCTCTGTCTCCCTCCCCCTCTGTCTCTCTCAGTTTCCCTCCCTGTCTCCCTCTCCCTCTGCCTCCCTCCTCTGTCTCCCTCTCCCTCTGTCTCCCTCTCCCTCTGTCTCCGTCTCCCTCCATCTGTCTCCCTCCCTCTCTGTCTCCCTCTCTCTGTTTCCCTCTCTCTGAGTCCCTCTCCCTCTGTCTCCCTCTCCCTCTGTCTCCCTCCGCCTGTCTCCCTCCGCCTGTCTCCCTTTGACTGTCTCCCTTTGCTGTCTCCCTCCGCCTGTCTCCCTCTCCCTCCCTCTGTCTCCCTCTCCCTCCCTCCCTCTCAGTCTCCTCCCTCTCTGTCTCCCCCTCTCTCTCTCTCTCCCTCTGTCTCCCTCCCTCTGTCTCCCTCTCAGTCTCCCTCTGTTTCCCTCCCAGTCTCCCTCTCCCTCTGCCTCCCTCCCTCTTTCTCCCTCCCTCTCTCCCTCTGTCTCCCCCTCCCTCTGTCTCCGTCTCCCTCCACCTGTCTCCCTCCGCTGTCTCCCTCTCCCTCCCTCTCTGTCTCCCTCCTGCTCTGTCTCCCTCTGCCTCCCTTTCTCTCTGCCTCCCTCCTTGTCCCCCTCCCTCTCCCTCCCTCTGTCTCCTCTGTCTGTCTCCCTCTGTCTCCCTCCCTCTCTCTGTCCCCCTCCCTCCCTCTGCATCCCTCCCTCCCTCCCTCTCTCTGTCTCCCTCTGTCTGTCACCCTCTGTCTCCCTCCCTCTGTCTGTCACCCTCTGTCTCCCTCCCTCTGTTTCCCTCCCTATGTCTCCCCATCCCTCCCTCTGTCTCCCACTCCCTCACGCTGTCTCCCTCCCTTCCCCCTTCCCTTTGCCTCCCTCCCTCTCCCTCCCTCTGTCACCTCACTTGGCATGCATGTGTGTCAGCTGGGGCTGAGACAGCTTCCCAGCTGCACCTGAGTGCTTCACAGGTCTTTGAAAGACCACTGACTTGTTAATGAGGCTTTGTTGTATTTCACCGCTTCTCAGCGCCCCTGCAGCTCCACTCTGACCTTCGCTGGAATCGCTTGGCCCCCATAGAGCACTGCTGCAACCGGCAGTCTTTGCGGACCCTGTTAATTAAAAAAAAAAAAACACAGGTAGGATGTCTGCAAGGTTCGCGGACCGCCGAGGAAGGCTTGCCGGGCCGCTGGCGGCCTGCGGGCCGTACTATCAGTACCCCTGTTGTGAGGGAAGGGAAATCCTTTAAAGAGTAATTTTCTCTCTTGATTACCCTTCTCTTTTTGAAACTCAGGAGCAGCAACATTGTCGTGGGGTCACCAGGGCTTTAAGTTGACGCTTTTTCAATATTATATACAAGCCATAGTTGCTGCTTATTTATCTTATGCAACTAACAACCATTGACAAAGCCAATAGTCCTGACTTGTTGTAGGTATGATGTTACTTCTTGCATCATATATCTGATGCAAAGACAGAAACGGCAAAATACAAGTGGGGGCCACACTATGCTAAGCACAGATTTTTAGCTATTGTGGTTTTAAGCCACGCCCTTAATTACATTGGCCACGCCCCTTTGAGGAACCCTTCATTTTTTTCATCTTGCTTAAAGCCCTGGGTAAGATAACTCTGATAGGTAATTATCTTGCTAGAGAGATCAATGTTTTCTATAGTCACTGTTTTGCCTGCAATAAAGTAGCATAGACAGACCCCCCAGGATATAGCGGCATGGATTAGCAAATATAGCAGCACAAATATGGAAATTTAGCGGCACAAATATGGAAATTTAGTAGCAATTTTGCGGCATTTTATTTGCCCATTTTTCCTACAACAAACACAGATATCTTTGTTGTTAGAGTTATTTAACAACATGAAGCTATGTATATTTGGCTTATTTACAATGTAGACACTTTGTTTGGCTTCAAGGCTACATATAGGACATAAACATGTTAATGAATAAATGCCCCAAAAGCAATGCCCCCCAGGGCCCGTCGCACCCAAGGCACGCAGCTGGCACCAAACACAGAAGCAGCAGCTTACCTGGGCCACCGATGATCCGCAATCCGACAATGTTCCACAGCAGCCAGGTGAGTCTCCTCAGCCTCAGAATGTAAAAAAATAACAGCACAGCAGGGCGGTGAGGAGTGTAAATAAACTTGGACATTTAACAGGCCTGAAACATGTCGACCTTTTTATGGACATTTGAAAGTGCGGAAGACTCTTAATCACTCTTCCTACGCACATAACTATTTTTAAAGAAGCCCGAACTCAGACCCATTAAAAATTCTCATCAATCTGGCTATACGAGCTTTTTAACAATTTTTTTCATTTACACTGTTATCCACCATCACCGATCACTACTGCACTAACCAGTAGTTTACCTCCAGGTGGAGGAAGCATGAGAACTAACCCTATGATGATGCTGTCACGTTTTTAAGAGATAGGCGGAGAACTAAGATATACTGTCACCCCAGCCACTGTACGGGAATGAGGGTTTTTTATCGGTACATTATACGAAATTTAACAAACCCTGGTTACTCAGGACAAGTGATCCATTCCCCCTAGTGATTTTGTGAGTGTAAATAAACACCACCTCGCCTGCCTGCTGTGAGGACCCCCTTCTATTGGCCCCGTAGCAAGAGCCACTGGGCCAATAGAAGGGGGGGTCTGGATGTCTGGATTTCGCCGGCACTTTTGTTAAAATTTCGGCTTTTTTACAAAAGTGCAGATTTTAGGCAAACCGCAAAATCCTGGAGGGTCTGAGTGAGACGAACCCTAGTACTTCTGATGGCAATGCATAAAGTGTTTGAAGGAAGTCCTAAAGTTCCTATGAAAGTAACTCCTCTTTCTCTCTCTCTTTCACTCGCTCTTCCTGCCCTCCACTCCCTCCCACCCCACAGACTTCTGCCTCAGGTTGAGGGCCTTCTGGTGCTCACATAATTTTCTTGGTCCTCAAGTCAACAAATATTTATGTGTCCAACTGGGGGTGGAGCCTGTGTGATCCCATTATGTTGCAGATATATGTCAGCGGCTCAAAGTGCTAGCTTTCAGTCAAGTATAGTTGCATTGTTGTCCATTTTCAAAACGCATTTGGCACCAGTCTATGTAAGTAGCATTTCATACACTGATTTTTAAATACACGTGAGAAACACACTGTGAGGTAGTAGTATTCAGGGGCAGACGTTTAAAGCATGTCTTTGATTGGCAGCATGCAGGATTAACATTTGTTATCAGGGCTGGCTTTAGGGTAGTGCGGCCAGTGCCAACGCACTTGGTGACAAGCTCAGGGGGTGCACTGATTTGAAATATTTCATGTTGTGTATTAAAGGCTGGGATTCACTCGCATGTCATTTTGTGAGTTGGTATGTGGACTCAGATAGCACAGCACACATTTTAGGCCACACACACACACTGTACAGCTACAGATAATGATCTTTTGGAGTCAGACAGAATAAAACACCTCTGGTTCCCTGCTGGCATACTGAATTAAGTCCTGAGGCTAAATGCCTCTCAGTAGAAATAGCACCTGGTTTCTCTATCTGAGCCCAAAGGTCCATCTTTTTGCTCTTTAATGCTCATAGGCGTGCCAAATTTACACAGTGGAACTTGAACCATGTTTCATTAAATATGGCCTCATGCCAAAGACCTACGGCTCTCTGCAGTGTTGACGATTAAATTCAATGTAGAAGTGTTTACATAACTAAGCAAGCGCTCTACTGTTAACAGAACAGCTACAGGGAAGGGTATTGCATCCTCGCCAATGCCTAGCACTTGGCTTTGTGCACTGCGGCATGCATTGCTGGCTGTCCTTGCCACTTCAAGGCATCAGCAGTTCTCCACCACGAGAGGATCGGCCTTTCATTGGCTAGCATAAACGGATATCTATCTTTCCTCATCTGCTGACATCTCAGCATTCTTTTACAATTATAAAGCTATTTTTCAAATGTATTGCACCATTTTTCCATTTTATGTTCAGGCCATTTATAAAGTTGTGTGCCTGCGACACGTTTTCAGCTAAAAGATTTAGTTTTTGCACATTAGGTGCTCTTTTTAGGTCTGGCCTAGACGCAGCTTTAGATAAGAAGACTTATGTTTAAATTTTTAAAAATCGTAATAGAAATAAATACATATATACCCAAAGAGTGACTTTCAGGCTGTCTCCATCTAGTGATCTTTTCAAATGTCATTCACGTTTCGCCCCCACCCACCCATAGAATATGGCCTGACACACTGCCCTTTTAACCATTGCCTAGCTGCGTTATCAGTCACAGCATTTTGCTCCAGCACATGTCTATATCTGCCTAGAAAGTAGTCCGCCATAGCAGAGGAGCCGCCACTGTGATTGGTATCACTTATTGCAACAGCTTTTGTTTCACGACTTGTGGGAAGGCATTTCATCATCTATACTGGAAAAATGTTTTATGATATCACTACTGTTTGGGGTTCATCATTTTAGACTGATGTAATTTGCTTGCTCTCTGATCTTTTAAGCGCTAAATGAGAAGCAGAGTTGTTGTATGAGCCAACATGATTTGGCTAGCACAGCTGCATTTGGCGCATGATTGTTAAAGGTGTAGACATTTGAATAGTTCAAGTGGCTCCTTCGAAGAAGCATCTCAGAACTTGCATGGAAATTCCATGATGGAAAGTGAATTGAAGAGAAATGCTATACACATTAGGATAAATGATATGGCATATCAAATTGCATCATCAGATTTTTACCTACTTGTAACAACTATAACTCTTTAGACTTTTTTGGGAAATTGTGTTGAAATATAAACCACTTTAAAATATGGTGACAAGCTCAGCGGGTGCACTGATTTGAAATATTTTATGTTGTGAATTAAAGGTTGGGGATGGAGGCACACTGGGCATGTCTGGATTTCACGGGCACTTTTGTTTAAATCGCGGCATTTTTACAAAAGTGCTGGTTTCCCGGGCACTTTTGTAAAAATCGCTGCATTTTTACAAAAGTGTTGATTTCGCGGCAAATCGCGAAATCCTGGAGGGTTTGCATAGAGGGTTAATCTGGTGGCGACAAAGCACAACTTTTCGGGTGGCCACTTTTGCCGTGGAAACATTTTCACTTTTTAAGATTCTGCAGAGGTCCAGGTGTACCAGTGAAATACAACTTTACATAAAGTCCCCTGTACTCATTTTCAACATGGCTTTCCTGTCCTTTTTAGGTCGAGTCCAGGCAGCGCATGCGCTGCTCTGCGAGGCATGCTGTATAAGAGTACGGTCTTGAAGCCCCACCCGTATTTTTCATTGGCTTGTGTCTTTATCCTTTGTAAAGGCTGGCATCTAATTCAGTAAACGGGTTGTAACCTCCCATGAGGACTGGCCCTTTTACTTCTGTTGCTACACAGTATGTTTTATTTCGACTGTAAGCACTATTTCCTTTAATGAGTTCTCCTACTGCGGGCATTACATGCTTAACTTACGTTCAGCGCGCCATGCGCGCTTTCCCTTTCCAAGCAGCCAGGACAATGGCAGCCGCTTCTTTGCAATATGGTTTTTGGAGTAAGGAATTGTCTCGAGGGAGGACACCACGCCTCGATTGTCTTCTATCAGTGCATCTATTTTTATCTTTCTTTGAGTGTACCCAAGTAAGACGCCAGATGAGAGTGAACGTAGCCATGCCGTTATTGTGTGTGCCAGTTTGCCTAACGTTTGGCAACCTCCTCCTGTGTGATGTATTCTGATAAGTTTCCTATTAAAGCCCAGACATGAGCAATCCCACTGCGGGCGCATGTTTATTTATTCACCTGTGCAGTCTTTTGGTGCATGGCGGCAGCCCAGCTGCAATGAGGGCCCCTCGCCCATTCTCCCACACATTTTGAATGACGCTCATTATTGCAGCCTGCCATTCCTTACTTTTCCTTCTTCCGTGCGCCCATCTGCCAGGCAGCCAATTAGCGACTTGTCACTTGAAGGCTCCTTTTGTGTTGCTATCTTTTGATCTCTGACCATAGAGTCTGCAACCCAATCCTTTCAGCCCCTTTATTGTTTTCTCCAGCTGTCTCTTCTTTACTGTCACTAAACACACATTTGTTTAGCACCAGTGCTTTAAATGGGCTGGTACTCACTGGTACTGAGTACCAGTACTTCTTATTTTTACCAAGCTGAGTACTGGTACTTCTCCACTGCCAAGGAGAGCACCGGTACTAAGGGTCCAATTGATAAGGTGGGCACTGAGCCGGTTCCGAGGGCCAGCTGTGTTCCTGTTTTTTATCAGCATGTTTGCCGTTTTGCCGTCTGTATGTGTCTTTCAGCTGTGGCAAGCAGCACGATGGGACCTGACGGCCTGCTTGGAGGCCTGCTGCTGGGGCAAGTGGACCTCTGCTCCCTCCCTCCCAACCCAGATGGAAGCTCTCATTCTCCTCAACAGCCCCCTGCCAAGCCTCCATGCTGGGACGTCTTGTTACATAGTGTATGGGACATTGACTGCCTGGAGCACAGTGATGTGTGCTGACTGAATAAGTGGGGTGGGGGTTCTGCTCAGGAGTGGCCACTTAGGAACCAAGGTAACAAGGGCCATTTTCACCTCTCTGCCTATCACTGGGGTCTGACTGTGTTTCCCCTGACTCACTTGCCCCTGTAAATCAACCCCCACCCACCCGCCTGCTGTGACATTGAGACCATGATGGGCGGGAATGAGGTGTTGGGAATTGCCTAGGTGGACTCCCTCGTGCCCAGGCGTGGTGAGAGGCGGTCTACTGACCTTCCCATCAGAGGCCAGTATTGTTCTGCCCCTGACCTATACCTTCTGGATTCTGCACATGTTTATGACCCAGCAGTGCTCACTGTCTGCCACTGAAAGCTTACCAACCATGGGGCCTTCTGCCAGGGTTGGAATGGGACCAAAAATTGGCCCGGGCGACCCAAAAAAAAGTGGCCCACATTCATAGAGCGCCATTTTTCTCAAAACATTTCTTAGTTAATATGTAATGTAATGTAATGTAACTAGTGTTTGTATAGCGCGGGTTACACTCCAGGGAGCATCTTAGCGCTTCAGAGTGTAAGAGAGCATGGTGGCTTATTGTTCTAGTGGTGAATCCTTGGTAAAAAATGCTAAATCATGTTTTTGCATTTTGTGTCGGATAGGGTGTAAATCCAGGTCTTACGGGTTTTTCTGAAAATTGTTTCTGTAGAGATTTGTCGGAAAGGGGGTGGCAGTGAGTTCCATGCTCTGGACCCCAAGACAGCCAGGGCTTTCCCTCCTCTGGTTTTAAGTCATATGCCTACCCTTACTGTAGCATGAGTCAGTAAATCTGTCTAATGGCTGGCTTCGGCGCTCAGAGGCAACAGTGATTTAAAATTGGAAGTAGGAGAGATTATCTGGAGTTCTCTCCATAATACAAGCTCAATTTTGTAAGTGAGAATTTAAAAATCAGCCATTAGGGGGGCGTGGCCAAGATGGCGGCGTGAGCGGCGGAAGGATCCAGAGCTCCAGCCGACGGCCTTCCTAGCACCGGCTTTAGGGCCGCTAAAGCTTGTTTCGGCTGCAGTAGTGGTGGCGTCCTGGTCTGGAGGACACCTGGGCACCCGGAGGAGGCGGCGGTAGTTGCTGTGACCCGGCTTGGCACTTGATATCTGGGAGTGTCCGGCCTGCGGCCTTTTTGCGGGCATCGGGTGCTGCGGTGCTGCCGAACTGGAGGACCCCAGCGGGGAGCTGAGGCGGCTGATCGGCCCAGAGGCGGAGAGAAGATCGCCAATAGCTTTGTGATGGCTGCAGAGGACGGGCAGGTCGTAGTCGGCTGGTGTGCGGCCGCTGGGACTCTGAGTGCGGAGCGGAGCGGCGCTGGAGCTGCCATCTTGGCGACGTCGTCGCTTGCAGCCTGCGGCATCAGAGGAGTGCGTTGGCCAAGACCTTTCCCCCTGCGGGAGTGGACGTGGAGAGAGGTCTGCTTTGTGTCATCGGCGGAGCCCCATTTGCTGGAGAGGCTGAGGCCCGGTGGCCGGTAGACGGTTGAGAGGGGGCCCCCCGACTAGACCCGCGACGGTATCGCGTGCACGGGGATCGCAGCGGGGACCAAGCACTTGGGCCTGGGAGGCCCTCCTGCGCCACGTAGACTGGAGGAGTGTACCGTGTGGTGGCAGCGCTGGAGCGGATGGTTGACGCCTGGGGCCCCTTTCAGACGTGTGGAAGACTGCAACCTGCAACCTGCTGGAGGTGCTCCCTGAGGAGCACAGGCCTGGGGACCCCGTAGTGAGACCAACTAGGCATATAATTGGATGGTGTGGCCTCTGCGGCTAGCGACAGTGGGCCTGCAGAGGAGGTGAGGTGCCGTGGGCCTTGGAGTGTGCACGCTAGCGACGGAACCCACGAGTCCTGGAGGCGGGAGCACGCGCACGGCGGAGGCCAGCAGCGGTCCCTAGATGGTGAGCGGATTTACACTTGGAGGCAAGACATGACGCGGCTAGAGTGCTGCACATGGGGATTGTAGTGTAGCTTTGGCTCTCATTTTGCCGCTCAGAAGAAGTACGCTTGAGGAGGCTTTGTGGGTCTGTGGGGGGCCCCTACGATTTGCACCGCTGGCATAGCCGGGAGACCGCTAGGAGAGCGGGTGTACACGCTTGCCGTCCTGGGAGGGTTTGGGCAGACGGGCCGGCCTGGTGCATCTGCTACGAGCTGGTTCATGAGAGACAGAGGCCTGGAGGTCCTATTGGGGGCTGTAGCGGTGAGCCTGTTGGACTGGTGCAGTGTGTGTAGGGCTCTGGCCTGCGGGGCGTGGTGACGCCGGAGGTGCGCGATGTCCACTTACAGAGGGCGCAGAGACAAAATGGTGAAAGATCTCTTTGCCAAGGTCCAGGAGAGCCAGCAGCATGACGCCATGGCATCTGCTTCGAAACAGGCACCGTCGGAGCTCAAGGCCGGCTCGGAACCTATCACTAAGGCCTTTCTGGAGTCCTTGTTCACTTCCTTGCGAGAAGTTATCCATACGCTGAAGAAGGAGTTTACAAGTGAAATCAGAGAGGTTCGCAGGGATAGGGACGGAATGGGGAAAGGGTTGCTGAGATGGAGGATAAGAGTGATAATAAGGACACTGAACTCGAAACTTTGCAGCAAGAAATTGTGCACCTCCTCGACCAGCAGGTCGACCTACAGACTCATTTGGAGGATTTGAAGAATCGCTCACGGCGGCATAATATTAGAATTCGCAATGTGTCCCTAACCGACGAAACAAAGGACCTGTTTCGCTTTGCGACTGAATTTTCAATCATATATTGAGGCATCCACTTGAGTCGGAGCTGCGTCTAAAGTGGGCACACCACGTCGGCGCCCTGCGGGCTTCCTCTGGACCCCCCCGACATCCTGGTCTGTGTACAGGACTTCCGCACGAAGGAAGAGATCCTACAGAAGGCCAGACAGATGCATCCACTAGAGTTTCAAGGTCAGGCACCGGTCCTGTTTTAGGATCTCTCAGCTCCCACCTTGCAGAAGCGTAGACTTTTCAAGCCTGTCATGAACCACCTTCAGCAGCGGAATATTTCCTATAGTTGGGGTCACCCATTCCGCCTGATTTTTAAACTAGACAACAAAGTGTAGCAGCTGCGATCAGTCTCGGAGGCCTGCCAATTGCTGGGCATTGACCCACCCACCGAGGTGCGTGAGATAGCGAGCCAGGTTGCTGACGTGGATGATTTTTTTTCTAAGCCCCGGTGACGTTTGCAGGGTCGGCGTTGACGGGTGAGGAAGCCCTCAGCAGCCACGATCGCGGACCAGCAGCCGCGATCGCGCAGGGCCAACGAGCTGCAGTGGAAGTGGTTGCCCTGGACGGTGTCCTGCCCCAGACCGGCTGATATTGGTGAACTGCCTAATCTGCTGCCTGTTTTTCTTACTGTTTGGGTCGTCGGTGGGAGGGGGGACCTTTGGAAGTGTAATGGAATACCCCGATCTACCATTTTTCCGATCATCTGGGGATGATGGACAATTTGGACATGTGTTTCTTGTTTTTTTTTTGGGGGGGGGGGGGTAATTGGGGGGAGGGTCTGGTTGTTCCAAGTCCACAGAGTACTCCTGAGGGGGCCCAGAGCCTTGTGTGCGCCAGCCTTAGAAGAGCGAGGTATGCCCTGCCCGTCTCGTTCACGGACAGGTCTATCCCATGAGCATTTTGTGATCCCAATTATGTAGATGCAAGATGCCAAACTTAAAGTCCTTACGTTAAATGTGAGGGGGTTAAAAAATCCGGTGAAACGCAAGGCGGTCCTTTCTTTACTAGAGCATTCTAAGGCGGATGTCTGCCTCCTGCAGGAGACACACTTACTGCAGAGGGATTGCCACCGCCTCAGATCTCAAAGTTTCCCATTCCAGTTTTTCTCCTCAGCTGCCACGAAAACCGCGGGGGTCGCAATCTTGGTGGCCCAGAGATTTCGGGGTTAGATGTTGCATAAGGGGGCAGAGATGAAGGGGAGGCTGTTGACGTATAGGTTCTCTTTGGGCTCCTCACTGTTTACCATAGGCTCTGTATACGCTCCTAATGAGGGTCAGGAGAAATTTTTCCATCATGGACTTAGTGAAGCTTCTAATACGATAGACCTCCATGTCTTGCTGGGAGGGGATCTCAACTTAGTTTTTGACAACAATCTGGACAGGTCATGTCAGCGTACCTCCCAATCCGGCACTCTCACCAGGGAAGGGTTAGCCCGCTTGCAAGAGGTGGGTTTAGTGGATCTGTGGCGTAGTTTTCATCCCAGGAGCAGGGAATACTCCTACTACTCAAATGAACATAAAACATATGCACGCTTGGATTATTTTCTTGCCTCCCCCTCACTGCAGGCACTCACGACTGCTGTGGACATAGGGACTGCATCTCTTTCGGATCATGCACCTGTGACCGTTGTGTTTTCGCTTCCGCCTGTTTCGCGCGTGAGGCGGCACTGGCGATTGCGGGAAACGCTGCTACACTGTAAAGAAGTGGTTGCACGTCTCCAGCGGGTTATAACCGACTATCTTACACACAATAGTAATACAGACACTGCCCTGGCGACACAATGGGCAGCATTAAAAGCAGTATTACTGGGTGAGCTTATTGCAATCTCTGCAGCTGACAATGTTGAGCGAGAGCGAAAGAGGGAGGAACTCACACAGCAGACGCGGGAACTGGAGCAAATGCACCAACGAACAAGGGCCCCTCGGGTTTGGAGACAACTTAAGGCCGCCCGGTGTGGTACTGAAAATTCTGGACCCGTGTCATAAACATCGTCGTATCACGACGATTTTGGTATCAGCAGACCGGTAATGAATTGAATACTATGTACAGGCATTTCCGTCATGTTCGAGTGACGAAAACACCCTGAAATCGGATCTTTCGTCCGGAACCCTCGGGTTCCATTTTGTGATCGGCAGCCATTTTGTGATCGCCCTCACATAAGGCAATGACTAAAGGCCGAAGCCAACCTGAAGGACACGTACACCTGTGCTGACTCCGCTGTGACCTGGGCAAGCTGACTCCGCTGCCTGAAGCCAAACCTGTCCGGCCAGGTTCTTTCGCAGTGGCCGAGCGAGATCAGAATCAAGGCACAACATGTCATAAACCTTTCATCTCACACAAACCATGCCTAATCTTACACACACCTGTCCATGTTTCTTGCTTTATGACTTGCTTTACGCGGAGGAGGTGCCCGTTTTTATTGGGGCTCCGTCGATATCTGAAGAAAATACTGGGCCTTGCCAGGTAATCAATTACGGGCTGGACGAACTGAAATGAGGACTTGTCATCATGACTTTGCTTTTTCTTTGTAGCGAAAATATGTGAATGATCTACTGTAAAATAAGGAATGTTTGCCTAAAGCATATTATTTTGTATATAAGGAGAAGTCTGATTTTGTAAAAGAGAGCAGTCTCCTGAGAACATACATGCTGTTGTACTTCTAGGATATCTGTTACTGGCTGCAGCCAATAAATACGATCTTTGACTTCACCTAGAAGACTCTTTGTTTCTGTAGTCTGAAACAGGAAGGACTCAGGAGTTTTCAGGTGTGTTCCCTGGCACCACCGGGTTCTAAAATACCCGGCACTCCAGTTGGCGCCCAACGCGGGGCGGTCTCAGCGGTACCGGTCCAAGCCAAAGGTTCGTGAGGAGCTTCGTGTGAAAATTCCGGAGGACGGCCAACCACTTCATCGACCCCTGCATGTCGACGTGGTCCGAAAGTCTTTGCTGCGAGGTTCCCCGCGTCCCGACGGCTACGAAGGACTGCTGCCCTGACTATCACCCTGTTTTGGACCCTTGATGATTGGTAGAGCGAAACGATAGACGAGTCTTCTGGTGACGTCATCGATACCTCAAAGTATAAGTGGAGCATCTCCCAGTCCTTAGTTTGGTTCTTAGTTTTTGGGTATCCTTCGGGATCGTTTTGTTTGGAACTTGCAAGTGCCAAAACCGAAGGACTCGTGTATTCACGAGACTATCGTATTCGATAATCCTTCGAAGTTTGAAGCTAGACTAGAGAGTGAAGATGCCTGGTCTTAGCAGACTTGGAAATTTATTTTGTCTTGGTTGTAATAGGGATTCCCGGTTGGAGGACTCGTGTCCGGTTCCTCCGATTGGAACTCCAACATATGAGCTCTATGTGAAACACGTCGTAGGCCCCATCACATATAATGAAGTATGGATCCGATACACCAGAAACGATGGTGATTTAAAATGGCCCCAATATGGTAGTTTTGACACAGAGATTTTAGATAATCTAGAGGTAAAACTTTTTAAGAAGAAAGCCCGGCCGGCGATGTTTAACTCTTTCCGCTTATGGCGAAAGGAAGCCAAACAGAAATAAATTAAATTAGCCAAGAAAAATAAGAGAGAAAGGGGTATCTCCATAATACAAGCCGCTACGCATTTTAGAGATAACAAGGAGGAACAGGCAAACGAGCAGTTGCACAGGCAACGTAAAATGGCGATCGATAAATGTTATCCAGTCTTGCCACCTCTCCACCCAGATTCACAAGACTCTGAGAGGGATTCTTTAATGTCACACGTATTAAATTCACCACCCCCCTATGCACGGAATGCTACAGCACCTCCACAACCTTTTGTTATACAACACCCTGCAGTACAGCCCCTAATTCTACCACAGCCACCAGCTCCCCTTGCGGTGGCTCCTAATCTTCTGGTGCAGCCTCCTCAAGGGCCACCAAGCACACCTGCTCCACCTGTGCTCTCTACGACTTCGCCTATTGTCCCGACTACTTCTCCTAATACTCCCTCTGTTTCTGCCTCCGCCTCTGCCTTGCCTCACCCTGTCTTTCCTCCTGTCCTTCCGTCAGTTTCTCCTTCTGTTCGACAGAGAATGTCCAACACTGTTACTGGTTTTTTCTCGCCTTTCTTCGGGTCACTAAGTACGACCCCTAACGCAGAACGAAGACAGTTGCGGAGTCAACTGCCTGACTACCAAGAGAGAGAGTTACTGAATTGTTTAGCGCATAAATGGGTTGTCGATCCTATAAGATATGATGTGCAGTCTATCGTGGAAGCCTTCCGTCAATGGGAAGCATCGAAGCAGAGATACGTTTTTGAGCAAATGTGTGCTTTTCTCTGTGAGGATTTAAAGGATAATGATCTGGAATACGATCTGCCCAAATTGTGCCGTGTGCGGTTCGAATTTTCAGAGGGGATGATCGTAGGTCCCGATGTTGAGAGGGCAGTTGCGACATTGTTGTCGTATCGGAGTGAGGAAGGAACTTCTCTGTCACTATTTGTGCGTGATGGTAGGAAAAAGGCGCAACAGTATCCCATGAGAGAGGTTCCGCCGGTATGGAAGGAAGAAGTGGCCGCTGGTCCGGGTAATAATCCACCAGTTGTACCGGCTCACTTTCAGCGTGTTTGGGTACACGTTCCATGGAAACGAACAGAGGTTTTGGCTCTCAAACAGACGTTACCCGACCCCCGTAAAAATCCCGCAGGGTATTATAAGGAATTATCACAGACTGTAAGCTCATGTATTATGAACTTAGCCGATATAGATATGTTGTTCGGGAACGTGGTTCCACAGCCTTTATGGGGGAAGATTCGCCACGCCGATCACGATCAGGAGTTAGGTGATACATGGGTCAATATTGCTGCTGTGGATAACAGACAAATTGGTGGTGCTAAACCCGAGCCTTTAATTGCGGAACTCCCTGGTAGAATCATTACTTACATGAAGACTCTAATGCCCGAGTTGCGTGTCAATTGGGACAAGTTGCCTGCATGTAAACAGAACAAAGACGAAGCAGTATCCGACTTTTTCACGCTGTTTGAAGAGACTTTCGTAGATCATAGCGGTCAGGATATGACTACTGAAGGTGGCCAGAGATTGTTCGTCGACAAATTTGTGCATAATTTACTTCCCGAGTTGTGTGCTAAATTGAAGGATTCTGAGAGTGCTTGGGCTGTTTCAACGTCAGCCCAGATTTTAGCTACGGCCCAGTACTATGAAAATAGGTGCAAAGATGAGTTAGAGAAAGCGGATAAAAAGACTAAGGAATTGAAGACTAAAGTTCTGCTGCAACAAGCTTATCCACCCCGTAATAATAATCAACACGATTATCAGCAACCCCAGTAATATTCGAGGAACTCGCAAAGAAACGAGTTTCCTCAACAACGTTTACAGTATGGACCCAATCAGTGTGCGTATTGTAAAGAGGAAGGCCATTTTAAGAGTAGTTGTCCGGTTTTGTTGCAACGTACGAATGGTGCCTCTGGTGCGCAAGGTTGCGGTGTCCAACAAACGCCTAGAGGTAGGGGACGCGGTGCGTTCCCCCAGAATGCTCGTTCCTTCCCGCCTCAGAATTTAATGAATAGTTTTGATCAGCAGAATAACGCGTCTGGTAGAACGACTCAGTACTATGCTGATGACTACTATGCAGAGGATGAAAACATGGAAGGTAATGATTGCTAGGACAGCCATGGACAAAGAGAGGGAGTTGTTTCAGTTCCAGTAGATCAGAGTGGACCTTATGTTGAGGTGATTACATCAGGTGTGTCAGAGCCTTTTCTGTTGGATACTGGTGCTACAAAGAGTTCTATTATGCACTCAAAACTCCCTGGCGCACCTTTGTCTGGCGAAACGAATGGTTCAGTAGGTTTTTCTGGCACCCCGGTTAGGAACCCGATTTCTAGTCCTATGTCTCTTTCTGTTGGACCTTGTGAATTGGAAGCACCCCTTAATCTTACAACAGGTTGTGGTGAAAACTTGTTGGGATTGGATCTATTGAAAAGACTATATGCGACTTTGTACTGTTCTCCTTCGGGAGTACAACTTACACTGGGTAAGAAAGTGGTTTCTCCAATGTATTTATCGAAGGATAAAATCCCGACAGAATTGTCTTCTCTTCCGGATATTCTTTTGGCTACTGGTCCTAATGATGTGGGCCTTTTGGAAATATCGCCATATGTTGTGACATTGAAAGCCAATGTTAGAATGCCACGCATTCCCCAGTACAAAATATCTAGCGAAGGTGAAAAGGCATTTTTAGCGATCATCAATGACCTGATAGATAAAGATGTAATTGAAGAGACAAAAGGCAACGTTTGTAATAGTCCTGTTCTGCCTGTTTTGAAACGCACTGACCCTTCTCAGCCACCTGTTTACAGGTTTGTGATTTATCTTAGAGAGGTCAATAAAATAGTTGTGCCACAGTTTCCCGTTGTCCCTGATATCACTGCCCTATTGACAATGATTCCAGCTTCAGCTGCTTGGTTCTCAGTGATTGACTTGAAGAACGCTTTCTTCAGCATCCCAATTGCCGAGGAGAGCAGAGATATTTTTGGCTTCAGTTTGGAAGGCCGAAGCTTCCGCTTCAAACGCACTCCTCAAGGCTACTGCCAAAGTCCATCAATATATTTTAGTATAAATAGATTTTAATTTTCACTTGGAAGAGCAGGACAACTCCGACACTGCCCAACTTACAGCTGATTTTTCCAACTTAGGGTTGCACCAACTAGTTAAGGGCATTACGCATCAAGCTGGACATTCCCTTGATGGTCTGTTCACGAATGACCCTGGCATATCTGTATTAGATATCATCCCAATTACTTGGTCTGACCACAGGGCCATCATCTTTCAAATAGACATACGACCTGTTGCCCCTTTAGTCTCCAGGCCTGGAACCAGAATGGGCACTCGTGCCTGGAAAACTGCAGATATGCCTCAGATGCTACATTCCCTGGCTTCCTCCCGTCCTCAGGGTGGAAATACTCCGGCACTATCGGCCTCAGCTTTTCAGGACTGGATCCGAAGTGCCGCTGACCTAGTGGCCCCAGAGAAAATCACGAAGCCCAACAGAGTATCCCCCTCGGCCCCCTGGTACAATGAAGATCTTCGACTACATCGCCAACACTGCAGAAATCTAGAAAGGCGCTGGAGGAAGGTCTATTGCCCCATAGCCAGACAAACTTATAAAGATGCCCTTCAGATTTACAAAAAGGCAATCTTGGCCCGAAAAACCGAATTTTTCTCGGCACAAATTAAGACCGCTGCTAATTCGGCCAGAGAACTCTTCTCTGTTGTCACCAGCTTGTCTACCCCCCCTGCTGGGCCTGAAGTGGAGCCCTCACAGGCTTTCTGTAACGAATTAGCAGCCTTCTTTATCACAAAGGTTGCAGATATATATGCTTCCTTTGAAGATAACTCTAGAACTGAAGGTAGAGGTGGTAGCGGGAAAGAAGCATTGTCTCACTACAACCATGACCATTTTCCATGCTTTCTACCCGCCTCACATGAGGATGTGATTAAAATCGTCTCTACCATCAAATCGGGCTCCCCACTGGATCCTTGTCCCCCATCCGTGATGTTAAAACTCACAGAAGTGATTTCCCGCCCTCTCATGGAGATCTGCAATATTGCATTTTCGACAGGCCAATTTCCAAGTATATGGAAGAACGCTGTCATAAAACCCCTCCTGAAAAAACCTTCCTTAGATCCCACAGCTGTTGCAAGCTACAGACCGATCGCGTGCCTGCCCTTTCCTGCCAAAGTATGCGAATACCTGATGAACAGACAGCTCTCAGAGTTCATCGAGACTCACCAGCTTCTCGATGATACGCAGTTTGGGTTTAGGAAAGGGCATGGAACAGAGACTGCCTTGATAAAGGCCTCTGACGAGATCAGGGTGATCATGGACCAGGGAGGGGCGGCTGTTCTTATCCTTCTGGATCTGTCAGCAGCTTTCGACACGGTCGACCATGCCACCTTAGTCGACCGTGTCACTGCTTTGGGGATTAACGGCTGCGCCAGGGATCTTATTTCATCGTTCCTGGCAAACCGTACCCAGACAGTAAAGTTGGGAGATTTCTATTCCCCTATCTCTGCACTCCCTTGTGGAGTCCCACAAGGCTCCTCACTAAGTCCTATGCTTTTTAATATCTATGTAGCGGACTTGGCGAGGATAATAAAGGCCTATGGGATACAGCTTACATCGTATGCAGACGATACCCAGCTGGTGCTGGGTATCCATAAGGATGGTCTCACTGTAGCAGCCAACTTTCAGAAAGCTATGCTTGAGGTCAGTAGCTGGATGGCTCTGAACTGCCTTCGCCTCAATTCGGATAAGACCGAGATCATGACCTTCGGAAGACTCTCCCCTGAATGGTCTTTTGGTTGGTGGCCAGAAAAGCTTGGCCCTCCACCTGTCCCAGTAGAAAAAACCAGAAACCTGGGAGTGATCTTTGATAACAAGTTGGTTTTCGACCTCCACACCAACAAGGTTGTGTCGTCGTCTTTTTTCATTTTGAAAAAAATCAAGAAGCTGCTGCCTTATCTCCCGCCGTCAGCTGGGAAGACCCTAGTCTCTACCCTAGTCTTCTCCAGGATAGATTATGGGAATGCACTTTTCCTTTACTCCCAGAAGCGTGTCACAACGAAGCTGCAATCTATTCAGAATGCGGCTGCTAGGATTCTTCTCAACATCCCTCGTCGCAAATCTACCACTCTTGGTATTCGTCAGCTTCATTGGCTGAGAGTGGAGAGCCGCGTCAAGTTTAAGGCCCTCTGTATTGCTTATAAGGCTGTACATGGCACTGGACCTAGGTTCCTGGTTGAAGCTGTATACTCCTAGGAGGCAATTAAGATCAGCCAATAACAGTCTCCTCCCGGTGCCACGCACAAGATCGGTCACCTGGGGAGACAGGCGCTTTCTTGTGGCCACTCCAAAACTTTGGAACCTCTTGCCACTAGCCATCAAAACCGCCCCGAATCTGATGAGCTTCCGCAGGCTCTTGAAAACATGGCTGTTTAATCAGTAAGAGGATGACTTGATGATAGATTCCAGTTGCTCCACAGCGCCGAGACACCTTCGGGTATTTGTCGCGCTATAAAAGTTGCGTAAATAAATAAATAAATAAATATAGCCAGGCTTTGAAAACACAGCTTGATAAGATTGTTCTACCTGACGGCGCTACCCTTATTCAGTACGTCGATGATTTGTTAATTGCCGCAGATACTGAGGAGAGTTGTAAAGAAGCCACCTTGTCGTTGTTGCGTCATTTGTCTGATTTGCATCACAAAGTGTCTCTCTCGAAGTTGCAATATTGTCGACAAGAAGTGACCTAACTAGGTCACCTCTTATCGAAGGAGGGAAGGAAACTGACCCCAGAAAGAATACAGGCAATTGCAACGTTGAGTGTGCCTAGGACACAGAGAGAAGTGCGTGCGTTCTTGGGCATTACATCATATTGTAGGCAATGGATACCGAATTTCTCATTGTTGGCCAAACCTCTGGTGGCATTAACCTGTAAAGATACACCAAATCCCATCCCGTGGTCTAAAGAGTGTCAGAAAAGTTTTTCAGAATTGCGTGATGCATTGTGTTAAGCTCCTGTGTTGGGTACCCCCGACTACAGTAAGCCTTTTACATTGTATGTCCATGAGAAAGAAGGTTGTGCATTGTCAGTGTTGACACAGTCTTTTGGGGACAAGCAACGTCCATGCGCGTATTTCTCGTCGACTTTGATCCGGTAGCTAAGGCGCTGCCAAGTTGTTTAAGAGCCACAGCCGCTAGATGTTTCTATCCGACAGTCTGCTGGGTTAGTGATGAATAACATGTTGATCGTAATGGTTCCACATGCGGTGGAGACTTTGCTAAATAGAACCAAGACACAGCACTTAACCAGTGCTCGATTGTCAGGTTATGAGTTAACCTTGTTAGCGAGTCACGTCCACATTAAAAGATGCAACGCATTAAACCCAGCTACGTTGTTGCCGATTCCAGTTGAGACAGAGAAAAGCAGCACAACTGTTACTTTAGGACAGAAGAAGAAACGAAAGGGAGAATAGATCTTAGGGAAACTCCTCTTACTGAATGTGAAGGTACTTTGTGGGTTGATGGTTCGTGTTTCAAACTTCCGAATGGTGATACGACTGCAGCATATGCTGTTACGACCTTGCATACGATTGTCGAAACTGCACGCATCCCACATAACTCAGCGCAAGCAGCAGAGTTAATTGCACTCACGAGAGCATGTGTTTTATCAAAAGGAATGAAAGTGACCATATATACTGACAGCATGTATGCCTTTGGTGTGACTTATAGTTTTGGGCGTTTGTGGCGTGAACGTGGGTTCCTGACTTCGCATGGTGCTAAGATACAGCATGGTCAGTTGGTGAATGAACTTCTTGAGTCACTGACTTTGCCGTTACAAGTTGCGATTGTGAAATGCAGTGCACACAAAAAGATTACGGATGATGTTGGTCGCGGAAATGCGTTTGCGGATGAAGTCGCGAAAGAAACTGCAAGGAATGTGATGAGTCGAATGTATGTTGCAGGCCCTGCAAGATGGGTTGGTGACGTTGGTATGTGTGAAGATACGATTGAGAGTGTGAAGTCCATCCAAGCTGAATCTACAGAGAAAGAGTTGAGTGTGTGGAGAGAGAGTACGGGGAAATTGGATGCGAAGGGTTGTTGGGTTGAATTGTCAGAGCATCAGCGTTGGTTGTTACCTGACGCGTATGTGCCTGCAGTAGTTACAATGGCGCATGGAATGGCACACATCAGTGCGAAAGGGATTTGCAAGTTGTTGGCTCCAGTATGGCAGAACACAAGAATTCCTAAGTATGCAGAGAATGTAGTCAAGAACTGTATGGTGTGTACAATCCGGGTAGGGGAACCCCAACTCCAGCTGGTCATTTTGCGCCTCCAACGTATCCGTTCGAGGTTTTGCAGCTTGATTTCATCCACATGGAGAGGTGCAACAATCTGAAATACGCACTCGTTGTTGTTTGTGCCTTTTCAAGATGGATAGAAGCATATCCCCTGAAAGACAATACTGCCTTATCGACAGCTAAAGCCCTTGTCAAAGAATTCTTCCCCAGATTTGGAATGCCGAGAATGGTCTGGAGTGATAATGGGAGTTGATTTGTGGGTCGAGTGATGAAGAAAGTATGTGAAGGGCTAGGCATACAGCAAAAGTTCCACTCTGCAAATCACCCCAAATCAGCTGGACTAGTAGAATGCTATAATGGCACCCTGAAGCTTAAACTGTCCAAAATCCAAGCGAGCACTGGTCTTAAATGGCCAGACGCTCTGCCCTTGGCACTCCTATCAACGAGGATGACTGTTCATTCAAGGGTGGGACTTAGTCCCTATGAAATTGTGTTCGGCCATCCGGCCAACATCTGGGGAGTGCCAAGGCCAACCAAGTTCAGCGAGTTAGAACACCCTGTACTGCTTGATTACCTGTACGAATTGACAGCTAAATTGCGCGTTTTACACCAACAGGTTCATGACACTCTACCTCAAGCCACTGAAGCTCCAGGATATCCTATCGATCCTGGATCCTACGTGTTAATAAAGAACTTTCAGCGGACAAAGAATGATGAGCCCCGCTGGACCGGTCCCCATCTAGTGCTTCTCTCAACAAGATCAGCTGTTCGAGTGGAAGGGAAGAAACACTGGATCCACAGCATTCATTGTAAGAGGGTCCCACTGCCTCTTCCGTACGACCGTAGAGTCCAGGAGGGGATCGCTGACTCTGAAACTGAGACTTTGCCTAGTTTTCTACCTTTTAGCGATGCACATGTAAAAGGAACAACTTCTGAACAGGAGAGCGATAATGTTTTGCAAGCAGCTGTGCCTCCGTCAATTCGATTGAACACTACAGAGCCTGAACTCTTATTCCAGGACCAGACAGCACCTGGAAGAAACCGTTACAATTTAAGACCAAGAACTATTACTATGGACAAATAAAATTCTTTTTTCTGTTTTTGAAAGTGCAGCTCTCTCATCTGAGATACTTGCTTGTTTTTGTTTTTCGAACTGCCATCCGGTTCTGCTGCTAGGGTCGCGGTTGCCCAAGTCTTTGGAGTGCAGCTGAAGACGGTTAGGTCGACAGTTCTGGTTGGTCTAAGGGAGTTGCACTGGACTGACAGAAGCACTCTTTAGCAGAAACACCCTACCACCGCAGGCAGCAAATTAGAGAGGATGGAGTTTTCTAAGATGGAGAGACCTGCCAAATCAATGAACTTTAAAACCAGAATGTGTACGTTGATGACAAGAACACGATTTTTGATAATATGCATTTTTATGTTGCTTAGTGTAATGACGTTTGTATTAGGATATGTTTTATTCACTTTTTAAGTGACATTTGCACCCACTACACAACCCACACCTCCTCCTCCTGTTTCCTCGCACGTCTTTCACCCCCTGCCTGAACACGAGTCTGCTAGAAGATTGGAGTTTGTCAATAATTCCTTTGTTCAGCTTCTACACCAACACCAATTAGTAATGAACACAACTAATTGCTGGGTGTGTGGTCTTATGCCACATACGACAGATAAAGGTATCCCATATTTTGTCTTGCCATTCAGCTACTATGGTTCTTTGTGGGCGTTTCAGACAATGTTCCTATTTGCCATCGAACCATACCCCCCCGTTCCACGAGGAGTAACTCGAGCAACAAGGCATTAGTGGTAGGAATCACAAATATGAGCAGAGATATTGACTCGTATAGAACGATTCCCCGAGATGAGTTGCAGGCTTACAGTAGATGGAATGTACCAGAGTATGGAGTTACCTTGAGCGAAAACAAGCGAGTAAAGAGATCCTCCCCATTTTGGATTGTACCTCACCAGGGCCACCTATGTCTGCAGGGAAATGGCAAGAACTCTAGAGCTCAGTTAGGGAAGAGTGTCTGTACTGAAACGTATGTCTTTTCGTCTCAGACTTCCCCTTCATTCCTAGCAGCTAAGGGTACCTACTTCATCTGCCATGATAGGGCATATACATGGCTGCCCCCTGACTTCTCGGGCACATGTTTCATTTCGTTCCTGCTTCCTCCCACCTACACGGCCGCAGCAGATTACCATAAGACAAGGACAGTTAGAGGTGTTGTGAGTAAAGACGATACTGCGGGTCAAGTGTTTGGAGACTTCGTAAAAGGTTTTCTGCCGTTTTGGGGGCCTATGGTGAACAGCAGGAACATTCGCCAATTGACGAGGGTGGTTGAATCCACTATTGTTGAAACTGCCGGTGCCCTTAGTAACTTGACTGCTGAGCTCCAGTCGGACCGCCTTATGACTCTTCAGAACAGGGTCGCTTTAGACGTCATACTTGCAGACCGAGGTGGGGTATGTAAAGTGATCCAATCAAGTTGCTGCATTTTCATCCCAGATAACGCTCCGACAGTATACCAGGCCATCTCCAAACTGCATAAAATCTCTGAATCTATTCACGTGGATAAAGGAGACGGGTCACTGATGGGGTGGTTCTGGGAACTGGTATCCGCCTGGGGATGGAAAATTCTGATAGTCATTGGGATGACCTTAGCCATTCTTTTTCTGTTCTGTCTATGCGTACAGTGTGCTCCTGCAATATGTGGCCTCTTTGCTACATCATGTGCAAGGAAACATGTACCAAGAAATGAACTAA
This sequence comes from Lissotriton vulgaris, assembly GCF_964263255.1. Lineage (NCBI taxonomy): Eukaryota > Metazoa > Chordata > Amphibia > Caudata > Salamandridae > Lissotriton > Lissotriton vulgaris. The sequence goes on along the minus strand of NC_141690.1, from coordinate 185,682,506 downwards.
ATAATAGGATGATGCTACAGCAACATCTCAATGACTTCATGAATATAGACCTGGACTCAGATTAGCATGAGTATAGGTTATTTCCTATGTAAGGGCAAAAGGAGGGTCTGTGGTACTGAAAATTCTGGACCCGTGTCATAAACATCGTCGTATCACGACGATTTTGGGATCAGCAGACCGGTAATGAATTGAATACTATGTACAGGCATTTCCGTCATGTTCGAGTGACGAAAACACCCTGAAATCGGATCTTTTGTCCGGAACCCTTGGGTTCCATTTTGTGATCGGCAGCCATTTTGTGAGCGCCCTCACATAAGGCAATGACTAAAGGCCGAAGCCAACCTGAAGGACACGTACACCTTTGCTGACTCCGCTGTGACCTGGGCAAGCTGACTCCGCTGCCTGAAGCCAAACCTGTCCGGCCAGGCTCTTTCCCAGTGGCCGAGCGAGATCAGAATCAAGGCACAACATGTCATAAACCTTTCATCGCACACAAACCATGCCTAATCTTACACACACCTGTCCCTGTTTCTTGCTTTATGACTTGCTTTACGAGGAGGAGGGGCCCGTTTTTATTGAGGGGCCTGTTTTTATTGGGGGTCCGTCGATATCTGATGAAAATACTGGGCCTTGCCGGGTAATCAATTACGGGCTGGACGAACTGAAATGAGGACTTGTCATCATGACTTTGCTTTTTCTTTGTAGCGAAAATATGTGAATGATCTACTGTAAAATAAGGAATGTTTGCCTAAAGCATATTATTTTGTATATAAGGAGAAGTCTGATTTTGTAAAAGAGAGCAGTCTCCTGAGAACATACATGCTGTTGTACTTCTAGGATACCTGTTACTGGTTGCAGCCAATAAATACGATCTTTGACTTCACCTAGAAGACTCTGTGTTTCTGTAGTCTGAAACAGGAAGGACTCAGGAGTTTTAAGGTGTGTTCCTTGGCACCACCGGGTTCTAATATACCCGGCACTCCACCGGCAACAGTTGGCGGCACTGGATCAGGACCGGGCAGAATACGCGGCCCTATGGCTAAAACATGCATATTACACTGGTGGGGATCGGTGTGAAATGAAATGAAATGAAATTTGGGTCTTATATAGCGCATGGCTGCCCGTGAGCGTCCCAGCGCTGCAATTGCAGAACTTCTGAGGGTGAAGTCGGGGAGAGGGAGGAAGTTATTACGGGAAGAGGTGAGTTTTTAGAAGGCGTCGTAACAGGTGTGGGCACCTGTTACGACAGCGTCAGATGGTGCAAGAGATTCGTCCACAGGGGGTGGGTGTGTCACGGAGGACGCTGATATTGCCGCTGCATTTAGCGATTTTTACGCTAACCTCTATGCTGGGTCCACTATTGCGATGTCCGCTGGGGAATCTTTTCTTGCCTCCGTCCCCCATCCCACTCTCACGAGCAAGCAGACCTCTTAGAGCGCAACATTACGCCGGAGGAAGTCATACAGCTATTTCCCGTCTTAAGCTGGTGAAAGCAGCTGGGCTTGATGGCTTGCCCGCGATCTTCTATAAGACATTTTGTGTGCAAGTGGCCCCCCTTCTAACGGCCCTCTTTAACTCCTTCTCAGAACCGGGCGCGATCCCTAGGATCCTTCTGGACGCTACTATTACTGTTATTCCCAAGCCAGGGAAAGACTGTGCACAATGTGGGGCATACCGCCCTATATCTCTTCTTAATGTTGATCTCAAACTCTATACTGGGATTCTAGCGGCACGGCTCGCACCGTTTATGAGTGGCCTGATAGACCCAGATCAAGCCAGGTTTATCCCCGAACGTCAAACCTCTGACAATACCAAGAGAAGAGTGGAGAAAGCCACATGTACGACAGGGGAATTTATGTTGTTAGCAATTGATGCCAAAAAGGCATTCGATCGGGCCCGCTGGCCCTATTTGGAGCAGGTCTCGGAAAGGGCAGGAATGAGGGAGAAGTTCTGTACCTATGTTATGAATTGCTATAAATTTCCAACAGCGACGGTTCGAGTTAATAGCTGCACTTCCCCCTGGTTTGCTATTGAGCAGGGAACGAGGCAGGGGTGCCCGTTGTCGCCCCTGCTCTTCTCCCTATATATATACATGTAAATGTAAATGTTGTATTATTTGTATAGCGCCCGAATCACCTCCGGCTCTTGTACGAATACCGCTGTGGAACCCTTAATGGCTTTTTCCCTGTGAGGCACCCACTCCTGGGTACCCCCAAGGTGCAGCCAGGCATCCTAGCGCTGTTGGGGCCGTTGTGGAGATTAAGCAAGCTATTGCCCAGAGTTGCAGAGTGGGACCCATGATTAGAATAGGCACCGAGGCGAGAATTATCAGGTCCGAGGAAATTGAGCCCAAGACCCGCCGAGGCGGGAATTGAACCCTGGTCCGGGGACAGACCTCGCATCAGGGTCTGCCGCTCTAACCATTGAGCCACACTTTTCCACTATACATGGAACCGTTGGTGCAGAGGTCGCGGCTTAATCCGAACGTGTAGGGAATCAAATTTGGCGGGTACGTGCACACCATAAACCTTTACGCCAATGATGTGCTACTCTCTTTGTCCAACCTGAGAGAGTCGCTGACCGCATGTCTTGAGGACCTAGAAGCTTTTGCACAGGCGGCAGGCTTTAAGGTTAACATGAGCAAGTCCATGGCCCAAGACCTGTCATTGGAAGGGCCCACACTGGAGTTTTTGGAGGGTACATTCCCTTTCCAGTGGACGACTGAAGCGATCCCATATTTGGGAATTCAGGTGGCTCCTACACTCACGGACACGGTTCGCATTAATTACACTCGGTTGCGTCAGAAAATTAGGCAAGAGCTGGGGAGGAGGAGGCATTATCCTTTGTCCTGTTTGGGGAAAGTGGCAGCGGTTAAGATGACGATTCTTCCCCAAGTTCTATACTTATTCCTCACCATCCTGTTGCGGCCCCCTGTGGGCTGGATTCAACAGACTCAGTCCGAGCTGCCTCAGTTTACTTGGAACATTAAGAAACCGCGGTTAAAACTACAACTCGCGACTCTTCCCCTGGAAAAAGTGGGGCTCGGCCTCCCAGATTTGCTTCTCTATTTTCAGGCTGCTTAGCTGCGTTATCTTGTGGAGTGGAGCAGATGGGAGTCTGAGAAGCATTGGCTCTTTCAGGACCAAGCGGTGGCGGGCCGCCCGCTTCAGGAGATTCCCTTTTTCGGCAGGCAGCAAAGACCCCCTAACCTGTACGCCTCGTACATTACCAGAGTTCCTATGGAAGTCTGGGATAGCACCAATGTCAAGCATGAACTCACCTCATTCCCATGACCTCTCACGCCTCTGATGGATAACCCTGACTTTACCCCGGGACAGGACTCCGTGGCTTTCGCAAAATGGCGGCGGGCTGGGTGTCGGTTCCTATTCCACCAGTACGCGGAAGGGGGTGTTTTATCATTCTCTTCTTTTCGACAGGAATATGATCTGCCGGAATCGGAGAGACTTAGATATCTTTAGGCTCGTCACTGAGCACTCAGCGACGTGGTACGCCCTACTGCCGACAGACACCTACTGCCGTATGAGTTCTGGTTTATCACACGTTAATCCGATAAAAAACTCACTTCAGACTTATACAGAATGCTACCGGCCAAGTATATGCACACATATAACACTGGGAAGACTCGCTGGGAGAGGGAGCTGGGACGGACACTCAGCCACAGGGAATGGGAGGGCATCTATTATAGGGCGCTGCATTCAGCATATCACATGGGGCTTACGGACACACTCACTAAAATTGCAACATACTGGTACTACACGCCTGAGTGGTTACATGAGATGGATCACGCTAGGGAGACGACGTGCTGGCGAGGGTGTGGGGAGGCAGGCACATTGGTACACTTGCTTTGGGACTGTGTCCATCTCCAAGAGTATTGGAAACAAATCCTTGACGAGGTCGATGCACAATTTGACACGCAGATTCCACGATTCCCTTCCTATGTATTGTTAGGTCTGCCAAACCCAGTCACTTATCCGCTGCGCTCCCGTAAGGGCCGATTGATAACTATTGCTCTAGGTTCTGCCATTCAGAATATTCTCTCACATTGACGCACTGCACACGTCCCCACATTTCAGGGTTGGCTTCATCGTTTGTGCAGGTGTTGGGCATGGAAAAGTTTTCGCTTGGTGGTGGCGGGGGAGGGTACTAAGTACTCAGAGCTGTGGCGGGCATTTCTGTCCTTGCTGGCCTCAGAGTTATGGTGTTGTCCAGTGCTGGCATCCTTTTGGTGGGGGGGGGGCGGAGCGAGAGCTCAAGCAAGCCCTGGGGTGGGAGGTTCCCATGATCCGCGGCGCATGCTGCTGGGGGTGTTTGATGGGCTGGATGGCTCTAGGGCGGACAAGCGGCTGCTGGGGACAGCCGTGGCGGTTGTCAAGAGAGATATAGCGGCGCATTGATCCCAGGCTAAGGTGCCCTCTGTAAAGGGCTGGAGGAGAGGAGTGGATTGGTGTGGGATCCAGGAGGAGGCCCTATTCGAAGCCCGGGGTTGCCCCGACCTATTTAGTAAAGTGTGGGGCGAATAGTTCAATATGCTTCCACCTTGATGGTCTGCCTATATGTGTTTTCCTATGTGTACAACTGTCTCTACCGTATGGACTGCCGGGCTATGCCCTGATGGAACGCCCTTTTTTAGGTCTTGCAGAGAGACCTATTGCCGTCAAACCAGACAGCTAACCCAAGGCTCCCAAAAGGCTCTCCTCAAGCGGCGGATTTTCAACAGTTCACGAGAATCCACAAGCTCCTTGTGCACGAGCTCTCATCAAAGGCAGCCCAGCCTACCTCACACAAGCTTCTCCCAGCAGGCAGCCCACCCCCCTCCCTCTCCATATGGTCGCTCGAGTTGCAGGCAGCCCACCCCCTCCCTCTAATCTGACATCTGCTCCGAGCCTTCTGCCTATCAGCCTCCCTCCCACCTCCCCCCTAATTGCTTTATTTTCACGGCCTCAAGGCTGTTAGCTACTTCAAAGAGATCCGCTCCGCAGCTAATCAGCCTGTCCACCCCCTCCCTGTCTGATAAGGGCTGACTGTATATCTCTTGGGTGCATACAAATGCAACCCCGCATTATTTCCTTTTACTCTGCCCTTTATTGGTTTAACCTTTATAAAGTGAAAGGTGCATGGCTGTATGTACTTGTCCACATGTAGCCCCAGCCCCTGTATTTATGCGTGCAAGATTAATGCTATTTATTCTTGATCCCTTGTAGCAGGAATTAACATAGCCTTGCCACGTTAGAGGTTGCAGAGGCCCCGTCTGTAAAGCTGCAATATTGCGCGCCTTTGTACCTTGTGGTGTGAACACCTTTGTGATTCTGACGGTTGCAGTGCCCTGCAGCAGGACAATAATGCTTTGAAAGTGGCCGTAGTCACTGGTAATCTGTTTGCATATTACCTGTGTTATTGTGATATTCCTGGCCATGTGCTTTGTAGCTGGATTGTTTATGACTTAGCACAATAGTCGTAAGGCAGCTGTTTCCTTTGCAGTTGCGATGGATTTTTCCCTGGCCCACGTGTTAATGCGTGGCAGTTAGTTTAAAGCTTGGCAATTTCTGGAGCAATACAGGGCATTTCGCGTGTACTTGATCTGTATCACTTTTCCCCCCTAATTGTGAGGCAGCTGTTTCATTTTGCTGCGATAAAAGGTGTCCTGGCACACGTGTTAATGCGTGTTGGAGGCAGCAGCATTGGTTATTTGTACCTGCGGCTTACTATTAAGTCAAATGCCTTGAGCGGCTATGAATAGTGCCAAAGGTTGTAGAGCGTTTTTGGGCCCTTGCGTTATGTTATAGAGGGGCTATGTACTGTCTACGCTTGTCTCCCAGGCTCCTCACAGTGCCATATGTCCCCAGCGCCTCACACTGCCTTTCAATATGTCCCGTGCGCCTCATGCTATCCGGCTCCTCGTGTCCATGTGGCCCCTCAGTGCCTACCTGTTTCTCACAGTGTGTGTCTGCGCAACCCTTGGCCTCCTTTATTGTCATTAAGCGCATCGCTTGCCGTGCTTGATCGCAATCACGATCACTTTCACTTTTGCGGCCGCTTTGATGTTTTAACTCACACAGTGGTTGGGGTTGCCTGTACTAATGAAACCTTATTACTACCCCAAAGAACCCTTTGTAAGCAATCTCATAAAAAGAAAGACTGATTAAAATAAAAAATAAAAAATAAAAATAAAGCAATACGTTTCTAAATCCATACTTGCCTGCCTGCCAACTGATTAAATTGATCCCAGGATCTACCTATATTGCTGGGCATCTCCTTGACCGGATTTTACAAACCTCAAGTCACTGGAAGTTCAAGCACCCCTCCCTATGACTTGGAAAGATCACGTTCTCATTTCAATGAGACTAACGGTAGCCGGTCCTAATCGTCGGTCAATCCAGCACCCCTCACTGAAACGCCCCAGGCATAAACTGGACCAGGTGGCTTTCCTTGCGGTCTTGAGCACACAACCGCTAGGCAAATCCTTAACTATGGAAGAGGATGATGCGCTCTTTCAAGGGTGGGTAACCCGAGCCTTGGACACCTATATCCCAGTCTAGCTCACACCCTCTAAGGGTGCTCGGTCTAACGCTTGGTATAATGAGGCCCTGACTTTAGCCAGGAAGAACTGCAAGGTCCTGGAAAGAGGCTTGGAGGCATTCCTATGATTCTCAGGCTAAATTGCAATATAGAACTGCAATCAAGGCATATCATAAATTGGTGCGTAAAACTAGGGCAGCTCACTATTCTAGCCTGATCACTACAAGTAACAATTGCAGAAAAAACATATTCTCTCTTTTGACGGACTTTGTCACATCTCCCTCTGCCTCAGGCAGCACTATATCCTCTAGCCTACAATGTGAAGAGTTGGCAAATTTCTTTCTGGAGAAGGTGGAAAGCATCTATCGTAATTTCCACCTAGGTGAAACCCTCAATGTTATGGGAAGGAGTGTGTCTTCAGGCACTGAGATCTTTTTTTATCGCTTCTCCTAAAGATATGGAAGCACTGTTTGTCAAAGTAAAATCAGGGTCTCTAGGTGACCCTTTAAGACCTGACGCTTTTCGAAAATTTCAACAGTGTCTCCTGTCTGACTGCTTGGAGCTGGTCAATCTATCCCTTTCCTCGGCAGTGGTTACAAAGTCCTGGAAGCCTGCCAAAGTGGTCCCCTTACTGAAGAAGCCAACACTGGACATATCCAATTCGGAACATTTTCCACCAATCTTGTTACTTCTGTTTCTATCCAAAATCTTGGAAGGTCATGTGAACTCGGTTCTAACTCATTACCTGGAAGCTAATTCAATATTAGATATATCCCAGAATGGGTTCCGAACCCGATATAGTACCAAGCCTGCTCTGCTGACTGTCATAAAACAGCTGCGGCCCGCCACGTATGCCGGCAGAACTTCAGCTTTGGTTCTGCTGGATCTCAGTGCGGCCTTTGACATGGTCTCCCATGAAATTCTGCTTCTTCGTCTGGAGGAGATCGGGGTCAACAACAAAGCCTTATCTTGGTTTTCGTCTTTCCTGGCTGATCAGACTTTCCAATGAATCGCTCCCTCTTCTGCCTCCCGTGTTCACCCACTCCGGTGTGGGGTTCCGCAAATGTCAGCATTGAGCCCCACGTTATTTAATGTTTTCATGAGCCTATTGGCATGGATGGCCAAAGTGCGTGGCATCTCCCTGGTCTCATATGCAGATGACACCCAACTAGTGATTACATTCTCAACACATCCTAACCAGGATAGGGCGAAATTCAAAGAAGATTTAATGGCCATCTCGGAGTGGATGACGGCTAATTTTCTGCAGTTGAACTCAGCCAAATATGAGATTCTTCTGGTATGCAAAGATTCCCATCTCTGGGACAATAAATGGTGGCCTCCTGCTCTCGGAGTCTCCCCGCCCCTAAATCGGTGGTGAAGAATTTGGGAATTATGTTGGACAAAGATCTTAATTTTGAGCGGCATGCCAAATCAGTGGCAGGGAAATGTTTTGGACTACTACGTGGCCTTAAGCTGATATTTGGTCTGTTTGACCCTCAAACTCGTCAGCTGATCATCAAAGCCTCCATCCTGGCCAGACTGGACTATTGTATCATGCTTCTTCTGAGTTCCAGTAAGTCTGTGATGAACCGATTGCAGCAGGTCCAGAACGCTGCAACCCGCGCCATCTTTGCTCTCCCCAAATACTGTCATATTTCCAACCTCGTCTGCACTGGCTGCCCCTTGAACAACTAGTTCGCTTTAAAGCGGTTTGTATCACGCATATGATTTTGACAGGCATCGGCCCAAGAATCCTGAGCTATCTATCCGCCCATTACGTACCTTCACGAGTGCTGCGCTCGGCGGATCTGCTCCTTGTAAGAATTCCACGAATACGAAGGACCAGATCGGGTGCTTGATCTTTTAAGCGGCTGGCCCCCACTTTATAGAACTCCCTCCCTCTACACATCTGTAGCAATTCTGATCACCAGGCCTTCAGAAGGCTGGCAAAGACCTGGCTTTTCTCTCACTGCTAATCTTTTGCTTACTCCCTTACTTTGTGTTCTGCTTCAGTGCTGGGACGCCTGGTTGCCGGGGCAGCCATTCGCTATACAAGCATTCTAATCTAATCTTTGTACTTTGCATGCAAAGTCTTGATGCTGGTTTATGATTTACTGTGCTGCAGTGGAAGGATTATATCTATAGTCACTGGATTTATGCGATTCGATGGCTGCTGCATTTTCCTCATAACTATGGATTTGCCGCATTTGCCATTTAATCCATCATTCACTGCATAATCTGCAGATTCTACCCTTAAAAAATGTTTATAACTCGATTGGTTCAAAAGTTACTAAAAACATGGCAAGATGTGTTCTTGCACATTGGAAGGCTATTTGCAAAGGCTGACTGCTCATCTCTCAGTTGTTTTATTGCAGTATTTTGCTGTGAAGAGGATACTAATAAGGTGAAACATTTGTCCAGACAGGTTTACAGTGTTTTAAAATTAGTAATAAAGGAAGCAATGCTATGACAAAATGTACCAAGCTATGCACCATAATTTGCATTTTCTTCCCACATACCTTGGCCCTTTCCTGATGCATAATTCCAGTGACCCTGATTATAATTTATGCACTGCAAGTAACAAAAGGAGTTCCATGACAAAAGAAGTAACTCAGTGAGCTATCTACATAAATATATCTGCAAGCTACAAGTTGTTCTTTGCAGCAGACACATCAACCACATGTGCTACCTTATAATGAGTCAAAACTGTGACTAGAAAGATCTCTCCAGCAAGAGCTTGTCACTCTCTGAAAAGCTGGGCATGTGCGAGTAAATTAAAAAATAAAATTCAGGCTGAAAAGTCAGAGATGAAAATGACCACAACACCTGACCTTCTAACGGGGCCTCTCAACCTTTGTCCTACCCCACCCCCATACCCACCCCCACTAGGAACCAAGTGTGACGGCCTGGCGGTGGATCGGGTCAGAGGAAAGACATTGCTTTAGTTCTGGACAGGCTGGCACCATGGGAGCCGAGGTAGAATGTCCCAGTGGGTGCAAATCAACACCTGGCCTCTCAGCGAGACCTGTGAACACAGCCCCCTTCCTTTACTCACTAAGGGTTGAACGTGAAACCCAAGTGGGGTATGGATCAGGGAAAGGACACAGCTTCTGGGCGGGCCACATGAGAGAAGAGGGGAGGAAGATGGGCGAGGAGAAATGGTGCAAAGGCCCTCACCTGGCCTCTTAGCATCTACACACTCCTCCATCCCCCCTCACCATGGCCTCAGTACAGCAGCTGGTGGTGGAGGGGTAGGTTAAGTACACTGTTACTAGGGAGGGCCGGCCCACAGGGGCCAAGATGAAGGTGTCAAACCACAATACTAGCCGCTCTAAGGCCAGCGTCTGATTGGTAACGTGGGCACTCGGGCAATGCCGGAGGGGCCGGTATCCGAATTTCTGCTGTGGGCTGCTTTTTTGAGCAGCCTGGGGGCAGGTTTGGGCGATTTCTGCGTCGTTCGATGCCGCCAGCGGCCCAGTGGCTGCCTGAGTGGCCTTTCTGAAGGCAGATGGGCGACCATTTCCTCCCTTTCATCAACGGGCAGAGGTGTCACTCCATTTTTCTCACTGGGCTGGCTAATTAATGTGTGTATACTGAGCGGAGGCAGCGGGCCTAAGCAGAAGTGGCCTCACTTATTTTCAGGTGTGTTTCACCAGTGTGAAGTAATCCATGCATTTTTTTAAACCCCCCCCCCCTTTTTTTAAATAATATGTCGCAGAAGCAGTGGTTTGCGGGAAGGCGATATGCAAATGTGGGCCACTTTTTTTTTTGCATGCCCGGGACGATTTTTATTCCCAATCCGACCCTGTCTAAGGCCAAGCATCCCTGCCCGCGCCTCCTCTAATCATGTCTCGAGCCCACCTGCTCCACCAGCTCCATATGACGGTAGCCTCTGTAGGAATGCATGGAAGGATGCAGGGGCAGTAGGGAACTGTGGGCAGTTAGCAGAGTCCCTAAAAAAAACAGCCCTCATGTTGTATGGCGTTTTAGATTCTGAATGGATTTTCCCGATTCATGCCCTTATATAGGTACAATTTACGTTGCCCTTATATAGGCATAGAAATCAAGCCCTTATTTAGGCATAGCCCATGCAATCCAAATATAGGCATGGCCACTTCCATCCGTTTACCAAACGTCACAACGATTTCTTGGAAAACCAGCTTAAGCCGTTAGGGACTTCCCCTTGCTTGAATATTGATTTCTCCAAGAACTCAGCTAGTTTTACAATGAACATCTATTCCTTAGGGGTTCATTTGTGACGTTCATATGCCCGACTTTACGTCAAATATGGCATTCCTAAACACCTTCGAGGTATAAATATACTTTCACTTGCTATGGCAAAGCACAGTGGTTCGGAGTAGTTCGACGACCTACTTGCCCGACGCAGCTCGCTACAGCAAGTGCCGAAGGAAGCCGTCTCTCCAGCTGATGCACTGATCAGGAAGCTGCCCTCCTCTGCTGAGAAGTCCAGCTCCAGTGTTTCTGACTCCCCTTGCGGGGTGTTGGGAAATCGAGTCCCAGAACAGAGATACCAGACCTCCTTCATTCTAAGTTATGGAGCTGATTAGAACCTAGAGAAACCTTTGGTAGATTCTTGGCAAAAACGAAACCTATGCTGAAGACCATACTTACTTCTTCCCTCGTACTAGACCTAGGTTAGGTACATTGGGGTAGGCCTATTTTAGAAGCACCAGTTGAATATTTTAGCCTGTGTTATTTATGTCTGTATTTTTATATGGCTTAGAAACCATACAATGCTATTACAGCATTATTTTATAATACTATTCTTGCTGTACACATTATACTTTGCATTCTGTCTTACGACTGTAGTAGTTCACCTCTCTTGCATGAGAAAGAAGACTGTTCAATAAACCTTTTATTGAAAACGCCCGTCTCACTATTTCTCTGCAACTCTGTAGAAACGAAGCATGCACGATTGACTGAGTGAAATACTTATATATTGTTTCTACGACTCTGAAGATATTTTTCAGTCCTAGGGAAACAAAGTTGTCATGTTTACGCAGTTGTCAGAAACTTATCCCTTCTTGTGAATTCGAGAAAGTTTCTGGTGACCTCTGAGCTAGCTGGCACTCACAATTAAGTTTAGTATATTCGATAGAGACCTACTGACCTAAGTCCTACGTCATATCTATAGGATATATTATTCCAATGTACAGAGCCTATTCGGAATATAGGAACTACACTATACTCAGCTGTCACTCAGGCATCGGCCCATCGGCCCATGCCCGATTGCCCGCTTTGCCAATCTGACCGCGCCTTTTGCTGTGGGGAGAGGAGGGATAATGGGGTGAGAGAAGGTGAAGAGTGAAGGGGCCTAGATAGAAGAAGCAGACAAGAGTTTAAGGGAGAAAAAAAGATAGACAGACGGGGTAAGCGCAGATAGAGATGGGGAAGCAATTGAGACAGCTATGGAAAGCGTAAGAGAAGCTCGGAGAAATAGAGAGTGATGGTAGAGCATGATAGGATACAATTGGGGTAAAGAGAGTGGGACGGAGTTAGATACAAATGGGAGAGAAGTAAGGGGGAGTGATCGAGAGGTTAGAGATGTGAAGACTGGTAGAGAGTGTTTGTCTGCTTGTTTGTGTGTATGTTTGTGTGTGCGAGAGAAATAAAATCAGAGCGGAAGAGAAACGGGACACTCAGGAGGTATTTGAAAAGAAATGCGTGGAATACTTGTTTTGTGTGTATGTGTGTGCACTCTTTATTATAAAAGGATTGCGCCAAATAATAGTAAGTACGAACAGTATGACATTAAAAAGCTGCAAAACAAGGAAACATTAACATGTAGTGTTTGACATTCATTTTGTGTAACAAGTTGGTTATGTTGATACATTCCTCACATATTTTGGAATGTCCTGCAACTGATGTAAATGCCCTTCTCTGCACATATGAAAAGTTTGAGAAAATTATCAAGGACAAAATAAGTACTCAACAGAAGTGTTTTTGTATCAACATGTCTCACACCCTGAACTTATTTTTTCCTTTTAAAGCACTGTTTATCACCGATGCAAATTCTATATAGAGGCAAAGCCAAGAACATCTATGAAAATAATAGTGCATACGGTTTTATTTGCTTTGGGATTTTTTTATGTAGTGATCATAGGTGAACCATTAGCTGAATACCAGAAGGGCGTCGGACCCTGGATTCTGACATTAACCTACGGAAGGCTGCCTCGTGCTGTTCTGTGCATGCGCTCAATTTAGGACATTTTTGTTGAAACCTTCAGTGATTTATCAATTCGCTGTTATATCGTGCCGAGTTTGCTTTATCTGGTCGTGCTATTATTCAAAGTACAACGACCGTTGCCATATGACATCGGTGTAAAGAACATAATCCCAATGTAAGCAGTTCCCTTCAACTGAGCAGTGTAATAAACATTTCTTTCATTTTATTAAGCTTTAGAGTGGTCTGCCCATCTGTTCGGATGGCGTGAACGCGCATCACTCTTCAGGGGCTGCGCCTGTTCCTGTTCTTTTACGCGGGTCCTATAGTAAATGTTCCCTGAAAACTGTATGTTATCTTTAACAGTCGCACAGAGGGCACTTCGCATCCAGTGAGTGCTTTCGAGGGCAGGAAAAGCCAGTGGCGTGGTCAGCAAGTGCGACCTTAGTCCTGTTCATTTTTAGACTGAACACATATTCTGTAGTAGGAGTAAATGATGGGAAAACAACGTTCATATTGTGTTTGACCTAAAATGTAAAGGAGCTTAACAGAGCATTTCAGAGGAACACATAAGGAGATTGCTTCTAGGCTCACATGGATTAGCTTTTGAGCACAACTCTCCTTGATTTCCTGGTAAATTCTAAATGGCAGAAGACATCATTTGTGTCCCACATTGGAAGTTTGTGCTGAATTTTAGCATGCAAATCTATTGGTTGTTTATGATTATTAAAGGTTGGTGTGTCTAGCTTAGTGATGGTTCGTGTTGAATGGGAATTTTAAGTAAGTTTGATATTTACTGGGACTGAAAAGTGCCCTTCATGGTAAGAGATGTGTACCCATTACCTCCTTGTAAGTCTTCTTCACCACCAGAGTTACGTAGTGAGAGCTCCACACCAGAACCCTCCAAGGCAAATTAGCATCCCATGCCTTCCATCCCTCCCCAACATGGCCGACCCCCATCACCCATGACCCAGTATAAGGGGAGGGTCGACCCACCCCACTTCCTTTTTCTTTTGTTCTGCGCAGCAGACTCTTCCAGAGCGCGTTTCAGGTAAGTGGGGGCGAGGTCCTGCTCTTCCCCCACATCTCGTGGCTGCCGTCTGGTGGCAAAGGAGTTTCCGCTGGCGCTGTTTGCTTCTGTGGCTGCCCTGCACTTGCGGGTGCTGGCGGATGGGGGCTCTGCTATTTGTTCTGACCTGCACTGGCGGACGTTGGCGGATGAGGCTCTGCTATTTATTCATTTTATTTATTTATTTGTTTAAAAAGTTTTATATACGGCGAACAAGATCCCGAAGGATATCGGAGAGCTTTACAAAAGGGTGGAAGGAAGGTCAAAAACCCAATCTCGACATCAAGTAAGAATACACAACATGAACAATCGCATGATTCACATGTCACAAAGGAGAGAAACATAATAATTAGGTATATAGCGGGCTACGAGGGGGGCACACAATGAGGTAAAGAAGAGCAGAGACACATGATGGAACAGTGATTGTAGGATCAATGATTTCTAGCCAGTGGACCTAGCCCAGATTAAGGTAGGAATTTGTCCATTAGGAATCTTTTGGCTGCCAGTTTGAAAGCAGTCGTTGAGGAGATTCTGCATACTTCTGGTGGTAGAAAGTTCCATATCTTTGGGCCCGCGCCAGAGAAGACTCGGTGACAAGTTCTCTTTTGCTAAAGATGACAGGTTTCAGGAGAAAAGTGTTAGCATTTCTGGAGGCTCTCCCACCACAGGATAATTCAAGCTTTTGCGCTTGAAACCTGTGAGTTTTGAAATGCAGGGCTTTGTGCGTCAGAACGTCAATCATTAACTGAATGCGAGCTTCATAGGGTAACCATTTGAGGGATGTTAGGACTGGGAATATGTGCTCATTTCATTTGGTACCTGTGACCAGTCTGGTCACAGCGTTCAGTGATGCCCTTAGTGGAGCCAGGGTGTACTTGGGAAGGCCACAGAGCGTAGTGCTGCCGTAGTCTAGCCTCAACAAGACCAGTGCTTGGACCACCTGCTTGAAATCCTTTTGTGGCAGGAATGGTTTGATGTTTCTCAAGGTCCTCATCAAGTGGTTAGCTCCCTTACACAAATTACTGATATGATTTTTCATATTCAGGTGCTTGTCCAGGCTGATTCAGAGAGATTTGGCTGAGTCAATGATGATGCCGTGGCCTTCGATGCCCAATGATTTGGCCTGCCCATCACTAGGGGGCTCTGGCAACATGAGGGTCTGCCGTATTGTGCGACTCTGCACATGCGGGCTCACCTCGGTTTTGTCATTGTCTCTGCTCCGAAGGTGGTCGCTAGCATACAGCATTGTTTTGCTAATCAGAGCAGCTGTTACTGGTCTATTTATCTGTGGGGTCGTGGGGCGCGGGACGCTCTCCTCCGCGTCTCCTGGTGATGCAGTCAGGCGATAGACATTCTTCCAACCTCCTGTCTTCCTTATAGTTTCCCGGGTGAGTGATCCTTCAGTGGGGCGGCGCCTTCTACGGCTGCTGGGCCCGATATACTTCAGCCCTTTTGGTGTCCTGTCGTTTTGCTTGTTGCACTCCGGCTGTTTTGTGGGGGTTGTGCATTTTCCGGTATAGAGAGCTGTATGGCTTGCCTAATAGTTGTTTATTGGGCGAATGGAAATTATTACCTTCCTGGTTTGAGACCCCTTGTGGTTGCGGGGGGTGCTTGCATGGTCTCCTACTGTGGTTGGCATGCCGCTGCCTTTGCATTTTCTTTCCCGAGCTGGAGAGTACGTGGGTGGGCTTTCCTTTTGGATTCGGTTGTCTCTCTCTGTGGCTCCAATCTTTGTTTCTTCTCGTTTTTGCATGGTGAGTTGGTGGTGATTTTCCGTTCCCTCCCCCATCTGTCTTTCTGATATTCCTGTTGACCCACTATATCTGCTTTTGTGTTTCGTTGCGCCTTTTTCAGACTCGCAATGGGGATCTGTTGCATTGCCTATGATCTTTTGTGGTTTCAATTCACGCTTTTCTTGTGCAGTTAGTCGGGTGCTATGTACCTGCAGTTCCTTGATGTTGGAAGGGTGATTACCTTCTCTCTTCAGCTCTGCTGCTATGCATTTTATGGGAGAGTTTCAACACTTCCAGAAGTTGAACAGGTACTCTCCATGTTGTGTTTCTGCACTTCTATTTTCTATTTGTTGCTCTGGTCGCATGCCTTTTGGTTTTGTGAGTCGTGGGGCCATGGCTGCAATTTTGTTTGATGTGTTTGTCCCTGCATGCTTGTTTCCTTTTCCTGGCTTTGGTTCCTCCGTAAAGGATATGGTGTGCATGTCTGCTGAGGGCGGGCTGCTGTTAGCACCGGTCCATCCTTCCCTAGGCCAAGTCTTTAGTCTCGTGTGGGCTTTTACTTCTACTTCTGATCCTGGGGAAGCTTGCCCTTTCATGGACGAGGTCACGGCCTTGGCACCCCATTCTCCGCCTACTCCCCGTCTCAGCAGGCTGCTTCTGCCCCCACATCCGAGTACTACTTGTCCTCGGGTGCCGGCTGTAGGGGCTCTGATGGGGGCCATCTGTTGCTTCCCATCACGACCTGAGTGGTCTCGGTCTCGGGTCCGTGGGTCCTGCCTACAGCCATCCCACTCTGAAGGCACCTGTTCCCAGTTGTTGGGCTTAGTTGGGCTGGGTTGGTTCCTGGATGGGAGCCTGCCTGGGCGTTTCAGGTGCTGTAGGCTTTGCGGATTGCACGAGGTAGTTCCAGTTTTTTTTCGACTCCCTCCCTCTGGTGGCTTTCCCTCACACTGCCCTGTCTTCTGCCTCACCTGTCTGTTACCGGTGAGCTATAGCTCATTGGGTAGTTTACTGCCTTTGGCGGCAAAGGCTTTGACAGGTCAGGGGTTCGGCATCCACCAATGCTGTCAGACTATACTATGGTTGTAAAATATTAAACTGTACTTTACAGAGGCGCTGTTTGTTGGCAGTCATTCAGGTTCTTCTCCAGCGGAGCCTTTCATCCGGTTCCGGTTTGTCAGTGGGGTCTTGGAGTTTCCCCCATCCTGTTTCTGGTGAGTACGGTTTCTGGGGTATTCCGTACAGTGTTGGATTTACAGAGGGTGCTTTTGTTTCTCCTTTGCTGGTTATTCTTCCTTTCCTGGGGTTGTGTTGGCTTCCTTGGTTCTGCTGGTTTCCTACCTCCATTTGCCTGTCCCCCTTCATCTTGTTGTCATCAACAGTTTTGTGTGTGGGACATGCTCTTTTGCTTCCGGGTACTCCCCTTTGGTTTATCTTCTGCCTCACTGGTCTTCATGATGAGGTTAGCTCCCTTGGTCGGGTTCCTCCACCGGGAAGGGGTTCGGATATTCTCGTACCGTGTTGACTGGCTGTTCTCTGCTTCGTCTTTCTCTTGGTGGCTCTTCCCGTCCGGTGGGTCTACGTGATCCTGGGCCATCATGGGTTCTGGTTCATCAACATGTATTCCCACCTGGGTTTTTACTGGGGGCTTGGTGTTCATCGGGGGTCCTCCTGACTTGGTCAAGGGGATGGTATTCTTTCCTGCAGGGCGGTGGGTGCCCTTGGTGGGTCCTGGATTGTCTCCTGGACTTGGATTTTGCCCCAGTCCTTCCGTGATTGAGGGTGCTATTATTGCTGTCTGTGGCTGTCAGTATGCTCCCATGGGTTCGTCTTCACTCTCACAGAGCTGGGATGAGTTCCTTGAAGCGTTGCATGCTCAAAAAGATGATGCTCTCCCATCATAAATCCAAATTGTGGGACCCCCTCCTGAGTAATGTGGGAGCTTGAACTACCTTTACTCTGCAGTTATTTGTGTCATATAGCTTCAATTCTCAGAGTGTAACTGCGCTGCCGTATATTTCTTCACTAACCCCGTCTAAGACCACTACTATAGTTGCATATGTTTCTTCACTTATCCCATCTAAGACCACTGCTAAAGTTGTGTATATTTTTTCACTTACCCCGTCTAAGACACTACTATAGTTGCGTAGACCCGAGAGCAGAGGACGGCCCGGGACCAGGGTTCGATTCCCGGCGCGGCAGGTTTCTGGACCAGGGTCAGCGGACTCGATAATTCTCTCGCCTCGGTGCCCACTCTGATCAGCGATCACACTCGGCAACTCTGGGCATTAGCTTGCCTCATCTTCACTAACGGCCCCACCAGACCGCCGGGGATGCCTGGTCTCACCCTGGAGATACCCATTAAGGGACCATCTCTCAGGGAAGCCAGGAAGGGTTTCGCAGCGGTCGAAGCGCCTTGGGACCCTCCGGGTAAGTAGTGCGCTATATAAATGCCTATACATTACATTACATTACATATTTCTTCACTTACCCCCTCTAAGATCACTACTATAGTTGCATATGGTTCTTCACTTACCCAATCTAAGACCACTACTATAGTTGGGTATATTTCTTCACTTACCCTGTCTAAGACCACTACTATACATGCATATGGTTCTAAGGCCACTCCTATAGTTACATATGGTTCTAAGACCACTACTATAGTTGCATATGGCTCTAAGACCACTACTATAGTTGCATATGGTTCTTTACTTACCCCATCTGAGACCACTACTATAGTTGGGTATATTTCTTCACTTACCCTGTCTAAGACCACTACTATACATGCATATGGTTCTAAGGCCACTCCTATAGTTACATATGGTTCTAAGACCACTACTATAGTTGCATATGGTTCTTTACTTACCCCATCTGAGACCACTACTATAGTTGGGTATATTTTTTTCACCTACCCCGTCTAAGACCACTACTATAGTTGCTGTTTTACCTATCACCTCTGGCTGAATTGCACAGAGCTCTTGCAATACTAATCCTTACCCCAGTTGTCACCACCCTTCCACCTCATAAATGCTCCCATCCACCTTGTCCCCGCCTCTTGTGCTTATACAATGTTCTATGACACAGGTGCATCTGCCCATGCCTTCCAAGTTCCAATGTTGTTCAGCAGGTTTTACCTGTTCCCTTTAATGTGCTGCAATGGCACACGGTGCTGACTACTACTAATGCAATGTCTGGAAAGTCCAATAGATATAAATCACAAAAAAATGAAGAGCACAACGATTACGTTACCAGGGTGCCCTGGTGCTTTAAACGCAGGGAGAAAAGGCAGTAACGGAGAGAACATATGCAAATAGCCAAGTCTTGATTTTTGGCTGAAGGGCAGATAATTAGATTCCGATCTTATGTTATGTGATAATAAGTTGGGAATAATGCCCAAAAAAGAGTCTTGGTATAGTTTTAAGGGGAAAACAGGGTCTAGCACTATTCCTGAATTCACCATTTGTGACTCACCTACTATGTTTCCTGCCTGGAGACTCACTTCCTCAGTCCTCACAGCATGGTGGATAAATGTTTTTTCCAGCAGCTTACCCAGCTATGTAGATGAGTTCCACCAGAAGTAGTACTCCTTTTAGCACAGACAACTACCACCAGCAAACGGGGGAAGGAGGGACCAACAGAATGGCTTAAAAACAGAGACAAAGAGCGAAACCAAGGGGAAAAAAGAACCTTCAAGAGTGGAATAAAGGGGCAGAGAGTGTCTGGTGGTGGAAGAAAGATGCAAGAGGTGCAATCCAGACTATTAATCCTTCATATTTGGCAGTCTGTAGTAAGTCCACCCCACAGTAGGTGATGAATGAGACGTTTATTAATGTAGACAGGTGCTGCGCAGCAGCCGGCTCCAGCAAATGCCCAGTCACAGTAACTGTCACATTTCAAAACACAACACTCTAAATAGAGTGCTTGTGGCCAGAAACATCATGGCGCAAGCATTTTAACCTAGATGAAAGACACTACATTATCCTCCTCCTCATAAACAATAAAATAAAGAAGAAAGAAAGAAGAGAAGAAAAAGACAAGAAAAAGAAGAAAGAGGAAGAAAAGTTCTAACGATACTGGGCAGGAACAAAACATTGACGGCAACTCCTGCGTAAACCCACCATAGTGGGAAGAGATGAAGAAAGAACATAATTTTGACTACATAGTGGATTTTGATTGATAGAAACGTCATTACGACTACGCAGAGGATTTTCATTGATACACTCAGTGAACTTTACCACTCTAGATACATTCCACCAGTTCTTTAAATAAACTCTTACAGCATTTTCACAAACTTTGTCAACAGTGAAAGGTTCAGAATATTTTGAGCTCTCCTTTTTACTATAGACAGGAATCCTAATATGTACAATATCACCAACAACGATTGGTTGAGAAACAGATCTTTTCCTTGAGTCTAAATACAGTTTTTGACGAGATTGGGCTTGAGTCACATTATATATCACAAACTCATCCACATCACACACAGAGTCCATTTTTACCCATCTGGACATCCATCCAGGACAAACCTTTGAGCAAGGTATCCTCCCTCATAGTAGTTCGTAAGGGGACACTTTTGTCGAAGAGTGAGGCGTGGTGTGATAGAACCACAGCATGGATCTCACAACATTCTGTATGCAGAGAAACAAGGACCCCCTGGGTAGTGATCACAGAAAACTCCTAGGGCAGGGTAAATCAGATATGTGTACGAAAACTTCCTAGGCAGTCTAAAACCAGAAAACAGGTGATTGGACCAATAAGGGCTAGGGAAAGGGACAAACAATACAATAAACCTTAGTAGAAAGAGATCATAGTTTTAATCAACAAGTTAAAAATCATATAAAGAACAGAAAATTCATTTTATATGACACAGTTACAGTAAAATACAGTATATACTCAATATAATTAAAAAGGACACCAGCATAAATTAAATAGTGCCTGAAATAAAACTAGTAAACATAAATTACTCGACGCGCGTTTCGGCGAAGCCGCCTTCTTCAGGAGCCGCAAGTTACAGTTAGTCAACGATCAACCGAGAGGTGTCGTTCTCAGGTAAAAGGTACTCTAATAAAGTCCCTGTATAGCTAGGATGGAAACTGGCACTTGATGAGGAATATATAGATCAGGCCAATAGACGCTAACGGACTTGGATAATGTCAGCAATAGATCTCTTTTAAAGAGTATGCGGGTGCTGATGTATATAGATATTGATGTGTAGATACAGCAAGGCAGCAATGAACTTGCCCGCATATATATGGCAATTCTGCACAAACAGATAAATATCTGTGATTTTAGCTGACGATTCACTACGTGCGTAGACTTGAATTTGAAATGAGTTAAGCGTGGCTGGAATGCCAAGCCGGGAAGCTGATAACGAAAATGCGCCCGTAGTCGAGGTGGATTCTGTGGCGGTACCGGGATGTGGCGTGCCGTCGATTTGGTAATTGATCCTTGAGTCTAAATACAGTTTTTGACGAGATTGGGCTTGAGTCACATTATATATCACAAACTCATCCACATCACACACAGAGTCCATTTTTACCCATCTGGACATCCATCCAGGACAAACTTTTGAGCAAGGTATCCTCCCTCATAGTAGTTCGTAAGGGGACACTTTTGTCGAAGAGTGAGGCGTGGTGTGATAGAACCACAGCATGGATCTCACAACATTCTGCACATTGCACCTTCCAGCTAAAGCCCATTGCACACAGTTGTTAAGTACTCTATTCATACACTCTACCAAATAAATGGTCTATGGGTGATAGAGAACACTTTTGGAATGTGTAATACCACCTTGGCGCAAAAAACAATCAAACTCCTGACTAACAAATTGTACACCGTTGTCCCTTACAATTGTGGAGGGGAACCCTTCTCGCAAGAAAATGTCTTTCAAGAAGCCGATAACATTTCTCGAATTAGGTTCATTGATAAAACATATTTCTGGCCATTTCGAATAATAATCTATGGCCACAATCGCAAATCTGGAATTAGAAGGAAGCATATTGAAAGGTCCATCTAGGTCAATTCCAATCTTTTCCAAATGCTATTAGGTAACTCAATGGGTTGAAGAGGTGGTGTACGAACTTTCAAACTCTTCTACGAGTTAGAACAGACAACGCACTCCCCAACAAACATGTTAACTTCCTTGTCCATTTATGGCCACCAAAAGTGTTCACTTAATCTTCTCTTTGTAAATGTTTTTCCCAAATGACCTTCATGTGCACCCAAGATTAACCTAGTTCTTAGCACATCAGGAGGAATCAATCTATCACTACGTACAAGCAGACCATCCTCAACAGAAAGTTTCTGAGAAACTTTAACAAACGTCTGCAGAGAAAGATGAGCATTTTTCTCCCTTGGCCTAGCCCCTTTCACACAGTTAACTTCACAAAGTAAAACATCTTTGGATAGTAGATCCCTCCATTCTGTTTCACTAATAGCACACATTTCATCCAGCACCAAAGCAGCAACAAAACAATCCTTGTCATCATCATCAATATCGTTGTCACACTCAACAGGGTGCCTAGAAAAATTATCTGCTCTCACATTCTTGTTTCCGGGGAAGAAGGTGACCTCAAAATCATATTGTAACAGTTTAGTTGACAAGCATGCACTCCTCAGAGTATGTTCTTTCAGTCTATCACCAGAAAGAATAGATACTAGTGGACTGTGATCCGTGCGCAGTTTAAAATGTTTTCCCCAAATGTCCGGACTAAATTTCCTTATAGCCCACCAGCACACCAATAACTCTCTTTCAATAAGAGCAAAATTAAATTCCGAACTATGTAATACCCTAGAGGCATAACCTAAAGTGTGCTCATGACCGTTGATGTTTTGGGTGAGGACAGCACCCAAACCCAGGCCACTGGCATCCACTGTGAAAGTACACGTAACATTTGGGTCAAAAGGTTTGAGTATCTTGGGACCAACTAGCTGATGCTTAATCCACTCAAAAACAGCTTTGCAATGATTATCCCAGAGGAAAGGAAACCTTTTCTTGAGCATATTAGAAAGGGGTTGAACTCTGGAAGCATAGTCTGGTATACATCGTGAATAAAACTCACACAGGCCAATAAATGACTTGAGACCTATCTTGTCCTTGGGAGCAGGACATTCCGCTATACCTTTAACAAGGCCTGGTCTGGGTTCAACACCATGTTCGGAAAGAACATGACCTAAATACTCCACTTTCTGTACTCTGAAAACACATTTTTCTTTTTTTAAAACAACACCAGCATCACGCAAAGCCTCCAATACACAAAACATGGTGTCATCATGTGAGTCGCACGTTTCACCGTGAACTAATAAGTCATCTTGGAAGACAACTACACCTTTAATATTTTTAAGCAAATTTGACATAATTCTCTGAAAAACTGCTGCTTCAGAGGCCAGTCCGAACGGCATGCAGCAGTATTGGAAAGTCCCAATAGGGGAAACAAAAGCAGTTAGATGCCTAGATGATGGATCCAGAACCACCTGGTGATAAGCTGACGCCAAATCCAGTTTACTAAACCACTTAGAACCATTGATTAATGACAGCACATCAGAAATCTTTGGGTGAGGATGAGAATCGATCCAAATATTTTTATTGAGACTGCGTTAGTCTATGCAAACATGAAGCACACCATTTTTCTTTTTAGCAACGACCAAGGGAGATAAGCAAAGAGACGATTCAATAGGTTCGATAATTCCTTTCTACAAAGACCATTAAGCTCCTTTTCTAACTGATCCCTCACATTGAATGGAACATTTCTAAGTCTATGCTTCACAGGTATAGCGTTGTCCTTAACCTTGATAACATGGTTAAATCCCTTAACCTGTCCAAGACCATCACCAAATACGGTTGGAAAATGTTCTGACAGTATGTCAATAAAATCATCCAAACGAAAGATAGAAACTTGGTCCCTGGTACCTGGTCTGAGTACCATTTTGAAAAGTCCTTGGTGGATCCATCCAAGGATGTTTAAACCCTTGATGGCTACATAAACTTTGCCAAAAAATTTCCTTCCCCTAAATTCTAAAGTGTCCTCAAACTATCCTGCCAGTTCAATGGTCCTCCCTTCGTATGAAACTGGAGATCTATCTGGAGGTTGTAATGAATGGAACCCCCAAACCTCTTTAACATTTTCCTGTGTTACCATTGTTATTCACGCATCCGAGTCAACTAACAAGCAAACTCTCTTATTACCAATTTCCACATCCACGTAAGGATCCACACAATCAGAAAATTCATTAGAATCAGTATTCATATCTCCGACCACAACAACCATGTCCCTTAAATTATCCTGTACGTTGCTGAAATCATCAGGTTTGGATTTAGACACAGAAACATTCGCAACAGAAGAAGAAGTACTAGCGATCTGTTTAGCATCCTGGGGAAAAGAAAAACTTCTCCTCCCATTCTGACAAACCTTTGATAAATGTCCCAGTTTCCCACAGGTTCTACAAATGACATTTTTAGCAGGACAAGTTCGTCCTGATTTAAAATGAGGAAAATTACTGCATTTAAAACATATGTTTGTTTGTTTGAAAAACTCATTATCATTATGTGTAAAGGTGTTATTTTTAATCTCTTTGGACCTTACAACATTGACAGTAAAAAAGGGCAAAACCCCAGAGACGAGCACCGGCCCCATGGTTTGACGACTCTCTAAGAGCTCTCAAACTAGCATGCAGACAAGCAGAGAGAAAATGGAGGCAGGGTTATTCTGACACCCACAAAATTCTTTGGAAAGAAAACCTCCGGGAGTATAAAACTGCCATCGCCCAAAATAAGGCTAAACATTACTGCTCCATCATTACCAACGCCACTAACAGCTCAAAAAGTATTTTTCAGATACTCAAAAACCTAACTAATCCGGACTGTGTCACCTCTACACAGCCTCCCACCCAAGCCCTCTGTGACAATCTTGCAGTGTTTTTCATCAACAAAATAAATACCATTATTCACAACCTGAAAACACCCCCATCTTCAGGTACTTCTAACACGCAGAGACCAGACACCAGCTCTCGAAACTCGTCGCCTCCTGGCTCTGTCCTTTTGGCTAGACTTCGGGAATTTCCCCCAATCCCGGCCTTCGAGTTTGAAAGACTGGCGCTTGGTATCACCTCGGGTTCCCCACTCGACCCCCTACCACCAAAAGTCTGGAAAATTTTGGAAACGAACTTTTTGACACCATGCGCCTAATATGTAATCAGTCTCTGCACAGTGGCTTTGTCCCAACTCCGTGGAAACAGGCACTGATTACCCCTCTCTTGAAGAAACCCTCCCTGAGCCCGGACTGTCTGTCAAATTACCGACCCATCTCCCTGCTGCCTTTCCCAGCGAAGGTCGCCGAACGATGGGTCAGTTCATGCCTGTCCGCCCACTTAGAACAAAACAACCTTCTCGATGATCACCAGTTCGGGTTCCGTCCTGCCCACGGCACCGAAACAGCAGTCTTGACAGCCATGGAGGATCTTCGCATGCGTGCAGACAGGGGTCAGCCAGTGGCGCTGATACTGTTGGACCTGTCTGCCGCATTCGATACGGTCAACCATGGTATGCTGCTGCAGAGACTTGGTGAAGTGGGAGTGGAAGGCACTGCACTGCTCTGGTTTCACTCCTACCTTCGGGACAGAAGACAGGCTGTCTCTCTTCCCCCATTCCAATCCACCTTTGCACCAGTACCCCAGGGAGTCCCTCAGGGCTCCTCCATCAGCCCCATCCTTTTCAATGTGTACCTCATCCCGCTAATCAAACTAATCCAATCCTTTGGGATCAAAACAATAAACTACGCGGATGACACGCAGCTCATCCTCTCTTGGGAAGGTGAAGATGCCACTCCTTTCTCCACCTTCCACGACTGCCTAAGAGAGACGGCTGGATGGCTACACAGAAACTCCCTCCAGTTTAACTCCGCAAAAACGGAGGTCCTGTTTTGTTCAGGCACCAAGATACCCCGCCAGTTTCCAACTGAATTCTGGCCCCCAGAGTTTAGAGACAAACCTCTGCCAGTTCCCTCGGTTCGCAACCTGGGAGCCATGCTTGACAATAAATTAAGTATGGAAACCCAGGTGACGAAAACTGTGGGGATCTGCACAGCGCTGCTTCGCTCACTGCGGAAAATCATGCCTCTCCTCCCGGCACAAGCCAGGGCGTCGATAGTCAGGTGTACGATACTCAGTCGCCTCGACTATTGTAACGCCCTGCTCCTGGAGTCTCCAGTCACGCTGATGGATCGACTACAGCGAATTCAATCTGCCGCCGCCAAGCTGGCTCTTGGCTGGACGAGGAGGGCTTCGGCCACAGCAGCTCTGGCTGAGCTACACTGGCTACCCCTAAAACAACGAGTGGCCTTCAAGTCCCTCTGCATTGTCTTTAAGGCTCTGCACGGACTTGGACCTAAACCTTTGCAAGCCCTGTTTGTGTGGTACACTCCTGCCAGAGACCTACGCTCATCCTCGGCTTGTCTGGTAAAGGTACCCAGATTTAACAAAACCAGAACAGGGGGAAGATCCTTCAGGGTCGCAGCGGCCAAGCTGTGGAACAGCTTGCCCACGGACATACGTCAGATGTCACAGCTTCTTCCATTCAGGAGACGTATCAAGACCTGGCTTTTCCCCCAATAATTGCCCGTCTGACTGTTCCCCCGGTTATCCGTTAACAGAGTACTCTTCAGCGCCAGGAAGCCTGCAAGGTATCAGTCGCGCTCTACAAATTCTCAAAATAAATAAAATAAAGTATCTTCTTTCATGGATGTAGATGAAGATTTCTCATCTAGTTCCTTTCACGGAAAACTTGGAAAGTTCAATGCTTTTCGTGACACGAATAGTCTCCTCCAGTGTGGGCTTACCTAAGGAGAGTAGTTTCTGTTGAATACTCTTGTCAGTACACTTACAAATATACTGGTCTCTTATCAGTTGATCTCTAAACCCCTCAAACTGACATTCTGCGCTCAAAATATGCAGTGCAGAAATGAAATCCTCTACCTTTTCTCCAAGTCTCTGTTCTTTCTTAAAAAACTTGTGCCTCTCGACAACCAAACTGGGTTGAATGACAAATCCTAATTCCAATTTCTTAACTGTCTCTACAAATTCATCAATCTCCTCATCATCAGTGGCACGTACCAAAGTGGGTAAATGTTTAAATCTAGATCTCCCTTCGAACCCCAAAACATTTAGCAATAGACATTTTTTTCTCTCAGCCCTGTAGTGTGAACCACATATGGCACCAATGGAGGTGATGAAGGCATCATACCATTTTTTCGATGAGATGGGAGGCTCACCTGGTATCTCAAGAAAAGTTGGAGGTGGGGAGACAGACTGCATATTAAATGCACAACTTTGTAGAGAAAATAGAAGAAAAAAAACTAAAAGTTTTTTTTTAATTTGCACAATAAAACATTTTTTTTTTTGCGTATCACTGTGAAACAAGAATAATTTTCATAAGCTACCTCCAAGATATGCACACAATTAGTGGTGTGCGTATCACCGCGAAATAAGAGAAGTGAGTGCTTGCTGTGCACATCACCGTGGATAAATAAATAAAGATCATGCGCTTGGTGTGCTCATCACTGTGTTGAAAAACCATACACTGAGGAAGTCACCTCATGAAAAAACAACGTAAAAAATGATAAAAGCTAACTATTTAATTTTGTACTTCAAGTCTGATGTTGAAGAGATTTGTTGTGAATAAGATACCTGAAATGAAAAGGTGTGCATGTCACCAATAACAATTATGTAGGATCTTCACTTTTAATAACGAGTGAAACCAAGCACAGGAAATGGTGTGCGTGTCACCAATGCTACACACGTAGATTATTATTGAGGAATGAATCTCCGGGCAAGAGGATGACGCATAGAGTTTTTCTGAGGTTGATCCGTGGCGTTGAACTGTCTAAATAAAGCTGTAGTAACACCAACCACAAGATGGCGTCGACGTTGAATGTGAACATACATGTCAAGATGTCGGATTCTTTTTTACGTGCTACGCAACATTGCGCGAAGCATCAAATATGGCATATGTAGGGAAAACTAAAACTCCAACCTTCTTTGATGCGCTGTGACGCCTCGTGACGTGAGGGTTAACTCAATGAGATCCTCGGGGGGAGCAAAGGGAAGCAGTCTCCCCCGCAGATTTTCGCCCGGGTGGACGGACCCAGAGCGATGACGCGTTAGAACAGGGCGCGCGCGTAGCTTACTGCGTAGGCGTTAGTCAGGGGAGAGGCGCCATGTGAGGTTGCAGGAGTAGGAGGCAGGAGGTTTTAGGCGAGGTCTCTCTTCCCTCCACCTGCGGCGGCGGGATGAGCCTCCGGATTAAGGCAGTCGGCTGTGACAGTCACCTCTGCGGCGTGTGCCTCTCTCTCCTCGAGCCGGGTGGTATGTGCGGGTTCATGGTTGTGTCTGTATTATCTGCTCCATTTATTTCCACCAGTTCCAGTGTTTATACGTAAGGCATGCCTTTATTTTGGGGGATACTTACATTGATCCTAATGTTAAAAATGCGTGCCTTCTTTGAAGTATGCGCCCTAAAATACAGAACGTGTCACAGACCTCGCCTAGTTAAACTGTTCCAATTGAATGACCTATGGCGTGTGTGGCTGAATAAGTCCCGTCCCAGTGGGAAACCTTGCTTGTTGCGCACACGCACTTCATGTGCTTTAGTGTACCGTTCAATAGAGTTGTTTACTTTGGTTTTCGGTTGCGAGGTTCCGTATATACGTTTGAGTGCATGTAGTTTCAGGTCCGTTTTTTGCATATTACTGAATGTATTTTTCATCGCGTTTTAACTGTGCACAGATCTACCTCAAAATTGGTTTACTTTGGCAGGTGCTATGAGGGAGCGGAGTCTTGTTCCTTGTCCGGGCAGCAACAAGTGTCATTTGCCACGTGCCTCACAATGCTGTGTCTCGCCTCACAATGCTGTGACCCGCCTCACCTACAAAATTGTGTCTGCAACCAAGTGGCTGATAACGAATTCTTGTAGATTGTTGAACCAAGGGCTTGTTCAATCTCCTGGTTGGGGTTGCTAGTTATGTAAAAGCGAAAATTATTCCTGACTTCAAAAGGGCGTTGTTGTGAGAAATGTCAACATTGCACAGCTGCTTACTCGTCAAATCTCCCCTTTTTGTGAATGGGTATGTTAACGTTAATAATACGCGAATGATGACCTATCATGCTTCTTACTCAGAAGAGAAAACCATTGTCAGAACTCCAAGGTTACATAAAATCTTGGTCTTATAATTGTGCTTAATATTAGGTTTCTGTAAAGACTGGACCATTTTTTGACAGCTGAGGTTAATAAACGAGGCATAGAGAGAAACAACTTGCAGGGTATCACACTTGTAACATGGGCCAGGCTTTCTGACTGCACAGGTAGGCAGTTCAATCATAATATGACAATCCTTTAATGCCCCCGTTCTGATGTCTAACATCATGTCGTCTTCTGGTCTTAACTGCTATGCCACGCGATGAGGTCGTTCTCTTTATCTGCCACTTTTGCAGACGATATATTGTTGAGAAGCTAAACATTTTAATGGAAACTCTGAACTATCTGCTATAGGCTTCTTGTAATGAGATGGCGAGGTTTAGGCAAGGAAGGGGCACCGCAGGGGTGGAGTCGGAGCCTGCGCTACGAGGAGCCGCTTCTCATGTCGGAAGAGCGAGTCGGAGGGAGGCGGTGAGAGCGCTTCTGCAGGCAGGGCAGTGTGTCGCTATTTATTAATTTAAGTGTGCGTTTTTTGTACCGCGCGGACTTTGTTAGGGGAAGTCGGAGTGCTTCACAGGGGGAACAGTGATTTATAATGTATTTATTTATTTGTGCGATTTTACGTGGCGCGAACTTGGCCCGAAGGTGTCAAAGCGCTTTGCATGGGAACCGGTTGAGAAACTTAAGGACTTTAGATTACATGTGTTACAAAAAAAAAATATATATATATATATGTATATTATTGCAAATGTACAAGATGTAAAGTCACATAAGGAGGAGATACAAATGGATATACTCTAAGAGCCTCATAGGCAGGGTAGATAGTACAAAGGTCTATTGCATATACTAGTGATTAGGGTTAGCTCTATATACAAAGAGAAGGGATATGACTGGAGATGTGGGGGAGCATTACAGCTGAACAACTGGCAGAAGCGAGGGTGGCATTGATTGGGGCAGGGGGCCGATCGTGATAGAACGGGGTACAGGAGGTGGCAAGCAGTGCATTACATGAGGAACAAACTGTCTTATGAGCAGGTTACGAAGCGTACTACGTACAAGTGGAGGTATACTGCTGCAGTGGGTGTGGGGCGCTCAACCATAGGAATGCACATGACATAGGCAGTGGCGGCAATTGTGCAGGTATCGACAGCAAGCAAAAGCTGGAGGTAGACAACGGTGTTACAAGAAGGACATTGGCATGTGCACGTTACCAAAAGTTATCGAACAAAGGTACAGGGTAGTACTACAATAATGGCAGTCTATCAAACCTCAAGGACACACTGCAAAGGCATTTCCATCGTCATTGCTTTGCTTCGGACGGGCTCGGTTATGGAAGAAGACGGAGGAGCTAAGTGGCCACGGCGTGCAGCGTCAAGAGGGAACCCCGTCATCCACCTGCCACCCTCAAGTGGACTTTGACTCTGTTTCAATGGGGGTGTTTTGTAACAGCTGCAGAGACGGAAGGTATCAGCAGGGCTCCTGCGAGGAGTAAGTATATGGCGGTTTTGACCGGAGCGGTTAAAATTTGGTGGCGGACCTGTTCCTTGGGCAGGTCCTAGTTTTTCTTTATCAACATTTGCGAAGCAGGAGCGGCTTTGTGTAGGTCACAGTATTCACGAGACTTTACTAGTGCGGTGGTCTCTGCTGTTAATCCTCAATGTGGCCGCTTGGGGAGTGGGGTTATACACTAGGACGGGTGAACTGCGGTGACAAAAGGTATTTCGCAGGATTACTGCGAAGGGTAAGTATATGGTGGTTTCTAGCTGGAGCGGTTAGAAATTGGTGGAGGACCTTGCTCCTAGGGCAGGGCATAAGGTGTCTTGTTAACAGTTGCGATGCAAGATGTGACCTCTTGATGGTGTATATCCCCGGTGCGGGACATGAACTTTACTGGTGCGGTAAAGGAGGCATGCGCTGGGCGATTTTGTTCCCTCTATTGGCAAAAATCGGGTATGACAGAGGTGATCCTGATATTCTAATCCTCCATCTAGGGGAAAATGACCTGGTGGCATTATCGGGTTTAAGTTTAATCAAAGCTAGGCATTTAGACTTAGCGGTGATATCAGACAATTGACTAAGGACCAGTCTAGTGTGGAACGAATTTGTGTTTAGACAACAATGGAGAAATGCAAGGAGACATAGCGCCAGGGAAAAAGCCAAGAAAAGTTAAACAGGGCTATGCAGATTGTCTGGGTGGGTTTGGGGATCCAGACAATTGCACATGACAGCATCACTGGGAAGGAAGGCCATTTGTTTAAGGAAGACGGGGCCGACCTCACACAATTTGGGATGGTGTATTACATACTTGAAAGTAGAGACATGTTATACAAAAATTTTAAAAGTGGATTTGTGGGTGTCTTCCAGAAAAAAAAAAAAACGAGCTGAACTGAGTAACAACAAAGTAAGATAAGAATGGTTTTGTTTTTCGGGTGAGGTCAGGAAAAATACAAGGTTTTTCCTGGGTGGCGGAATAGGGGGAGGTCAAGATCTAGAGCGGACTTGACCGTCCTTCATGAGAGAGGGTGGTGGGAGGTACAGGATGGGGGAAAAGGAAAGAAAAGATGGAAAAGTGAAAGATTTTGAAACATGGTGGTGAATTCAAGAAAAAGGAAGTTATATTGGTTTTGGAACAATACAGTTATAAACAAACAAGTGCAGAAATAAATGTTATGGTTTTGGTACAATATGCAAATTCAACGGTTCTGAAGATAAGTGTAAAATTACAACTGTTTGAAGGTTTACGGATATTTATGAAATTGCCTGATCTAACGAATAAAAGTGGCCTTTTATGCTACCAGTGATGTTTGTCTCATTGCATTGGGTCTGGATTATTTCGGGCGATGCCCTCTTTCTACCGCTGCCGCATTAATTTTAAATAAGAACAGCCCAGTACCTCATAGAATTCAGCACAGGCGAAAATCATACGATCCAGACACCAAACAAGACAATGTGTTGACAGAATCTTTTGAAACGCCGTTCAGCTGATAAAGCCTGGATTTTCTTACTTCCTTCATGGGTTCTGCAGAAACCTGTGACCCATCATCGCCACATATATTGTTGTAAGTAAGTCCACTCCACAGTAGGTGATGAAGGTGAAGTTTATTAATGTAGACAGGTGCTGCGCAGCAGCCGGCTCCAGCAAATGCTCAGTCACAGTAACTGTCACCTTTCAAAACACAACACTCTAAATAGAATGCTTGTGTCCAGAACATCATGGCGCAAGCATTCTAACCTAGATGAAAGACACTACACAGTCCCAACATTCTTTAGTGCCTTCTGCAGGCTTCAAGAAAAGTTTTGGGCACCAGCAATTACTATTTTATAAATGAAGCACTGAGTGGGCAGTAAAAGGAAGGTCTGATGATGCTACTGTCACTTTCCTATTGAGACAGCCTTTTAAACAGTCCTTATATGGTCAATGCAGGCAGTTGTGCTATGTCTTTGCCAAGTTGTTTCTCATTTATTTACCCTCTTCTTTTGGATTAACATACAACGTGTGTGTAATAAGAGTTACCAAGAATTCAGGGAAGTAATGCCATGTGTTTGGTGCATAGCCCAGTATAGTTTTCTCTATGTTAGCTTAACTATGCATGATACAGGCCGCCTTTGCTTTGTTCACTTTACTATAGAAACACGCTCATTTTTGTGCCACATTATATTTTCACACAGATCTTGCAGCTGTTTTCGTGTTCTGCTCGTTCCTGCGATTTAGCCAAAACACTGCAGACAAGGACAAACAGCAAAGTCCCTTGTTATTTTGTTCTGGTCAGGCACTAGCCCCTTAGACAGAACACATGAGGGCAGCTGTTGAGGAGATCACAGCTGTACCTGAGACGTAGATCTCCATCTGTATATGCTAAGGAACAGGATCCTCTACTAATCGCAGAGATCTTTGTTATTTAATTATTCCGCTTCTGTAGAAGGAGAGGGGGGTTAGGATAATCTGTTTTATAATATGACAGGGCTTTTCGTAATATATGGTTTACTGACTATGCTGATTGTGGCACGCATACGGCATTCTAGATCACAATAGTTTAAATAAACATTTAAAACTTTCTTAATGTTTCTGTTACATCTTATGGTGGTCAAGTACGAGTGTGAGAGTTAAAGGGGATGTCATGTTACCGTGATCACTGAGAGGATGGGAGTGTTGTATTCTGGGGTTTCAATTTACTTGCCTCTCTGGATATGGTTAGGAGGGCAAGTGAGACACTATAGCTAGTCGGACTCTGGCTCATGGTTATTGAGGTGATATGGTGGGTCAGTCCCTGCCTACTGACATTCTATGGTCCCTGCATTGTTCTGTTCCTTAGCAGAATCCCTGCAACAGTAACTGATAGTCCCATAACACCATAGGGATATTCAAGTTGTGATTCTCTTACCAATCTGTTAAAGAAACAATTGCTAAGTCTGCAGAAAGGTCATCATATTTAAGGCGAGCACTTCTGCTGCTCTGCCTTTGGTAAGGTGCCTTTTGGTGCATTGTTGCTGCTGGTACTACAGCGCGCTGCGCTTGTCTTATTTTAAATAATATCCCGTCTTTGTATTTCTGTTCAAATTATTTAGTATTGCCTTGTTTTTAACCTGCATCTTGTTCTGGCCCTATACTTGCACTATAATTGTGCCCCCACCGCGTTTTGGACGGAGTTATTAACCTTCTTGTTGCCTGCTCGTGGCGCCGGTCGCCATCTTGGGGGGTGACTATTGAATCACGCGCCACTTGCCTGAGCGTTCTAGCGCTTTGCAGGAGTTCAGGTGAGTTCCTATTTAAGGCGAGCACTTCTGCTGCTCTGCCTTTGGTAAGGTGCCTTTTGGTGCATTGTTGCTGCTGGTACTACAGCGCGCTGCGCTTGTCTTATTTTAAATAATATCCCGTTTTTGTATTTCTGTTCAAATTATTTAGTATTGCCTTGTTTTTAACCTGCATCTTGTTCTGGCCCTATACTTGCACTATAATTGTGCCCCCACCGCGTTTTGGACGGAGTTATTCACCTTCTTGTTGCCTGCTCGTGGCGCCGGTCGCCATCTTGGGGGGTGACTATTGAATCACGCGCCACTTGCCTGAGCGTTCTAGCGCTTTGCAGGAGTTCAGGTGAGCTCCTATTTAAAGCTCACACAACTCGCGCAGCGGTGACGCGCAGCGGTAGCGCCTGACTCGCGCCGGAGTCAAGCCAGAGTCCTGCCCGTCTGCGCCCGTCCGCGTCCCGGAGGCGTTTTGGCGGCGGGTGGGGCTCTGTTCACCGAGAATGAGTACTCTGGGCGCACATTTGGTGCGGTACTCCTCTACGGAGTTGCGCTCCTTGAATGTTAGGGAGAGCTGCTGTTGCACTGTCTTTCCGGGCCGCCATAGGGGCAAGTCGCGATGTCCGGGTTGTGGCTGGCATCCTACCCGGGTTCTGTCATCAGCCCCGCCTATTGACATCGCTGGTGCTGAGTATGCCTGCATGCTGTTAAACACCAGATCTGCTCGCTGCCATGCGCAACACATCTTTGAGCTCCTCGAGACCGAGAAGCCACTCTGTCTTATGTTGACGGAGACTTGGTGGGGTGAAGCGTCTAATCCCGATGTGGCTATGGCTATTCCGCCTGATTTTGACATCTTCAGGAAGGACAGAGCAAAGGGCAGGGGTGGCGGGGTCGCATTGGTGGTAAAGAAGGGCACGCCCTGCACCATCTTGCCTACTGAGGACATCCGCGGCTCGGAATCGCTGGCTTTTTCAATCGTGCTAGCGCCGCATCAATCAGTGAAGGGACTGTTAGTTTACCGCCCCCCTGGTCCGCTTGGGACGTTTTTTGCTGACCTTGATTTGGTGCTGGTGGGTCTAGCCCTGAGAGCAGAACACTGCTTAGTGGCGGGGGACTTTAACATCCGGATGGATGATCCGTCGGACCCCGCCGCTATTAAGCTCTTGGAGGCTATGACGCCGCTGGGTCTGACCCCGCATTTGCTGGGCCCGACCCACGATAAGGGGCATACCCTAGACCAGGTCTTCTCGACTTCTCCTTTGGTAGTGAAAGAGATTCTCCCGGTCCTGTGGTCGGATCATTGGCTTGCCAAATTTGTAATCAGCGGCAATGTCAGGGCGCCTAACCCTGTCTCACAGCAGCGGGGACAAGCCTTTAGAGCATTTAGCAGGGTGACCCCTGAGATGCTGGCTCAGGCTGCTGCGACTCACCCTTGCCCTCTGTCTGGCGAGCTAGAGAGAGACTTGGAGTCCCTGCAAAAATGGCTGACGGAGAGGCTGAATGACCTGGCCCCTGTTCTGCCCCCCCGCCCGACACCTAAGCGGGTCTCGGCCCCTTGGTTTACCACTGCTCTGTGGGCTACGCGGCAGCAGTGCAAGGTAGCCGAAAGGGCCTGGCGGGCACATTATGACAGTAAGGACAGGTCTGCCTACAAGGCTGTGGTTAAAGCTTACCACCGAGACATCCGCCTCGAAAAGAAAGCCTATCTTGCGGGGAGAATCGAAGCAGCTTCGAACTCCAGTAAGGAGATTTTTACTATCGTTCGAGAATTCATCTCACCTCGGACTACTGCCTCGGAAGAGGGCCCCGTAGAATCCTGGGCGGCGGATCTTGCGTGTTTTTTCACAGGCAAGATCAAACTCATCCAGGACTCCTTTCTATCGAGTGGACCGGTCACTTTGCCGATGCCCGAGGCGGGTACGCCTCCCCCAGTTATGCAGGGCGCCATATTGGCTGAGTTTCCATCTCTGCCAGCCTCCGCTTCCCTAGCGCTCATGGGCAATTTAAAATCTGGGTCTCCGCTTGACCCCTACCCAGCTAAGCTCCTGGGTAAATTGGCGGAGGTGGTTAATCCGCTGGCTCACCCTCTTCTCAACCTTTCGTTGAGTTTGGGAGAGGTGCCGCCAGCATGGAAGCAGGCAATGGTCATCCCGTTGCTTAAAAAGCCGGGACTTGACCCGAAAGCCCCAGCCAATTACAGGCCAATTTCGCTGCTGCCGGCTTTTGTAAAAATTTTGGAGAAGCACGTTCAGTCGGTGCTCTCCAATTTTCTGGAGTCCCATGAGATCTTACATGACTCCCAGTCGGGCTTCCGTTCAAATCGCAGCACCGAGACCGCGCTCCTGGAGGTTTCGGAAACCATTAAAGGGGTGCTGGATACCGGGGGCAAAGTCATGCTGGTGTTGTTGGACTAGTCGGCGGCTTTTGACACCGTCCCCCATGAGGGCCTGCTCGCAAGACTCTTTGAGATTGGCCTGCGGGGGACGGTGCTCAAATGGTTTTCTTCCTTCTTGGCCAGCCGCCGGCAAACGGTCTGGACATCATCTGACACCGCTGTAATGCCGCCTTTGGGAGTCGGGGTCCCTCAGGGCTCTATATTGAGCCCGACCCTTTTTAATATCTATATGACCCCTTTGGCGGCGGTGGCGGAGTCATTTGGTGCCCGGATCGTGTCGTATGCCGACGACACCCAGCTTCTCTTCTCTTGTGAGAGGGGGGCTGACTTTGACGGGGAGAGTATCCTGAATTGCCTTTGGGCTGTGTTCGCATGGTTCCAACTGCACAGCCTCAAGTGCAATTCCGATAAATCGGAGGTACTCTTCTTCGGGTGCGATACGGAGCCCAGCTGGCAGGCCTGGTGGCCCATTGACATATTCCCTCCGTCCGGCTCTTCTCCCATGGCTAAAAACTTGGGGGTTAAGATGGACAAGGGGCTGACGATGAAAGCCCAGATCCTGGGGGTAACCGGCACCTGCTTCGGCCTTTTAAA
The DNA here is from genome assembly GCF_964263255.1 of Lissotriton vulgaris. NCBI lineage: Eukaryota > Metazoa > Chordata > Amphibia > Caudata > Salamandridae > Lissotriton > Lissotriton vulgaris. Next base: position 185,646,065 of record NC_141690.1, on the reverse strand, counting down.
AATGTTGCGGAAGTTTCTGCCTCTCTTGTCCGAGGAGCACAAGAGGCTGACGGTGCAGGCCCTGATAGGCTCCAGGTTGGATTATGCCAACATTCTTTACCTGGGCCTGCCAGAGTATCTGCTGCAGAGGCTTCAAGTTGCACAGAACGCGGCGGCCAGGGCCATCTTTGGCCTAAGTAGACGCACCAGCGTCTCTGGGTTGTTGGTGACGCTACACTGGCTACCCATCCGCAAACGGATTGCCTTTAAGGCTCTGACCTTGGCCTATAAAGCGCTCCATGCTGTGGGAGCTAAACATCTTCAAAAGAGACTGACCTTTTACCACCCTACTCGCTCGTTGAGGTCGGAATCTCTACTTTTTGCGGCTGTTCCGCGCGTGAAGAGGGCTCGCCTAGGGGGCCGCTCCTTCAGTCTGCTGGCTCCACAGATGTGGAATTCATTACCGCTCCCTTTGCGGGGGGCGACTACTCTTCTTGGTTTTAGAAGAGGTCTCAAAACCTGGCTGTTTTCTCAATAGGTCTGCCAGTAGCTCCGTTTTTTTCTGTTGACTTCTTAACTGTTTTTATCTGTGTTGTGTTATTCTGAAATCTGTTCGCCTTACCTAAAGCGCCGGGACACTCTTTTTGAGTAACCGTTGCGCTATACAAAAAAATAAATAACATAACATAACATAACATAACATCAGCTTCTGAAAACATGCATACTTTGTTCCATGGAGTCTAACATATTCAACTAGGTGGAAGTACTGATTTAGGGTGTAAGGGAATTTTGAAAATTTGAATTAAAACATCTTAGGTGATAATAAAATATTTATTGCAGGCACGGGTAGCTATTTTAACAAAAGTAAAGAATTTGAACTAAAGCTTGAAGTCTACTCAGATATTCAAAATTTGTTTAGGCTACAAGAATCCCCATTCCCAAACTAAAGCATTTGTATTGGGATCCTGAAAAGTATCATAGCGAGAGTTACATATTTTGCTTCATCCCAGAATGTTTCTCACTGATCAATCTGGAGTACAGCACTTTAATGTGGATCACTACCAAAATTCCTATTTATTAATATTGCGGCCTGAGGCCGTTGAATTTTTGGTCCGTAAACTAATAACAAAAATTAAGCCAAAATACAGGTCAGAGCAGACAAACATTACGAGAGAGGTATCCTGTGCCAAGATTATTTATTTTCCCTGGAAGGCGATTAGAAATATATCTTTTCCATTTTTATTTAACAACTTGTAATTATGCATATGTTTTTCACTCTGTATGTATGTTTAGGTCTGTTCCTTTGATACAGTGATTCAGCAATCGATTGGTAAATCAGCACTAAACATGCCCCATATAAAGTTCTCAATTTCAAATTAAGCAAATTTATTATATTTATTTTTTTTAAACAGATTTTATTGGCATTTTCATTTTTCACCATTGGTCCATATACACATGCTTGATTATTATTTGAATACACCATAGTGATTCCACATCATGTTCATTACTTATACAGTGGTCCAGGTTGCCATTATCAGACGATTCTTCGTCATTTCTAAGGAACCCATTCCGGACACTGTTATCTACTCGACTTCTGCTTAAGAACTGCCCCCCCAACTCCCAATTAACTTCCCTCTCCCACCCAGTGCTGCTGTCAAGCACAAAACCTATTATTCTCTGATGTGTGGGCATGGTCTGGGTCGTCCTCTACTGTGGCCAGCATTCTCCTCTCCGGGGCTGCTGGTTCGGCATGCCATTGCGTTCCATGGTACTCATGCTGTCTCCCTCTCGGGGTCTACCTGGGCCAGACTTACAGGTCCCTGAGGTGTGCTAGGCGCAGATTCCTATTCCTCATTCCTTAAAGTCGTCGAGTAATGTTCCCTATGCCTGTGCCCTCTCCAGCCTCCCTATTCCTCGTCCTGCATTTCTAAGCAATACCCTGTGTTCAAAGCCTGCCCATTTTGCTAACTCGCACTTCCAGTTCCACCTAGCCACTCCAGGGCCCACTGGGGCCTTCCACTTGCTGGTCAATTCTCGCTTCGCCAGTATAAAGGCCAAGTCTTGGAACCTCGCAGTCACTTCAGTCTTTGCTGAGTGGGGGAACAGGCTCAACAACACATGGCTTGGCGTGCATGGGACTTCCCTACCTGTGATACGTGCTGTTTCCCGAGTCACTTCCTGCAAATACATGTCTAAGTGTGGGTAACTCCACATCATGTGGATGTAGTTAGCATTTCGTTCACCACAGCGTGGGCAGCCTGCATCATCTCTATGAAAGTATTGATTCATTCTATCTGGGGTGATGTAAGCACGATGTAGGGTATAAAAACTGATCAGCCTTAACAGCTCGTTACATGATACTTTAGTGGCCCTCTGAAGTGCATTCTCCCATTCCTTATCTTCCAGAGGATTTCCCAAATCTGTTTCCCATTTGGCTCTCAGCCCCTCCAGCAGCTTTGTGGAATCCTGTCTAATGGCTCTTTAGAGGCACGAGATCGCTTTAATCACCCCACCCGCTAGACTAATGTATTCACATGTGGAGTGTGTGGGTGGCTCTGTTGTTCCCCTCCTCCAATGTCTGGGCATGGCCCCCATGACGGCCCCATAGAGTAAAAAGTGTCTCTCGGGGATGTTCCAAACCACGCTAAATTCCTCAAATGGAAGCAGCTCTCCATCCCTATAAAGATCGCCTATTTTGGTTACCCCGGCTTGCATCCATTCCTCGAATCTCCTCCATTTTCCCCCATGCAGGAGCGCTTCAAGTAGTGTCATCGTCATTTCTGGTGAATAAGGGCGCTTGTTTTTTGTAAGCATCTGCCCCAACAACGCCTCAGCACTTTGTGCTCAGAGGAGCGTACCATCCGCTGCTTAATTGTGCCCATGAATGTGCTGTCCCGGGCAAAAGGCAGCTATCTCTGGCCCGGGTCGATACTCCCTGCCATCCACTGTGTAAACCTCTGAAGCTGCCCTGCTAGGTAGTAATTCTCCATCTCCGGGACCGCCAGCGTGGTCAGTGCAACCCGTCGCCTGCCAGTCCTCCAGGTAAAGGCCGTGATAAGGGAATCAAGGGTACGGAACCACGCACTGGGAAATTCCCACGGGTAGCGTGGTGAAGAAGTAATGCAATCTGGGGAGGGCTATCAGTTTTAGTGAGGAGATCCGCCCCGCTACTGATAGGGGCAGGTTCCCCAGAAGACCATACTGCCCCTCAATGCACGTAGGGCTTCCCCCACATTTCCTTCTTGGACATCTGAAAGGGTGTGGTATACTTTCACTTCTAAGTATCTAAAGCAGCGGGGTTCCCATTTCAGACCATGTTAGTCCGCCGGAGGTGGGGTATCTCCTTTTATTGGGAATAGTTGGGATTTCTGCCACTTGACGTGCAGCCCCGATAGGGCCCCAAACTCGTCCATCATGATTCCGGCTCCTCTCAGAGCAGTTGTTGTGTCCTTCAAAAATAGTAAGAGGTCGTCCGCATATAGCGCAGTATAATGCGGATAACCTGTTAGGTGCAGTCCCTCATATTACGTCCCCATGCGTGCCTTACTGGATAGTGGTTTTACAGCCAAGGCAAATAAAAGAGGGGTGAGGGGACATCCCTGCCATGTGCCCCTCTCCATCCGATATTGTGAGGAAATTGTGCGGCCCGTGTGGACTCTCGCCAGTGGGTCTTCATAGAGAACTTTCACCCATCCGACAAACCCGTCTTTTTCTATGTCGATAGCGGATATCGCTCCTCCCGGGACTGCCTCGTGTTCTAAAATGGCGAAAAGTCGCCTAATGTTAAGTGTCGTATTTCTGTTTGGAATGAATCCCGCGTGATCTTGGTGGACCAGGGAGGTCATGTGCGGCAGCAGTCTGGTGGCCAATATCTTACTTAGGGCCCGATGTAGGTAATCCCAGATTACCGATTCTTAAATACCGAATCATACAGATTCGGTATTTAAGAACTGGCAATCGGGATGTAGGTAATTTTACCGATTTAATTACAGAATCGCTATGATTCGGTAATTGGGGAACATAGAAGGGTGGCCGGGTGTCACTTTGACACCCTGTTGCACCCCTCAATTGTGCATGGGTGCACATGTTGCAGACATACATGCCCTTAGGGCAGAGTTCTTCAAACTGTGGGGCGCGCCCCCCTGGGGGGGGGGGCGCAACACCATCCCAGATGGGGCGCGCATTCCACCCTAATTTTACCTTTGATCCCTGCAAGTCGAGGGAGGAGGGAGAGGAAATCGACGGGGCACAAAGTGCCCATGCTTTTCTTCTGTTCACCGGCCCAGGAGGGGGTTAACTCATTCAGCTTCAGCTGCAGTGAGGAGGCATCAAGTCTCCTCTGCTGAAACCAAACGGACAGACAGCCACTTCCTTTGCATTCGAAATTATAGTGGAGGAGACTCCTAGCCTCACACTGCAGCTGAAATGCCTGTCTGTTCGTTCGCCCTCACTTTAAGCAGTGGAGACATCCTGCCCCTCACTGCAGCTGAAGCATTTCAGCTCTATGAATTAACCCCCTCCTGGGAGGGTTAGCGCTTCCCAGAAAGAAGACGGAGGGGCAGAGTTACAACCCTTGCGCCTCTTTTACGCCACCGTTGCGTCACTTTTGTGACTAGCAGGGGCTCAAAAGATGCGCCATGGTGCGGGGTATTTACAACGTGACACTTCACGTTGTAAAGCCCTGCGCCAGAAGTAGCCGTTCCTGTGCAGTGGGGGGCGTTCCGGCGCAGGAACTCCTCCTAAAAGTGGCTGAGTGAAATCTACAAGATTTCACACAGTCACTTTTGAGCCCATGCTGCGTCAAAACCCTGCGCCTGCTTGAAGCAGGCGTAAGTATTGACGCAGCATTCTACACATAGGGCCCCCCAGAGCATTGCCGGAGCTGCGTCGCGCTTGCGACACAATTCAAGCAATACGCCACTTTTACGGCACAGATGCGTGATGCATCTGTGCCATTTTTGCCCAATGGTGCGCCGCATTGTAAATGCGGCGTATCCATGGTGGCGGAGCTGTGGCGCACAATAACTGGCTTATCCCTACTGATATTCAGGGATGCGCCAGTTATTGTAAATATGCCCACAAGTTTCATTTAAACCTACACAGGCAGGCGCGCAAAATGCCAGCCAGCCATGTGTTCTTTTAAACAGATTGCAAATTGCTTGTCTATAAATAAAGAAGCATGTTCCCTTTTATTATCAGCCATAGATTATTCAGGCAGCACTAGAACACAAGTAAAAGGAATTTCAATTTATAGTTGCTCTTCAAAGTATGCATGGACAAGTACTGACAATACAGCTTTAGGTGACTGCTTATTTTTGTACCGCCTGGGCCATCAAAATAATGAGCTGGTAACCCTAATCACAAGACTGGAAGCTTGTTGCAGGATCACCACATTATTTATTTCCTCCACCCTGATCCCTGGTTACTGCCATATTAGCAATAGTTTAACACATTTGAGACCCTACACTGTCGTCAATAACATTCTGAGTTACTTCAAGTGTCTGGGAATTCACCTTGCATTCAGAAAACTCGCTTCTCATTCTAGCCCTTCACTTTCACGCTCCCCCTGCACTCACACTGATCACCATGCATTTACACCATTCACCCACTTACCCTGCACTCACAGTGATCATCTGCTCTGCACTTGCAATGCACTTGCACTGTTCACCCTGTACCTCACCCTGCAATCACACGAGCACACTACTCAAGCTGCTCTCAAGTGACACTTCACTCACCTGTCCCCCTCACTGCTCAATCAGCAATCTCACTCAAATGAGCTCATCACTACCCATACATTCATTCGTCCCACTCTGCACGTATATCTGCACCCAAATTCATATGGTCACCTCGCTCACCCTGCAGTCACTCCTCTTACCCTACTCGCAAACTGTTGCATGGCTCACCGTGCACTCACATGAGCACTCCTGCCACCCACACAGCGCAGAGGGTTAATGTGCCTGCTCCATAGAATGTGTACCATGCAGGTCACAGGACTAAGTGTGAGTAAACAATAAGTAGCACTATAACAAAATAAAGAGAGATGAGGTGCATCGTTGGTGAGTGGTAGTGAGGGAATTCATGGAGAAGGAGGAAATGTGGGAGGGGACACTGTCTCCCTTACAGTCCCTCTTTTGGCACTCACACTGATCACCATGCATTTACACCCTTCACCCACTTACCCTGCACTCACAGTGATCACCTGCTCTGCACTTGCAATGCACTTGCACTGTCCACCCTGTACCTCACCCTGCAATCACACGAGCACACTACTCAAGCTGCCTTCAAGTGACACTTCATTCACCTGTCCCCCTCACTGCTCAATCTGCAATCTCACTCAAATGAGCTAATCACTAACCATACAATCATTCGTCCCACTCTGCACGTACATCTCACCCAAATTCATAAGGTCACCTCGCTCACCCTGCAGTCACTCCTCTTACCCTACTCGCAAACTGTTGCATGGCTCACTGTGCCCTCACATGAGCACTCCTGCCACCCACACAGCGCAGAGGGTTAAAGTGCCTGCTCCAAAGAATGTGTACCATGCAGATCACAGAACTAAGTGTGAGTAAACAATGAGTAGTGCTATAACAAAATAAAGAGAGATGAGGTGCATCGTTGGTGAGTGGAAGTGAGGGAATTCATGGAGAAGGAGGGAATGTGGGAGGGGACACTGTCTCCGTAACAGTCCCTCTTTTGGCTGAAAATGTCTGCAGATTTTTCAGCTTTGAGAGAAACTGCTCTCAAAACTGTCTTGCATTTCAGCTCGTCCTATTTATGTGAGATTGGGTTCTCTGCACTTGTGGTATTAAAGGCTAGGGGGCAGATTTACAAGCACCCTGCGCCACCAGTACGTCACTTTTCGTGACGTACTGGTGGCGCAGGGGGCTCCTCCATATCTACAAGGACGGGAAAAGCCACCCAGCTTGACTTTTCCTCTCCTTGTAAACACGGCCCTTTCACACAGAACACTTTGTTTTGAAGGGTTGTTCCATGGGTATTGCTGTGGGTGTTCCCACGCAACACCCATGGAACAAGACACATCTCCAAATCTACGAAGAATCGTAAATCTGGAAATGCGTCTGAATGCTACGCCACCCTAGAGGTGGCTTAGCGAGATGCAACAAGAAGAAATGTTTTCATTTTTCCTTGTTTTTCCCTCTTTCAATGTGTGCTGCGTTCTACAGCATGCATTGAAAGAGGGAAAGGCCTGCAGTGATTGTTTATGTGCAGGAAGGTGCCCCTTCCTGCACAAAAACAATCTCCCCACGACGCAGGCATCCTTGCACCATGGTACAAGGATGCCTACGCTAGCGCATGGCTGCAGTAGTGTGCGCCAGCGCAGGGGGAAGCACAGAGATGCATCATATTCTTGTAAATATGTTGCATCTCAGTGCTTCGGAAGTGCCGCAGCCAGGAGACTTGCGGTGCCACGCGGCGGCACTTCCTTGTAAATCTGCCCCTGGATGTGGAGCACAACCGGAGGATGGCAGTAGCAAACATCCATCCACAGATTGACCGTCTGTGGGGAAAAACAGGCACACCCGTCACATTTATGTTGGTGGTGTTATCAATCAATGTCATGTGTAAAACAAAGCATCCTAGAAAAAACAATTTGTGCACATTTTATCTAGGAAAATATTGGTTTGATCTATGTAAAAATCTGTCATTTCAGCACACACACTCACAAACCTGCACTTAACTAAACACTCTTATTATGGTGAACAGTATTTGCTGGATATGGCCCAGGATATGCATGCGGCGATCAATTATGTAGTGTACCAGATTCAAGAAATTTCTGTCAGGTGGTGGGGGGACCAACAGCTAAAAAAATTGAGTTGGGGGGGATCGACCTACAAAAGTTTGAAGACCTCTGCCTTAGGGCATGTATGTCTGCAACATGGCACTGTTTTTAAAGCAAAAAAAAAGCTTTTTAAAGGGTCTTCATTATTTACCACCAACTTCTAGTTGGTGGTAAATACCGAATTCTTAAACCCCTGTAGCGCTGATTACAGTGCTACCTACATGTCAAGATACAGATTCAGTAATTTTACCGAATCGGTATTTTACCGAATCGGTAAAATTACCGATTCTGTATTTTAACATGCCCCTACATCACAAACTCCAAATACCGGTCGGTAACGGCCGAAATCGGCCGTTACCGACCGGTATTTGCCTTCCTACATCTGGCCCCTAGTATTTTAAAATCAAAATTTAGCATTGATAAGGGCATGTACGCGGTGCATTCCATTGGGGGTTTATTGGGTTTAAGTAAGGGGACCACCACAGCTTCTCGAGCAGTGTGCGGTAAAAATTCTTCTCTCACAGACCTCAGCAAATAAGTCCACTAATCTAGGGGCTAACTCCGGCAGATAGGCAGCATAGAACTCCTGAGGGAGTATGTCTGTGCCCGGGGTTTCCCTCGCGACATGGCTTTAACTGCCGCACAAAATTCCTGTTCAGTGATCCCGGCCCCCAGCAGGTCTGCCTCTTCGTCCGTAAGTGTGTGCAATGGATGCTCTGCCAGATAGGCTGTGACCTCTCCTGCTGCTCTGGGTCCAGAGCTCTGGTACAGATGTGTGTAATTGTCTCGAAATCGGGTAATGATTTCTACTTGGGTATGTAGGGGCCTCCCCGTCTGACCATGAATTGCCACAATACTATCACCCCGCCTTGATGGATTGGCAAGCCACGCCAACAGCCGCCCGCCTTATCACGCTCTGCATGCGTCCTATCAGTGTATGCCTGATAATCACAGCATCGTAATCGCTCCTCCTGCACCGCTACCGCCTCCTTAGCGTCTAAAAGTTCTTGCCTTAACTCCGGGTGTTCTCAGCGTCGTATTTCTAAATCCCTTAGTATCTTGTCTGCCTTTTCTACGTCTGTCATGAGTGTCTTGCGCACTCCAATCGATGTGGCCATGCACCTGCCTCTAATAACGGCCTTAAAGGCCTCCCATTCTGTGGCTCTGGAGTCCGTGGAGCCGGCGTTGTCAGCGAAATATTGCTCAATATGACCTTTAAGTTCCTGTCTGAAGGCGTGGTCTTCTAATGTTTCTGGTTTGAGACGCCATGTAGGGATTGGCTGTGGCTGTATTCCCCCTTGTTGTCTAATCAGTAGCGGATTATGGTCAGAGACCGTCCTAGTCAGATATTCTGCCCCTCCCAGCTTGGTATGTATATCGGGTTAGCTCAGGAAGAGATCCAAGCGGACATGTAAGTCATGGGCGTAAGAGAGCTGTGAATATTCGCTTTGAAGTGGGTGTGAACGGCGCCATGTATCCAGCAGTCCCCATTGCATTTGCCATTCCCTAAAGGTTCTGGCCATGTTATGTACTTGGGAATCTCGAAGTGGAGGGTGTGATCTATCCAAGTCGGGATCAGCAATAACTTTAAAATCTCCCCCTATTAGGATCGGTCCTGTCATGTACGGTGCCAGGACCCCAGACATCTGGTCCAGAAAATGATCCTGGTCCATGTTTGGACCATATATGATAATAAGTGTAATGTCCTGACCATCCAGTTGCCCGCATACAATTACATACCGTCCCTGTGGATCTATTTTGTGCCGGACCGGCTGGAAGGGGACCCCCGCCCATATCCAGAATAACACCCCCCTGGCATATGTCTGTCCTCTCCATCGTCTCTGCAATGCACCCCCGTCGATTCAGTTGGGAGAATATTTTATAGCTTTTGTGCATGGAGTACATGCCCTTGACGTTCCAAGATATTATGTTATATGTAAACTGCGGTATCTGTGGTATTGCTCGCCGCTACTCCCCTTAGGGCTCCCATGCCCAGAACAGCGTTTCTTACCCCTGTTGATAGCAGCGCCCCCCATGATTCTTCTAAAACTGAGTAAACATCCCAACTCCCCCTCCCTAGGACAAGTGACAACAACTTCCTCATCCAAACCGTGCACTCTTGTTCCAAAACAGTCAGTATCCGACATTGGTGGCTAGACCAATACCCGCTTGGACCCCTCCATTCCCACCCCCCGGGATCCACCCCATCCAGCATTTAACTCTTATGCTACTGTTTTGGTGCCCCACGTTATAGTTCTCATTGCAATGGTAGCCAATACCCCCTCCCTTGCCACAAATGTCCGCTTTGTACTTGCGTGCCATGACTGGCTCATATCAGGTCCTCTGCCGATCTGGGGGTTACATCTGGGAGGACCTGGCTGGTGTCCCCGAATTGTACTCGAGCTGGCCTCTGAGTCCGAGTCTTTCTGTTCCTCACCAGGAGGCGAACTAACAATACTCAGGGAAGCCACCGCCGCCACCTCGTTTTATCAATCTCTGCGAACCTCTGCAGGGGTTGGGTGGCCCTTGGGTTGCGTTTCTCCTCCAGGTGATCGTGGGTGTCCCCTTCCCGGTGAGGCTGTTCCGTTCCGCCTTCAGTCGCGCGGGTCCTGTACCTCTATCCAGTCCCAGACATTTTGAGGTGCGGTGAAGAATGCATTCCCCTCTGCATGCACTACATGGACTCTCGCTGGAAACACCATGGAATAGGACACCCCCATTTGGTGCAGTTTCCGTTTGGCCAGGACAAACGAAGCCCGCTCCTGCTGCACATTTTTGGAAAAATCGTGGAAACTCCTGACCACACTGTTGTCTATCTTGAGTTGTTCCTTAAATCGCGCCTGACTCAGAATGAGGTCCCTGTCCTTATAAAATAGGAGGCGAGCCACCACCGGTCTCGTGGTCTTACAGGTAGTGGCACCCTGGCCGGGACTCTATACACCTCTCTAAGGTGACGAATGACAGGAGACCCCCCTCCGCTACCTCAATTCGGAGCCAGTTCTCGAGGTATGCCACCATGTTGTTGTCTTCCACTTTTTCAGGCAGCCCCGTGACCCTAATGTTGTTTTGGCGCGCCCTATTTTTAGCATCTTCGGTGGGCTGCTCTATGACCTGGACTCATTTTTCAATGTCCGTGACTTTCCGTGTGAATGTGGATATTAGTGGCTTCATGTCTTCAACATCTTCTTCCACTGTCGTGACCTGGTCTGCCAATTTTCTGTGGTCCGCTCTCAGCAGGCCCAAATCTTACCGGAGTGTGTCTATCTTCATTTCCACCGCTGTCCGTGAAGTCTTGATGGCTTGTAGTATGTCGTGGAGTGATAACTCACCCTGGGGTGTAACCTTTTCTGTGCCGGTCCCCCGTGTGCGTGCGTGTCCCCATTGTCCTCACCCGCTGACTCCTGTTGCTCTGCTTCATGTCTCCTGTTGACACGCTCCATGGTGTGCTTGGGCACTTGCCGCTTGCCAATGCCCAGCTGCAGAGGTGTCGACCTTATACTGGGAGAGGCAGGAGTGGCAGCATCACTGGTATTCCAGTGACTGCGTGCTCCTCAGTCTGTTATTGTCCCCGTTCTCTGCGCTCCCTCAGCTGTTTCTGTGTACCCTTTGTTGTCTGTGGGGTCCTGTGTTCATGATACAGGGTTGCACTGGCCTGTAGCTATTGACAATGCCAATTCCCCGTTATGTGCACCCTCTAGTGCTGCATCAGCAGTCACCTTTCCCCTGCTTCAGTGGGCCTGCACGGGTCTCGTGCTTCCACCCGCCGCCCCTGCTCTGCATTCAGCACTACTGTTATTACAGGGACTAAGCTGTTTCGGAAGTCCCTCTTTGCCCATGTCTCCTCAGATTCCTTGTGACAGCAATATCTCCTGTCTCATGGGGGGCAGTGCCGGTACACTCCCGCAGCAGCCCAAATACATAGCCCCGCTGCTTCTGTTAGTTAGACCCCATAGCACCTCTGGCGCACTATCACAGCAGCGGTGATTCACTTGTGTGGCTGCTCCCAATTGTCAGCAAAGTCTTGTAGGCCCACCGCAGGCCCGACACAGGCCGAGGCTGCTCTCCCCACAACGACCCGGCGCGTCCCTCCTACCCCTCTGGCTCCGTACTGCAGGGACCTTCGGCCCCCGGGCCCGAATCCGGATGATTGCAGCTCCGCTTAGGTCCCGGTGATTATCGCACCGTCTTCTGGCTCTCAGGCAGCGGGGCTGCTGTCCACGGCTGTACACCAGGTCTCCACCGAGCCCCCTCCTCTGTTCTGAGGCAGTCTTGCTGGTGACTCCTCCCAGCCTGCTTATTGTTCACCGGTATCCCCCTGGTCACTGCCTGGTTCACCACGGGGCTTCAGACACAGGTAATGCCGCCCCTTCCGAGCCTCAGGTATATCCGCAGCGACATTCAATTAATCCGCCATTTTACGCGGCCTCGCGGTCTAGCCCCGAGCTCATTCCGAATCTGCACTCCTCCCATTCCGCCGTGACTCCTCTTTCCTGTAGAACGCTCAGCACTTTGTCCAGTTTGGTATCGTGGTCTTTACGATCCATCCCCATTACCAGGATGTCGTCCTGGAAGTACTGGATGCCTTTGACATCTTTGAACAGGCGATGCATGAGCTTTTGGAATACCGCTGCGGCCGATGCCAGACCAAAGGGCATCCTGCGGAACTGATAACAGCCATAGGGGGTGATGAAAGATGTCAGTTTCCTGCTGGACGGGTGTAGGTCGATCTGGTGGTATGCCGACGTGAGGTCTACTGTAGAGAACCATTTCACTCCCCTGGTTCCCGCCAACATTTCTTCTATCCTAGGAAGGGGAAACTTCTCCACCACCAAGCATTTATTCAGCTCGCGCAAGTCCACACAGAGGCGCACCTTGCCATTGGGCTTCCTGGCGACCAATAAGGGGGCCAACCACTCTGTCGATCGGTTCAATGATCCCTTGCTCTTCCAGTCGAGACAGTTCCTGCAGGACCGCTTCCCTCACTGCAATGGGCACATTGCGGACCTTGTGGGACACCGACTGGGAGTTTTCTCTGAGCACGATTTTATGCATGAACTTCTCCAGTTTGCCCACTTTGCCACCGAAGACGTTGGGAAATTCTCTTCTCACTCTTTCCAGATCTGGCCATTGCTCACTATCTGTTAGCAGCACCTGTTCCTTGCCTCCTGGGTCTAGCTTGATCCCCAAGTCTCCCTGGTCTCTCCATCCCAGCACGGAGGGTCCCTTCTCAGCTACGTATAGCTTGCATGTGGCTGTTCTCCCTCTGAACTCGAACTTCAGGCTCCGGTATCCCACTATGGGGATCGGGTTGCTCGTGTACGACACCGGTCTGATGTCTGGCGGGTTTAGCTGTGGGCCTAGGCTCGGTTTGAATTCCCCTTCCCACACCGATCTCTGCACAAATGGTGTACGGGGATCCAGAGTCAATTGCAATCCTGATTTTTACTCCTATTAACATGTCTGCTCTCGGTTTGTCAGAACGCTGAGTGTCGATGCCTAGTACTTGCTCCTCGATGCACAACACTCTGTCGTCCTCGTCTGACTCTTCCTCAGCGCCTTCATCCTGCTGCTGGTGCGCTATGTATTTCACCATCGTTTTCTTCTCTTTCTTCCGACACACTTTCTCGTAGTGGCCTATCAGGCCGCAGAACATGCACTTTGCATGAAAAGCGGGGCAGCGTTTGTCTTGGGCTGCGTTGTTTGCACTTCCGCACCTGTAGCACGTCGATTTGGTGAATGAGGACTGCTTTCCCGCTTGTCCCGGTCTCCCCGCCCATTTACTGGTTCCGCGGTAGTCTCCCGGCGCCATTTTGTATCTACTCGATGGTTCCGCGTCGTCAATCTTGTTAACCATGACTCTTTGCGCACTCTCTTTTTTCGCAGCTTCTGCACATCGCTTGGAGAGCTCAGCTTTTTTCACCATAGCGATTACTTCTTTCAATGTTGCTTCGCTGTGGGCCCATAGCTTGTCCTGCACATTCCTGTTGGTGGTGTGCATTACTATCTGGTCCTTGATAAAGTCCTCTTCCAGTGCCCCGTACCTGCACGTGACTGCTAGTCTCCTCAGGGCTGCCACGTAGTCGTCAACTGACTCTCCGTCGCCTTGTTTCCTCTGCTGAAAGTTGAACCTGTCTATAGAGACGCAAACAGCCGGGCGGTAATGGGCGTCTAGGTCATCTAGGGCTTGTTTGAAGACATCTGCGTCAACTGCTTGTAGCGGCGTCGTCGCAATGTTTGTGAACACCCTTATGCCCTTCGGGCCCAGGTTGTGCAGCAATATCCGTCTCCGTCTTGCGGGGGTGAATTCGTCAGTTGATTCATCCTTCAGGGCTTCTAAGTAGTTCTTGAAGTACTCCCTCCAGTCCTCCCACTTCATCAGTGGTTCTCCTGGCCTGGGCAGAAACAGGATCGGTGCTGTGAGTGATGACGCTTGATTGCTCATCTTGACCTGTCTCTCTGGCCCTTTTTCCTGATTCCTGGGGCTACCTGGCGTGCTATTGCTTCCTTCCTGGCTTCTGGGGCTGCCAGGTGCGTTGGCGCCTTCTGCCTGCGACATGGTGGGGCTGGGCTCGCTTCCTCCCGCTCCCTCGTGGGCACCCTTCTCAGCCAGGGCCCTTGGTGGGGTGGTAGCGTGCTCCTACCTTGCCTTGCTTCTTGGCTCTCCGACTGTAAGTGCACACAATCTTGTCTCTGTGCCTCTGCCACGCTCTTCCTTCGGTTTTGTAGCGCCTCCACGCTTCCCTCCTTCTTCTGCAGGTGGGTGGCGCAGATAGTCTTGTCCTGGACTTCCCTGTGTCTCTACTTGCTCGGTCCTGCCAGTGCTGCACCTGATCTTCTTCAATGAGTGGACAGATCCCACTCCTCGTCGCCACTGTAGAACTGCAAGGCTTCCTCCTTAATAACCACACCGAGGCCGGAGAAGAGGGGAATTATACTTTATTAAATACAAAGAATGTGTTGGGAAGAGCGCCGGGCGTCTGGTGTGGATCGCGCTCTGCCTGGCTCTGACTCGCGCGAACAGCCGTTCGCGCATGCGCAGACCCGCATTCTCTGCCGGCGCGTGTTACGTCACACGCAAGCCGGTAGCGTCTAGAACGCTAACACCACATCATACATGAAGTCTGTAGGTGAAAATGAGTGCCTAGAAGGAACAAATGTATTTTGTATTCATGATGTTCCTGCATTTGTTGTTACCTTAGGTATAACTGAGTTGACTCGATGAACCAGTAATAACTTGCAAAGCTTCATCTTTGCAGTTAAATCTTAAAAATGTAGTTTGCATTGTTTGGAAAAGGCCAGAATTGATCAGATTTAGGTTCTGGTTTATAGTTGGAAGGTAATAAAAAGCCCTATCATAGACACTTTCTTCAACATAGGCATAGCACGGTGGAGGAAAATCCGCTTGAGGATAATTATTTGGGTTTAGTATTTCTCCAGAAATTAGAGTTTCCAGTACATGACTATATCAGGCATTTAATGTATTAAGTACCAAAGAGAAGGCCAAAAGAAGGGAACTTTTCTGAAGTAACTGAAGTGCAGATACCTATCGAAATTCTGAATTTGTCGATATGCTTAGTTTGAAAGTTGCAAAAAATTCACAACTCATAATATTGTGTAATATATCTGTCCTTTCAGAACCATATCCCCCATGTTATCTTTTTGCAGGCACAAAATAGGGTTTGCTGAACAATGATGCAAATTAGGAAAGGTATTCTATACAATGGTCCATGGGCTTCATTTAAAGTCTGGTTGTGGCCCACAAGGCCAGGAGAGGAAATAGACTCTGCTCCTGTAACAAAGCACTGCCTGCTAGGTTTAGAAATCCCCACCGGCCTGGTAGTGATCTCTGTGCACAATAGGTAGTCTTATAATTTGGTGTGATTACAAAAAAGAAAATGGACATAAAAACCTATTTGAATCATATTAAATCATGATATTGTTTGTTTTTTGTTCAACAGTTTTAGCTGGTATTTTTTGAGACTTCAAAAATTTAGTTGTAGGGGATCTGTTTTAAAACTTTAAAGACTTTTTGAAAAAGTTATTCCAATAACATCTTTGTTTACTCTCATGTCAATAATGTGACAGTGGGGTTGTAATGGTTATAGAAGATTTATTTTGCTGCGTAAGATAATAAAGGGTGTTGAGAGTATCTTAGAATTTGGTACTTTTTATAGAGTATTAATTGACATATATTTTACTAAGTTGACTAAGCAGAATATACCATATGCCGGTCATCTATTTCCCTATTCACATTTGATTTCACAAGAAAGGTCACTTCAATAAAGGCTGCGCAACAGGCTTAAGAGAAAACTTCTGCTGACTAAAAAGTGACTAAAACACACCAGAATGTCTCAGAAGGTGGTTAAATGGGCAGAGACTATAGGGGTCGATTCTGATTCGGGAAAAACCGCTCCGAATAGCCGTTCGGAGCGTTTTTCCCATACGAATCGTACCCTGCAACGTCCTCCGTATGTGCGACGAAGTACGATTCGCACCAGGAGCTGGACTCCGTACGAATCGTAGAGACCGTACGAATCAAATCCCTGTACGAATTTCCCTCGGAACCCGCTGTATGCGACTTTTGTACGGTTCACGACTGGTTTTTCCGACCCAGCAAGTATGATATGTGTCGGGTACGCACCGTACAACCCTTTTTCTACGGGAGCTGAAAACAGCCGTAAAAGCAGAGTTCGCCCCGAAACAGGTAGGGAACGCCCCCCCGGTACGGTGCGTACACCCCATGATTGCGGGGTACGGTGCGTACCCCTGCGATCATGGGATGTACGCACCGTACCCCTGTGATCATGGGGTGTACGGACCAGACTCCATGTTCACAGGGTGTATGGTGTGTACACCCTGCGATCTCAGGGGTACAGTGCGTACACCCCATGATCGCAGGGGTACGCACCGTACCCCGCGATCATGGGGTGTACGGACCGTGCGGTGTGTATGTGATTATGTGCTTTTCCGTACGAATCGCCCTTACCTGACGTGGACCGTACGAATCGCGTCCTCATACCCCGTCCGGATCATACTGGTCGGGTCGTACGGCATGTTTACGATTCGTACGGAGAGGGCTCCGGATACGAATCGTACGGACGTTTTTTTTCTAGGATCAAAATCGACCCCTATATGAAAAGTCTGTATCTATGTAAATAAATATTGCAAACAAGATCAGACCATTTTTAGAACATACAAATTGAATGAGTTGGATAAAATCTCTGGTGCATATATATATTACTAAAGTCCATTGCTCAATTTGGACCCAATGGGCTGTGAGGGAAACATGCTGAAAGGTTCTTTAGAGCCTAATCACTCAATGAAAACTGCTACTTGCCATCCATTTGAAAGAGGAAGACGTCTGTCAATACATACAGTTTATCCACACCTACGAGGTACAGGTCTACCCTTAATTTAGTGTAGAGTTAAAATTACTCGCTGTTAAGTCGAGTACCGGTCTGCTAGCTTCGTGGAATCTCCTTAAGATCGTCCATACTTGTTTACCTCACAACCCATTGGGTCCAAATTGAACAATGGACTTTAGTCAAGGGACTTTTTAAACGTACGACTTTACGTCCTGAAGATGGTCTGGCGGATAATTTTGCCACAACAGACCGAAACGTCGACATCTGCATCTATTCCATTAACATTTGTCGTACAATACTGAATGTTTTCTGTATGTTCAGATTCTTCACTCATCTGACTTTATGGAATAGATGTCTGTGTTCTTGATTTGTAGATAGTTTTACACAGCCCTCCCTCATGCTTCATTATTATATGTGAGTGTACCCTTTTCAATTTTATCGAGATTAAAAAACTATTTGTACTTTTGGAAAAAGACTCTCCCGTGCTTATGAAATTTCTCTCTATTCATTGATTGTACATGTTTTGAACAGTTTCATATATGTTTAGCTTTTTTCAAAGGTTCAAGACCTTTTGGGGTTGAACATAAAAGTAATTGCATATATCTTATACTGGAGTAAGAATTTTAAAAACAAATCCCTGTAGGCATCTTTGTACTCATTATTAATTGATTGCCCAAGTCCCAAAGGGTATATTGGGTTCCCCACTTCCTTATACTGGATACCTAGATTCAACACTGGGACATTTCCTGCAACCACAAGTAAATACGTTTTGGTTATTCGTGCGTTTTTTAAAGAATATTTTTAGATTTCAAAACTCCACACTTAGGAGATTTTTGTAAGAAAATTGTCAATGTTATCCAATGGAGGAAAAACAGGTTATAAGTTCACAGGTAAGTTATCGACTGTTAAGGTTTTGGGGTTAGACTCAGGGATCTCCCAAAGTCAGTGATGCACTCTTGTTACACCCTCAATTGCACTAGGGCGGCCGGGTGCAGAGTGTTGAGGCCCAATGTTATCCAGTGGGGGATAGGGAGCCTCCGGTTGGTGGCTGCTGGCAAGCAGGCCACTGCATTGTGGGAGCAAAACTCCTAGGGTTTAGGTCAGGGCAAATGGGGAAACAAAGTAGCACAAAAGTTGCACCCTCAGCGGCATTGGGGCGGCCGGGTGCAGAATGTTGTTTCGACGTGGGGCACCCTGTTGTTTTCAATCGAGAACCTCGGGTTTGCAAAAGCACTGCAGGCAGGGAAACAAGGGACTTCTGGGTGCGACCACCACTTCGAGAGGTAAGTTGGGAAGTTAGAGGTTGGTTAGGCACCGTTGGTTTGGGCACACAATGCTGTGGGGCGTCGGGTGCAGGGGTGTCTTTTGGGGTCGGATCTTCTTACCAGCTCCTGGTCGCGGTTATGGGGACCTTCTGGATTTAGGCTGCAGGCATCGGCTGGAGGCTTGAGGCAGGTCAGGGGTCACCAGATCTGAGTTCAGAATCGCAAGCTCGGGCTGGGTTCGGCGGGTGCAGAGTGGGCTGGATTTGCGGTTTCCGTCTGCTGCCAGAGGTTGCAGTTAAACAAATCCAGTGTTCACTGGAGAAGCAGTATTTGAAAGTGAAGGCAGGCAGGTTCTCTGGGGTTTTCAAGGTTGCTGGCTGCAGGACACACCTGGAGCAGGTTCGAGGGGAGACTGGCCTGTAGGGCTGGTGCCAAGTCAGTGGCCATCTTCTTCTTGTTAGCTGGCTGCACGGCTGTTCGGTCCTTCTTCTTTTTGTTGTCAGGCTGGATCTGAGGAAGCAAGGTTCAGGATGCCTCCTAAATACTAGATTATGGGGCGATACAGGTAGGTAGAGGGCAGGGACCACTGGGTCCCTTCCCTGGGGTGGGTACACCCACTATTGTGCCACCCTCCTGTGGGAGGGGGGCAGGAGCCTGTCCCTGGTTGGTTGGGTCCCCCGATCCTCAAGATGGCGGGGACTCTGTGTTGTGCTTCACCTCGCCTCCCCCACCTAAGGGGTGGCGTTGGCAGAGGTGGGCACACCTCTCTCCCTCACTTGTTTTTCCCGCCAGTTCTTCCACCAGAAGTGGGGGGTAGAACCAATGGGGACCAGTTGCTGAAAGAAACAAGTGGTCTGGGGAAGCTCACAAAGGCGGCATGCCTTTGAAGCTTCCCCTTCCTGAACCCTGCCCTTCCTGGGGGAGGGCAGGGTTCTGGGGGGAGGAGACTTGGCACCTCGTCCCAGGATGTGCATTGTTTCAGGCCCCAGAGAGTAGCAGGTTCTCGACCCACAGGTCCAGAAACATGTCTGTTGATGGCAGCCTAAGCAGCCACTCAGTCTGGACACTAGAGGTGGGTTAGTGTTCCGGGGGCTTATCTGAGATCCCCTCTGTGTGCGTTTTTCCATTAAATCTCACACTGGCATGAGTGTGGGTTTAATGTGCTGAGAAGTTTGATACCAAACTTCTCAGTTTACAGTGTAGCCATTATGGTGCTGTGGAGTTCGTAATGACAAACTCCCAGCACCATATACTCTTAATGGCAGCACTGCACTTACAATGTCTAAGAATGGACTTAGACACTGTAGGGCAGGGTTCTACAACCTTTTCTATAATGAGCGCTACTTCTGAGCAATGAAAACGGTCCTAAGCTACTAACGGCTTCGACTATTTCTGCAGCAGTGACCACATCAAAAACAATCACAACAGTGACCACACCTTACTAGTAGTGGCCACCCACATGCATGTCACACTATCAAGTGATAAAATATTGTGTCATGTCAAAATATCAAACCCAGAATATGACTAATACAATATCATAAAAGTATATGAATATGTAAGTATAGATCTACTATTTTTAACTCCACATCTACGTACCTTGAAGGCTCATATATGTGCAAGATAAATAGATGTGAAATTTAGAATGTAATTGAAATTAAACTCTTCTATAAATACTTACCTTCATGATATTGTGATAGCTAATATTCTGGCCGCAATATTTTTTCAGGACGATATTTAAAACTCAATATTGTAGAAGCACACCAACCTCCTAACGTGTAACAAACAGTGAAGAGTTGCTAACATCAATGTCAGGAAACGTTTTATCAATATAAAATGCTTCCACATGACTAATGAAATAACAGCCACAGGAGAAAATGCGCAATGGTATAAAGGGAATACGAACAGGTATAAACATCCCCAGCTTGGTTTGAATTATTATTCAATGTGCAGTATAAATATATTTTGTATTTTTAATCCTTTGTTTTCAAACATTAGCATATTAGTTTTCCAAAATGTGTTTTATATGAAATACGAACATTTCATATTGGGTAAATACACAGAAAGAATATCTTGCCTTTTGCAACAAAAAAACTCACAATTTGAGGGTATAGAAATGTGTAGTGCAACCAACATTAAAACTTCTAGACCCTCGGAATTACTTACAATGCTGGGCTGCACTACAGGGAGCTACTTCCAGGGTACTGGCGAGCTACCAGTAGCTACCGGGCTACTCGTTGGAGAACCGTGCAGTAGGGGTACAGGGCTCATGCACCTGTACCCTCACAACTGGTATAGTGCACCCAGCTAGAGGGGTGACTGATCTATGCCAGGGCAGTGGGTTGTTGGCATGGTACACAGAGATGTATGCCATGTCGACTCTTCACTTTGTTCTGCACCAAAACGTGCAGCCTGCAAAGGCAGTGTGTGTGTGTGTGTAAAGGTACAGGGCCTTTAAGGGTGGCACAATAAGTGCTGTAGCTCTTAGAGGCCTTCTCTGGTCACAGTGCCCTGAGTACCTGTGGTACCGTT
The DNA here is from genome assembly GCF_964263255.1 of Lissotriton vulgaris. Classification (NCBI taxonomy): domain Eukaryota; kingdom Metazoa; phylum Chordata; class Amphibia; order Caudata; family Salamandridae; genus Lissotriton; species Lissotriton vulgaris. The sequence continues at coordinate 185,625,123 of NC_141690.1, read as the reverse complement.
TACCAGGGGCTGACTTGTGGCCAGAGATACCAGTTGGGTTTAGTTTTGGGGAAAGAACACAGGCCCTGGGAACCTGATTGGCAGGGACCCAGGGCACACCAAGTAAACGTGCATCAGTAGTGTGGCAAAAAGTGGGGGGGTTACTGCAACAAAAACCCACTTTCCTTCAGATCATTTTCCATTTTCATGTAATTTTGTGCTCTGTTTTGTCTGCAGGATGCATGATATTTTTTTACGTGGGATGTAGAACTATTTTTTTCTGGTGTGCTGTTGCTAGTCTTCAGTGTACTTTAGGTACTTCTAGATACTTGTTTTTTCCTTTGATGGTCTTGAATTGAAGCCACACCTGAGTTTGGTGGTGCAAACTACAGCTCCGGATAAGTGCTACACCAGCATTTAACATAATTTTGCTAGGATTGCACTGAAAAATAAAGAACTTCTGTTCTAATTCAGTGGTTTGAAGTACACCAGCCCATCCTGAATGTGTATGCATTAATCACTCACAAGGTCTTCAAACAGCAAAAACAGTTTTAATCGTTGTGTTGAGTTATGTGGACTGTTTTTAGGCTATTGAACTGAGGCCACAACTCAGTAATGTGGTACAGTCTGCTGCTGTTCCGCTGTGTTAAGGCAGCATTACACTCTACAAAGGGCTGATTTTAAAACAACAAATTGACCTTTTACTGAGTCTTTTAGCCCAGTGGACTAATAATCCCACTCCAGGGATTTGTGTTCAAGCACATTTACAGGTGGGTTCACTTACCTTTCATCCTTTAAAGGATCCAGTCTATAGTGCCAAGAGGCCAGCTTGGAGGTAAACACTGCGCTTTACATATGCACATTTCATTTATGTTTCTGCATCATCATGTGTTTGCATTTACAATATTTTAAAATGGAGGGTTAATGGAGTTTCTTTTTTATATCTATGCAAAGTTATTAACAATTGAAATAAGATTAATAAATGCCAGCTGCAAGTTTAGCACAAGCATCATAACCTTCACAGACCATCTAGTTCACAGCTTTTCTCCCATCAAAAACGTATGCCACAAGGCATTCCAAAGGGTCAAGCCCTTCCTAAGCTCGTGCACATTACTCTCTCCCCTTTCCGTACCACCGGCATATCTATCCACTCTCAGTGGTACACAGGCACCTTTCTAATAACCCCTCATGCCCATCAATATAATTATGTGCTGCAACTTATCAAAGCTGTAATAATGTACTTTCTAAATATAGCTAGACCTGTTGCATTTGCCAGTGCTTATCTTGTGTTTGTCCCTCCTCTGGAACATAGCTTCTTTTCTATTTTTTGATGACTTGTATCCTTCCACCAGTTACATCCAAGGAACCTATTTTTTCTTTTTCTTTCAACACTTCATGTGAGTCCACGTGTTTTCTTGTTCGTCCTCGTGTGCAGTTTCACCCTCAAGTACCCACCCTTCTCCCGAGTTTCCTATTGTTACTTCATTTTCGCCCCAGCACATCCACTGCTTCCGGCAACGCAGCTTTTATAATTGCTTTTTTTAAATTTCCACTTCCTGGCCTCAGCTTGTTCATTGCTTCCCTAACCACTTCCTGTTGCTTCCGCCTCACCGCATTGATGTTGATCCTCATCCGCTCCCACTACCCCTTCCATCACTATCCTTTGTATGTTTTTATTGAAAAATATACAATACAATACAGTACAGTAAAGATGCAGGGCGCTTACAGACGGTCAAGGGTAGACGGTATATACAATGACATTTTTTGTCTTGTTTGCTGAATGACATTGCCGACGAGTCTGTTGGCCCCAGCGGTCCTAGCGGCCGGTGTGAAGGAAAGAAGGAAGAGGAAAAGAAAGAAGAGGGAGGGGGGGCTGTATCTGCCGCGTGTTCGCCGCCTGTTGTGGGTTTATGGGGGCTTGTGTGTCTCAAGGTATGAGTCTAGGGCGGTCCACATTTCCCCTCTGGCTGTGTGCGTGGGTGAGTGTTTTGCGGTGATGCTTGTGCTTTGCTGCCTTTGCCTGAGTTGTGCATTTGTTGCATTACGTCCTGTTAGGCTTTTGGCTTGCTGCCATTTTGTTGTTTGTTGTTGTGCCTCCCTGCCCGGCTCTCCACCCCGCTCCCGCCTCCCAGCTGCTCCTCCCTCCCACTGAAAGTTTAGGCTCGACCCTCCTATGCAAGCGCTGTGACCGTCCTGAGCCCATCAGAAGCGGTCGCTCCTCACGCTGCTCCAGGCCCTGATTGGTATCGTAGCGCTATACTCCCAGACCAATCTTTGCAATTTAAAGCCATAGCGCATCACTCGCATTGCTCCTACAGTTATTGTGCCTGATTGCTGATTGCATTTATATCGTAGCGCTGATTGCATTTATATCGTAGCGCTGTGTTGCTGAGGTGCGCATTCATAGACATTCGGTTGTGCTTTGCTGCCTTTGCCTGAGTTGTGCATTTGTACCTGATTCTGCCGGTGCCACTGGCCATTTCTTAGCCAGTATCAAAGTTTTGCCCCTATCTCGTCCTGTTAGGCTTTTGGCTTGCTGCCATTTTGTTGTTTGTTGTTGTGCCTCCCTGCCCGGCTCTCCACCCCGCTCCCGCCTCCCAGCTGCTCCTCCCTCCCACTGAAAGTTTAGGCTCGACCCTCCTATGCAAGGGCTGTGACCGTCCTGAGCCCATCAGAAGCGGTTGCTCCTCACGCTGCTCCAGGCCCTGATTGGTATCGTAGCGCTATACTCCCAGACCGATCTTTGCAATTTAAAGCCATAGCGCATCACTCGCATTCCTCGCATTGCTCCTACAGTTATTGTGCCTGATTGCTGATTGCATTTATATCGTAGCGCTGATTGCATTTATATCGTAGCGCTGTGTTGCTGAGGTGCGCATTCATAGACATTCGGTGGTGCTTTGCTGCCTTTGCCTGAGTTGTGCATTTGTACCTGATTCTGCCGGTGCCACGGGCCATTTCTTAGCCAGTATCAAAGTTTTGCCCCAATCTCGTCCTGTTAGGCTTTTGGCTTGCTGCCATTTTGTTGTTTGTTGTTGTGCCTCCCAGCCCGGCTCTCCACCCCGCTCCCGCCTCCCAGCTGCTCCTCCCTCGCTCCGCCCCCCTCCACTATCTACATATGTCAGAGCAACACACGCGCATCGTCCACGCGCAGCTGTCGCGCCCTTTGCGCGCCGAAGGTGCGCCAAAGGTAAGCCCATCTTCCGCGCCTGGACAGCGCCCAGCGCCAGACCCCCTGGCCCCCGCAAACCCCTCTCCACCCGCATTACGTACGACTCCGCTACCCTCTCAGTACTTAACCCCGGCCGACTCCCAAACTGCTACCAAGCCGCCCCAGGACACACCCATGGACCCTTCACCTGCCACTCCTTCAAGTTCGACTGCTTCAGGACCCACACCAAACCCAAAGACTCCAAACAGAGCTCCGACACTAACCATCTGAAGTGCATCCTACTCAACACCCGCTCAGTCCACAGACACGCCATTGAACTCTGGAACCTACTCGACACCACATCGCCGGACGCCGCCTTTCTTACAGAAACCTGGATGAACGCCTCTTCAGCGCCCGACATCGCCATAGCCATCCCGGACGGTTACAAGATCATCCGAAAGGACCGCATCAACCAAACAGGAGGAGGCATCGCCATCGTCCATAAGAACACCATCCGCATCACGACCAGTTCAGATGACAACCTCACAACCGCCGAACACCTTCACTTCCAGATTCACACCGACCCTAAGACCACACTCAGAGGCACCCTCATCTACAGACCACCCGGACCCCGTACACAATTCAGCGAAGACATCACTGACTTCATCACCCCTCACGCCCCCCCCTCCAAGGACTACATCTTACTGGGAGACCTCAACTTCCACCTGGATAAGAACAACAACAGCAACACCACCACCCTTCTAGACAACCTCGCCAATCTCGGACTCAAACAACTTGTCGACACTCCCACCCACCTTGCCGGGCACACGCTCGACCAAATCTTCACCTCCAGCAAACACATCTCCTTTAATCACACCACAGCCCTCCATTGGACGGACCACAGCTGCGTTCACTTCAACTACAAAAAGACCACGACCCACAACCACCCACAACCTATTCCCCGAAGAAACTGGAATAAAATTACCACCGAACAGCTCTTCCCATCGCTTCACCAAAACCCTCCTGCAAAATCATCGAACCCAAACCAAGCAGCCACCAACCTCACACAATGGATCACCCACAGCGCTGACGAATTAGCACCCCTGAAAAACCATCAAATCAAACAAGGCAGCAAAAAAGCCCCCTGGTTTAATGACGCCCTTAAGAAATCCAAGATCTGTCGCACCCTCGAGAAAGCCTGGCGTAAAAACCCAACCACTGACAACCTGGCCACGTTCAAGAACGCCACCCGCAAACACCATCAACTGATCCGATCCACCAAGAAATCAGCATTCAAGAATCGACTCGACAACAACGCCCACAACAGCAAAGAACTATTCAGCATCGTCAAAGTGTTTACCAACCCCTCCGCCGGCACCAACGACATCACTCCATCCCTAGACCTCTGCGACTCTCTTGCCTCGTTCTTCCACAACAAAATCGCCGACATACATAACAGCTTTGGAGACCAACCCACCCCACCAACCTCCGAACCAAAACCCCCCTCCAACAACCTTTACGCCTGGAACCCAATCACCACGGAAGACACCATCCGCCTGATGAACACCATTCAATCGCCAACCGACCCATGTCCCAACCACATTTTCAACAAAGCAGACTCCATTATCGCACCCCATCTCCGAGACGTCATCAACTGCTCCCTTAACTCCACCACCTTCCCGGAAAGCTGGAAACACGCCGAACTCAGCGCCCTCTTGAAGAAACCTACAGCGGACCCCACCGAACTTAAAAACTACCGCCCCATTTCGCTCCTCCCTTTCCCTGCCAAAGTCATTGAGAAAGCTGTCAACAGTCAACTCGCCGCCTTCCTCGAATCCTTCAAATCCCTCGACCCTTCACAGTCCGGGATTCCGAGCCAATCACAGCACCGAGACCGCCCTCATAGCAGCAACAGACGACATTCGAACTCTACTGGACAACGGAGAAACTGCTGCCCTCATCCTACTCGACCTCTCCGCAGCCTTCGACACGGTCTGTCATAGCACCCTCATACAGCGCCTCAGCAACGTCGGAATACAAGGAAAAGCATTAGACTGGAAAAACGTGTTCCTCGCCGGAAGAACCCAGAGAGTCCGCCTCCCCCCTTTCAGATCAGAGGCCACAAAGTCATCTGCGGCGTACCCCAAGGATCCTCACTCAGTCCCACCCTCTTCAACGTATACATGAGTCCCCTCGCATCCATCGCGCGCCAACATAACCTCAACATTATCTCCTACCCAGACGACACTCAGCTGATCCTATCCCTCACCAAAGACCCAAACACCGCCAAAACCACCCTACACGAAGGGATGAAAGAAGTAGCCGAGTGGATGAAGAACAGCTGTCTAAAACTTAACTCAGACAAAACGGAAGTCCTCATCTTAGGATCATCCCCCTCCGCCTGGGACGACTCATGGTGGCCACCGGCCCTGGGAACCGCACCCATACCAACAGACCACGCACGTAACCTGGGCTTCATCCTAGACTCCTCCCTCTCGATGACCAGACAAGTCAACGCCGTCTCATCATCATGCTTCAACATCCTACGAATGCTCAACAAAATCTTCCGCTGTATCCCCACCGAAACAAGAAAGACGGTCACCCATGCACTGGTTACAAGCCGACTAGACTACGGAAACACCCTTTACGCCGGAACCACAGCCAAACTACAGAAAAAACTCCAACGCATCCAAAACGCCTCAGCCAGACTCATCCTAGACATCTCCCGCCAAGCTCACATTTCCGGTCACCTGAGAGACCTCCACTGGCTCCCTGTCAACAAGAGAATAACTTTTCGCTTCCTCACCCACGCACACAAAGCCCTCTACAACCTAGGACCCGAATACCTCAACACGCGCCTGTCCTTCTACTCCCCCACCCGCCAACTTCGATCATCCAATCAAGCCCTCGCCGTAATTCCACGCATCCAAAGATCCACCACGGGAGGAAGATCCTTCTCCTACTTAGCGGCCAAGCCCTGGAATTCACTCCCCACCCACCTCCGCCTCACACAGAACCACCTCTCCTTCAGAAAACAACTTAAAACTTGGATATTTGACAAGTAAAGCTCCCACCCTCCCTCAAGCGCCTTGAGACCCTCTGGGTGAGTAGTGCGCTATATAAATTCAAACTTGAACTTGAACTTGAACTTGTACTTTGTTCCAGAAGTTCCTGACCTTGGGGCAGTCGTAAATGTGGTGGGCCAGATCTCCTCTCTCTTTGTGACAGTTCCAGCACTTGTCAGACTCTGTGGCTCCTGCTGTCGCTAGCTTGGCGGTAGTCCAGAACAGTCTGTGTAGTAGCCAGAACTTTGTCTGTGCTAGTTGTGCAGAGACTTTGTTTGTGGATGCTGAGACCCAGAGTTTGGACTTCTCTACCTCGTTTAGGGGTCTGTATTGATTCGTTTCCCAGAATGACATGGTTTTGTTGTTCAGTGATGTTGTGTGTGGGCATAGTAGTTTATATATATGGGCTGTTTGGTGGCCTAGTTTATTCAGGTTTCGCATGTAGTCTATGATTGACTGTGTGTTTTTGGAGAGTTTTGCTTTGGTAATCGCTACTTTGATTTTGAGGAATTCGTATAGTTCAGCTCGGGGCAGTTTGTGTTTCGCTTCCAGCATCTCAAATGTAAGCGGTGTTGTGTCTTTCCCTAGCTGGGCCGGTGTTAATTCCTCTGATGTACCACTCTTTGTTAGCCAGCGTTCTGCCTCTGTATGTTATTCTCGAGTTGAACCATATTGATTCCCACCTTGACCCTTTGATGCTGTGTTCCATCTGTTTGTCTACCTGCAACAGTGCTATCTTAGTGTTTTTGAGCACGGCGTTGTTCGCCTCTGGCTGCTTATTGGCCGTGAGGATGGCTACGGGGTTGGCGCCTTCTAGGGTGTGTTTCTCTAATTCAAGCCATACTGGCTCATAGTCCAGGGAGGAGGTCAGCCACTGTATACCCTGTCTCGCTAGGCACGCTGTTTGGAAGGTCTTGAAATTCGGGATGTTTAGATCACCCAGCTCCTTCTGTAGTCTCAGTTTCTGCAGGCTTATCCTGGCCTTCTTCCCGCCCCACAGGAACTTGTTACTTGCTTTGTCGAGTTTCTTATGGAAGTCCTCAGTTAGGGTTAATGGCAACATACTTAGCAGATAGTTGAGCATGGGGGCTATCATCATCTTGATGGTTTCTACTCTCCCCCACCAGCTGATGAGTTTGGGGCTCCCGGACTCTAGTTTCGTCTTTTTAAGCATTTCTTCTTCGTTGTGGTCAAGGGTAGATCTTAGATCTCTACCGAATAGGAGGCCCAGGTATTTCAGGGGTTTCTTTTGCCAAGTTAGTCCTGATGTGCCCAGGACTGCGCTTGTTGTGTGACAGTTCATGGGCTTGCATTCAGACTTATCTCTATTTAGTTTGTAACCTGAAGCTGAGGCGTATTCCTCAATGGTGTGCATCAGTGCTGCTATGGAGGTGCTCGGGTTGTTTGTTGTGATTAGGATGTCGTCTGCATAAGCTGCTAACTTTACTGTTTTTTCTCCGCCTTTGACCCCTGTTATGCTCGGGTTGTGTCTGATCATAGCTAGGAGTGGTTCAACTGCCAATAGGAATAGGGCGGGGGAGAGTGGGCATCCATGCCTCGTGCCTCTCTCTAGGATGAAGGGTTCGGATGTCCCCCCATTGAGCGCTACTCGGGCCCGGGGTTTGTTATACAACGCCATTACCATGTTTCTATATTTTGTTCCCAGGCCAAATTTCTCCATGCACAGGTCTAGGAAGGGCCATGAGACCCTGTTGAAGGCTTTCTCCGTGTCTAGCGCCATCATGACAGCTATCTCTTGGCTGTTGGGTGTATGATGTATGAGGTGGCATAGAAGTCTGGTGTTGTCCTGGGACAGTCTGTTCTTAAGGTAGCCCACCTGTGAGTTATGGATGAGATGGGGGAGGTAGGAGTTTAGTCGTGCTGCCATTATTTTCGGATAGATTTTGCAGTTTACGTTGATGAGTGATATCGGGCGGTAGTTTTGTGGGAATTGTGGGTCCTTGCCTTCTTTAGGAATGACTATGATGTTTGCCTCGCTCATTGAGCTCGTCATGCTGCCTTTCTGTATGCAGTGTGAGAAGAGCTCAACCATGGTGTGCTTCAGCTGGTGTAGGAATTGCTTATAGAAAGAGGCTGTGTACCCGTCAGGGCCAGGCGCTTTATTTGGTTTTAGGGGGCTGACTGCCATTTCTACTTCTGTCTCGGTTATGTCCCCCCCCAGGGATTCTCTCTGTTGGTCTGTGAGTCTGGGGAGGTTGAGTTTCTCTAGTAGTCCCGCTCCTCCGTCAGTTGCTAGGTCTTTGTCAGATGTGTAGAGCTCTTTGTAGAAGTCTTTGAACACCTCTAGGATCTGTTTATTTGATGTGTTTGTCTTATTTGCTTTGTCTGTGACTGCCGCTATAGAGTGTTGTCTCTGTTTTGCTTTTAGGTAGGCCGCTAGCGCCCTCCCTGCCTTGTTGGCTGAGCACAGGTTGATGGCTTTGTATTTATTAATCCATGTGCCCGCTCTTTCACTCAGTATCCTGTTGAGCTCATACTTCCTTTTGGTTAGTTCCGTGAGGGTGTTCCTGTCAGATACTTTTGCACAGTGCCCTCTTTCTAAATCCCTGATCTGGTTTTCTAGCTCTGTTATCTTTTTAGTCCTGCTTTTGTTCATTCTGGACTTGATGTTTAGGAGTTTTCCCCTTATTGTCGCTTTCAGGGCCTCCCACAGGATCCCTCTATCTGTCTCTACTGTGTCATTGAAGGTAAGATATTCTTCTATCGCCTCCCTGATTTCTTTTATGTTGGCTGGTTGTTCTAGGATATCGCTATTTAGCCGCCAGCTGCGGCTGGGTTTTTCGTTGTGTTTGCCGCTGATCTTGAGGGTGATGTGAGCATGGTCAGAGATTGTCATTGGGCCTATCTCCGTTGAGTCAATGAGGTGTGTGTGGGTGGTGGACATGACGATCTAGTCGATTCTGCTGTATGAGTTGTGGGGTGTGAGTAGAAGGTGTACTCCCATGCTGCCGGGTGATGGAGTCTCCACGGTTCACTCACCTCTAGTTTGGCGCAGAGGTTTTTGAGGGGGTTCTGTTCTTGTGAATTGTGACTAGCTCTGTGTGGGTGTCTGTCTATGGCGTTGTCTATGGTCTGGTTCATGTCCCCTGCTAGGATCAGTAGCTCGCCCTGGGGGATGTTGTCTAGTCTGTTCCCCACCTCTTCCCAGAAGCTTTTGTCAGCTGAGTTTGGCCCGTAGATATTGGCTACATGAATCGTTTCTTCCCCCTTTTTAAGGCTTGTGATCAGGACTCACCCATCCGTGTCTATTTGGCAGCTTTGTAATGTCAGTTGGGCCTTTTCGCTTATGATTGTGATGACCCCTCCCTTTTTCTTCACAGCCGGTGAGCAGGCTATCTCTCCTATCCATTTCGCTTTGAGGCGTTGCGCATCCTCTACGGAGACTCTGGTCTCCTGAAGGACGTATATGTCCCCTTTGAGTTTCGCTAGGTAGTCAAGTGTTTTCCTGCGCTTGATCGGGTGGTTGAGGCCCTTCACGTTGAGGGACACCACTTTGATGTGCGATGGTAATAGGGCGCTCGATTGTGTAGTCATGGTGGTTTGTTCCCCTCGCTGACTCTTTTGGCATGCATGGCTACATTACACTCCCTGTAGTGTTGTGATTGGCCTGGTCTGTAGAATGGTTTCCCCCCCCTGGGCGATAGAAAAGAAGAAGAGAAAGGTAAAGATAGATACAGTATAGAGACAATAATGCGCATCCCACTGTACCGTGTTGCTGCCCGCCCTCCTACCCGCCCCCCTGTCAAAATTCTGTAGGCGTGCGACAGCAAGGGTCCTCCACCCTCCGTCGCCCCTGAGTCCATTGCTCACCCCCGCCCCTCTGTTGATTAGGTTCCGCATGGCTTAAAGGATACTCGGTCGCATCTTGGCTTGATAGGTTCTGTGAGGTATCTACATTGTCCGCATGCAACAAGAACTCTGAGGTAGGTTTGTTGTGTTGAGGTAGATTCTGTTAGCAGCTATTCACTGTTTTTCCTGAGTTGTTGTGTAGGTGCTGGTTTCTCTCTTGTGTGCGACTGCATTTTCCCTGCTACAGCCTCCCTACAGCGCCTCCTTCGGGATTGTCTGATGAGGCTCTTCTTTTCACTGCTCCGGGACTCTGTGCCTCCATTTCTTCGGGGGCTGGTCCCTGCAGATATCTCCGCAGTTCGCTGGGTTCGTCAAAGACCTTTGTGCCCATTCTGTCAGTGACACGCATTCTGGCTGGTCCTGTGAAGCTGAATGTCATATTTGCTTTCCGGAGTCTATGCCTCAGTGCCAGGAACCCTTTCCTGGTTTCCACCGTTAGCTTCGAGAGGTCCTGTGTTATTATGATCCTTTGACCATTTCATTTCACGTTTTGGCCCTTCCTGGCGAAAGAGAAGATGGCTTCAGTATGGCTCGCTCGCAGTGGTTTGCATATGATGGGTCTAGGGCCTTTCCCCAGCGCTTGCTTTGTTGCTGGTATTCTGTACGCCTTGTCTACCTCGAATGGTCTGTCAAACTTTATGCCCGTCAGTTTGGGGAGTAGGCTTTCCAGCTTATCCACTTCCCTGCCGTGTCAATTCTGCCGTTCATCTTGCTCTGGTCTGCCCTTATGGCTGCCAGTTCCAGTTGCATGTTATCTATAGTTTTCTAAGTGGCTTTTGCCAGGTCGTTCCCTTTATTTTCTTAAAAAGTGTGTCCAGTGTTGTTTCGTTGGATTGGTTGTTTTTCAGCTTTGTCGGAGACTTGCTTATCTCTTTTCTAACTTTCTTGCTGTCATTGGCAGTTTTTTCTTCTTTCCCCGCCCTCTTGTCGAAGCCCCTCCTTGCTAGATAGGTGCACAGTCTGTTGTCTTTCAGTTGAAGGGCAGGGTGGGTTCTGTCGCTGCTTGTGCTACCGGTGTTTTTGTCTTCTGGTGTGCCGTCTAGTCTGAATCTGCTTGGCCACCTTATGGTTCTCGTTCTGGTTTTGGCGAGCGCCAGCTCTTCTACTTGCAGGCTTTTGTGTTGTTTGGTCTGCCTGGCTTCCCTTTGGGGGGTTGAGATCACCTTGGTGGACGCTCACGGCCTTGCCTTCCCTACTGCCATGTCTCCTTTAGCATTTTGCTCCCTGTAGGTTAGCCTCGTTGGCTTCTCCAGCAGCTTGGTCCTGCGCTGGCTGTTGTACTGTTGTGCCTTGAACTCGTTCCGGTTTCACTTTGCTGAACTTTTGTATGCTTGCCTCCCTTAATGTTTGCGCTCGGCTGATGGAGCGGTGTTGTGACGATCTGTGACTGACGGCGCTCGGTGGATTGTGTTTCTCTTGTTTGGCCCCTCCCGCTGCGTCTTAAGATGGTCGCCCCCAGGGGCTTCTTCAGTTTCGGTTTCGCTTGTTTGCCTTCCACCGTTTCGTTCTTGCCTAAAGGCTGCTCCTGATGGCCTGGCTTTGCACACTCTGCTGTTCGCGCGTGCAGTATGATGTAGCCTCAGCGCTAATAGTTCACCTTGCGTCGCAGCTCGACGTTTGCACCCACCGTACGGGTTAGTCCTTCCTAGTCGCTCGTTAGTACACCTCAAGAAGGCCGCTGACGGGGCGGTGTTGTGACGCTTTGTAACTGGCAGCACTCAGTGGATTGTGTTTTCTGCCCGGCACTCGGCCTTCTTGTTGGCTGCCCGGTGGCCACCGCCATTCCGCTTGGGTCACTTGCTCATTTGCCTTCCTTCGTTTCTCCTGTGGGTACTTGTTATAGTTTGAGTGTTCTGTTCAGCTCCTCTTCCGTTTCTCTCGTTTGGCCCCTCCCGCTGCTTCGTAAGATGGTCGCACCCAGGGGCTTCTTCAGTTTCGGTTTCGCTTGTTTGCCTTCCACCGTATCGCTCTTGCCTAAAGGCTGCGCCTGCTGGCCTGGCTTTGCACACTCTGCTGTCGCGCGTGCAGTATGATGTAACCTCAGCTCAACCCCAAGAAGACCAGTTCGGTTGCACTGCAGGCTCTCTCTCCCGGGTCTTTGAGCACCACTTGGCTTAGCTTCCGCCCCGTCACAGACGCAGAGATAATCTCGCTGATCTCGTCCTCCAAACCATCAGCCCATATCTCTGACCCCATTCCTCCCTCACTAATCATGAAAATGAAACACTCTCTTGCACCTATATGGGGCATCATCATAAACAGCTCCCTAAAAAATGGAGTGGTCCCTGACTGCCTAAAAATTGGGCAAGTTACCCCCTGCTGAAAAAACCAGGTCTTGACTCAACAGACCTGAACAACTTCAGACCAATATCTAACCTCCCTCTACTAGCCAAAACATTGGAACGCTGTGTACTCCTGCAACTGACTCATCATCTGGACAACATCAATCTCCTAGACACCCTCCAGTCTGGCTTCAGACAAGGATGCAGCACAGAAACAGCGATGCTGAACATCATAGACGATATCCACGGATCTCTGGATTCAGACAAATGCTGCCTCCTCATTCTCCTTGACCTTTCTGCAGCATTCGATACGGTGGACCACAAACTCCTCACCAAGGCATTCAAGAAAGAGCTGGCCTCGGCGTAGTAGTTCTCAAATGGTTCTCCTCATTCATACACAACCGAACACAAAAATTTTAAATCATGAATTTCACCTCCGAAATCCAACAGGTCAATTAGGGCGTCCCCCAAGGTTGGGTGCTCTCGCCTCAGCTTTTTAACATCTATATGGAACCACTTTCCAAGCTACTCAGAAAAGCCAACATCCGCTTTCACCTCTACGCGGACGATACACAAATCTATCTGGAAACTTCCTCTCTCACTGACATACATAGACTAAATGATGTCCTGAAAGATGTTCAACAATGGCTGACAAACAACCACTTGAAACTGAATCCAGACAAAACTGAGACACTCCTCATCTCGAACAACGAAGACAACCCTCAAATCCCCGAATGGCTAAAAGCAATTGATGCGCTTAAAGGAAATCTTACTCTAGCTGACTCTGTTAAATCTCTTGGCATCATCATAGACCCCAAACTAAACATGGTAAAACACATCAAGAATGCAGCCAAAGGTGCTTTCTTTAACCTCAGACTGTTGAACAAGATCAAACCCTACATTCCTAGCAAGGATCTCAAACTGGCCACTCAATCTCTAGTACTGTCAAGGCTAGACTATGGGAACGCAATCCTAACAGGCATCCCGAAATCGAACTTGGCACCGATCAAAACAACACTACATGCTGCAGCTAGAATGATTACCGCCATCAAAAAATCGGATCACATCTCCCCAGCACTCAAGGAACTCATATGGCTCCCAGTAGAAATGCGTAGTAACTTCAGAACGGCCTGCCTAACCCACAAAGCCCTCCATACCGGCAAACCCGAATACCTGGCAAATAAACTCAAAAAAGGAGGCCAAGCCAGGAATCTGAGAAGCTCTAACTCCTTCCTGCTCATCCTACCCAAAACTAGAAAGAGAAGAACAGCGGACTGCTCTTTCATCGGAAACGCCCCCAAAATCTGGAACTCCATCCCCCGCACATCAGAACTATTCCTTCTTGTGTGTGGAATTCAAAAGGCAACTCAAATCCCTGTTCCTGATCCTCTCCCTTGGCTGTGGATAACCGGGGTCAGCAAGCAACCCCATAACTATGTGACTACAGTGAATCCCAAAACCAAAGAAGCTCGGCAACTCACCCATGTTCCGCTTACAATGTCACTCATTGAATGCTTATACCTCACATATGTTATGTTTATGTTTTATGTTATGTATATGTTTATACAGATTTTTGTCATTCTATTACTGTAAAGCGCTCTGCTACCTCCGGGTCTTGACAGCGCTATAGAAAACTTCCTAAATAAATAAATTAATTAATTAATTATTGACGAGCTGAGCTCGTCACGGCCACACCTGTTTCTTTAGAACGCTCAGCACAGCAGGGGAATTAGCCCAGCGTGCGAGCGTTCTAAAGGCCATGACGAGCTCAGCTCGTCATGAGCACCGGAGCACTGTAGCTCATGACGAGCTGAGCTCGTCATGAGCATGCAAGGGGTGAAAATACACGACAGAATTGCTTGCCAACACATTTCATCCCACATGGGACTTCTTCAGGGCTCTAAGGAATCTGTATCTGCTGACGATTTTTGAAAGTTCAAATATGAAGTTTAGATCAGAAAAGAAGATTCAGTATATGATGAATCATGTTCCTGATGTTACCATTGCATCTATATGTATCAGAGGCATCGACAAGGCACTGTGTAATCAAGCGTTTCAATGTAATCGTTTGGAAATATGTAGATCCCTCTGCATGTATGCGGTCGTCCGGTACCCTCAAAGTTGCAAACTTTGAGGAACCGGACAACCGCATGATTGAAACGCTTGACAACATGATGTCTTGTCGATGCCTCTGGTACATATAGATGCAATGGTAACATCAGGAACATGATTCACCATATACTGAATCTTCTTTGCTGATCTAAACTTCATATGTGAACTTTCAAAAATCGTCAGCAGATACAGATTTCTTAGAACTCTGAAGAAGTCCCATGTGGGATGAAACGCGTTGGGAAGCAATTCTGTCGTGTATTTTAAAGAATGAAGTGTTTGGAATAAAGAGGACAACTTTTTCTACAATCAAAGAATATGAACGTCTGGGGTTTTCATTTGGGAAGCTATCTACTTATATTCTGTTCTGTTTTTGAAATATGATGCACTATTGCCTTTATTCATACCATTTGTGTCATCACATGTATTTGTTTTTTCTTTTTTTCAACACATTTACATTTTTGGATGCTACACGGTATCAGCAAAAAGCACTGGCAAAGACAACAGGTCAAAAAGGCAAGACCATTTGGCTTTGTTGATGCTTGTTCTTATTGCTACAATCATGGTCGGATAGGGAGCTAAATTAGGCCAGGCAGCCAAAGAAAAAGTGGCCCACATTCATGGATAATAACCCTTCATGAACCGTGAGGGAAGTCATTTTGGGAGAAATCTCTCAGAAATTAAGTGTTTAGTAGCTTTGGCCAAGACTAAACACAGTATCATTCCACTGCAACTCACCTACAGATCTCCTCATTTGATCTTCAGGCCTATACATTTCTCCATCTTGGGTCCCTGAATTTGTTAGTTTACCCATTGACCCCTTAGTCTGTGCCCCCTCACCCCCACACCCCAAGATCCCTGAATGTACTGTATGATATCAGGCCACAAGTCAAGGAACCATGCAAATCCTTCATGTCTGAAGGATTCTGTTCTTCCTCAGGGAACCAGGGGCCATGCTCATCCTAAAGTCCTAAAATATCTCGTCCCTAAACTACGGCTGAAACTGCGGCTGAAACGCCAAGAGCCTGTTCCCGACAGCCTGACGACATAGGAGGGCTGGAAGAGGTCCCCCGCTACACGGCGGAGGAAGGCACTGGAGAGCGGCTGCAAAGGAAGCCATAAGGACTACACGGCAGCATCGGAGGGCACCCCCGGCAACATAGGAGGGCGCCCCCACTAGAGCCTGCTGTGCTGGAACCGCCCGCCCGCTCCACCGCAGGGATTTGCAGTCTCTGCGAGCTAAAGCGAGCGACGCCAGAGGACTGAGTACCCCTCCACCATCCGCTCCGAGGTGGAGGACGCCGGCTGCTAACAAGGAGCAGTCCCCCCCCCCCCCCCTGCATCGCACCGCAGCACCGGAGACAGGTCACGGGCTCAGGAGTTGGATGAGCCCGGTGTGCATGACACCATCGCTGACCAGGGGAGCGACTGAGGATAGCCCTGGGACCAACAACAACGGGACCGGCTCGGTGACAGAAGGCTAGTGTCTGCCCCCATCTGATCCGTTGGAGACCGGGTGTTTACCTACGCGGTGTAGGACCTGAGGCACATTGTGGATTAATGCAGGACTGCTGAAAGGCTCTACGGACGGACTCAGGGGACACACAGAGACTTGAGGTATTTGTTTGTCTCCTTCCCGCCTGCTCACTTTTTAAGTTACGTCCTTTGTTCAAAATGGCTGTAACAATAAATACCCCCACCCTCCCCCCGTACCTCTGTCCACGAGGCTCCTAACGTTAACTCCCCCACACAGCATTCCTCCCAGATAGCTGTAGCAATGCGGACTCGGATGGAAAATGAAACTCCTCCCCCTATGCTGAAAGCAATAACAACAGACAGAGGACTAATATCTCCACCTCCCCTGCAGACATGAAGGAAAAGGGAAACTGCAACAAACAAAGGACTGATGTCTCTATCCCACCTACTTGGCGGACATATTTGACTAGTCTCTTTCAGGGACGGACTTCCTGGATTATTCATTCTCTGCCTTAGCTGAACACTCGCTAAGAATTCTACACTCTAGAATAATCACAACTACTGAGCACTTGGCTCAGTTACGTATCTACACCTCCTTGTGATAGAATGCCTGCCTATAATTGTATCATTTTACATTTAACTATATTCTGAACATGTGTAATGCCCAGAATGCTACCTCATACATGAAAGAATGTCTGCCTACTATTGCGGCGCACACCTCCCCGCCCGAACTCTCTTACTCATCCTTTCACTACTATTATTAATTGCCTGATTATTCACATGTTGGTCTCTGTAGCCTTTTCACCTGCGCTATTTCATACACTGGCTGGCCTTGTAGCCACTTATTTGTACCATTTATACTATGTGACCTATTGATCTACCTGTGTCCGACTATGCTCCCCCATGTACTTCTCTTGTAAAGCGCTCTGATATCCGCGAGGATCAAGTCCGCGCTATATAAAACTTTCAAAATAAATAAATACATAAATAAATAAAGCCTTGAGACACTTGCTCATCATTAGTTAGTGTAGAAGCTCCTCACACACTAACAGGACCATTAAGTTAATTTGCATTCTCAGTCCCATAATCCAGTGAAATCACAAGGTGCTCTGCTAGCCCTAAGAACTTGAAACTACTGTTCTCTCCCAGTTCCCACAGAGGATAATGGTGCGAACAGGAGATTCAAGGGTATTCATTAGTCTAGACCCCTAAGGCTTCATTTAGCTTTTTTTCTAGAAACAATTGCTCAGTCTCATGCCCCTGATCCCCTGCTTGTCTCCAGGCCTCTACTCAGTTTCACAAGCTCTTGGTCACCCTTTGGTGTGAAAGGTTCCTGCTTACTTTTGATTCCCTGAGGCTCTTGGCCAGCCTCAAGTTTTTAAGAGGCTCCTGACCTGGACATACATCCTTGAAGCTCCTGCTTCCATTAGGTGCTGGAGACTCCTGATCCTCAGGTCACGGAAGTTCCTGCTCCCTTCAATTTCATGCCCTGAAGTTCCTGCTCACCCTCGAACCACTAACTTTCACGTCTTGAATATCTTTCACCCCCTTAGGTGACTGCCAAACTCCCTGAGAAGTTGCAGAAGGCATGTACACATCAAAGTTGTACAAGTTTTCCTCTTTTGGTTGTCACTCAGGAGACTTTAGGGACTGTATACAGCTTAGTACTTGATGTCCTTTGTATTGTGGGCAGAGACATGATTTGAATCTGGACAAGCTGCAAGATTTCACTCCAAATGCAATCTTTTAATTAATCTTCTAGATATGATCCCTCCCATTGCGCTCTCTGACAGAAACATATATACACCCCTTCAATTACCTCATTCCTTTCTCTCTTCCCTCATTTCACCTCCACTGTCACCAAGTGCAACTATCTGCCTCATTCTCTGGCTCTCTGTATTACTGTCTATCCATTTTTGACTGAAACTTTTCTTTCTCTATCCCCTCTGCCTTTCTTTCTCATTCTCGATACCCCTTTCTTACTTGCAGTATATAGCCCCTCTTTTTCTCCTTATCAATGTTTTCCCCTCTTTCATTCTCCCTATCTCTTTATTCCCCTTTCTCTAGTTCTTCCTCTTTCTCGCAGTCGCTTCTTCTTTTCCTCTCCTCGTTGTCTCTCATTCTACTGATGTCCTTCGCTCAGTCTCTCTCATTTTCCCTCTCTTGTCCTATCTTCCTCTCTGCCTACAAATTCCCGTCTCTCACTCCTGTCTCCCCATAGGCTTTTTCATTATTTTCATATGTCTTATGCCCTCATTCTTCCTGTCATTTTGTATCTCTCCTTAGAGTTTTATTTCATTTCTCGCTCTTGCAACCCCTCACTTTTTCTCCAGTCTTGCTCACTCTCTGTCAGCGACTCTTCCCTTTGCCCTTGGAATCCTTTGTACTATACCTAATGTTATATTCTCGTGTGTTCCTTTATTGCTTTGCTTCAGACAGTTATGAAAAGTGCTCCTGTGCCTGGAGGCAGCATTAAAACCAAAGGAGACCCCACTAGTGGAATGTAAACTACCATTCTATCCCTTTGATGAAGGAAATTCCACTGGTGGGTTGTACACTACCTTTAGCACTACCTCAGTGGCAGTCTGTGCAGGTAAGCGTGGTGGGGCAGGGCAGGAGGGGGGGGAGGAGAGATGACAGATGACAAAGGGAAAATTAAATAAATAAATAAAATCCTATTCTGTCGTCTCTCGATTTCCCCCCGCCCTGCCCAACCGTGCTTACCTGCACGGACCGCTGCTGCACTACCTCCCAGCAAACCAACAACATCTGAACTAAGCCTACAATGAGGGAGAGAATTTGAATAGGGCATGAGAAGGAGCCTCCTTTATAGGTGTTGCGGCTGCTTTTGCAGTGCGCAGCACTACTCGCGCAGCGAGTGACCTCTTGAGGGGGTTTGAAAACAGAGCTAGGAATCGCACACGCTTGTGCGTGTTCTTTTCCTTTTGGCCCACACTATTGGCCTTTGCGTGCGTCTTTTCATTAAAGACAGCATGCAATTGGCCTAAGGCGGGCGCATTGCTCCGCCCATGGCCTATTGGTGTCTATTACACGCACCGCTGCATGGCCTATTGGTGTCTATTACACGCACCGCTGCCATGTGGTTTCAATTATCGTGCCCAGACACAGGCGCAATAATTGAAACCACATGTCTCGCTGTGGTGCACGCACCACTCACTGGCTTCTTTTTTTGGATCCATTTCACTGGGAAGCAACTAAATGAAAGAAGGAAAGAGAGGTGGGCTGCTCGTCAGGAGCTTGAGTAAAAATGACCCGCTTCTAAGCGCTCTGTTCTCGAAGAAGTGCTGGGACCGGTAAAGCCCCTGGGTGAGTGGGTGAATGAGGAACTTGAGTAGCTGCTTTTAAGAAATGAGCCGCTTCTAAGCCCTTTTTTGTTCTCGAAGAAAGGAAGGGAGGAGCACAGCTGCTGGTGGCGCTGGGCGAGTCCGTGAGCGAGTGAGGAACTTGAGTAGAAATGACTCGCTTCTAAGCCTTCCTACTCTTAGAGGTTCCGGCACAGGTAAGGCCCTCTGAGCGAGTGTGTGAGGAATCTTCCGTAGCGTCCCTAAGAAACGACTCGCTTTTAAGCGCTTCCTGTTCGAAGAAGTGATGGTACTTGGTAAGAGGTAGAAAATATATACCCTGATAGGTGGAAACCATGTATCTAGAGAGTAGGTTCTGTGAGTTATATGAAGTTAAAATCTATGGCGCATTGTTCCTAGAATGCCTTTCAAGGCATTTTAGGTCAGATTAAAAGGGCAAATGTCTGCCGTTACCTAGGTAGGTACTCGGGGAAGGTTTTGAGATGAATATGGTACCGCTAATCGCAGTACAGATAGACTGTATAAGCTGTGCTGTAATATTGTTTATTACCCAACATGCTAATTATCGTGTCGACCTCAGAGCGATTGAAGCCTGGGTCAGCCCGATGGCAGCTGCTATTACAATCGGTGGCCAATCGTATACCGAGTTATTTTACTAGTTAAGAGTTTGTAATTCGATCTCCTGGGTGAGCGAGCTCCTCTATGCGCGTGTAAGAGAGTAAATTATAAAGCGCCTCGTTGAAACTTCGTGGGAACCTGGGGTGGGATGGCAAAGAAACAAGCATTTGCAATGCAATAGGTCTCGCATTATTAAAGTTTTAGCTATTGGCATTGCTAATAATAATGCAACACCAATAGCTCAAACATTCAGTAATGCGAAACCTATTGCATTGCAAATGCTTGTTTTTACTTGACGTGTCAGACTGATTTTCTAACTCCCCCCTCTTGATTGCGCTCCTTTTTTGTTGCCACACCTTGACCCCCGATGTAGGTTCTCGGAGTAAAAGTTTTCAATTTCTAGCACTGCGCCCAACCTTGCACTGTTTGGGGACCCGATTGTAATTAAGTCGCCCCTGAAAGTGCGCCGGTCTGTTGTTAACCCGAAACGTTTGGAACCTGCGGGCTATTTTCACTAAGGTGTTGTGTTCACGGACGGCCACACGGCGGCAGCACCAGAATGAAATCAGCTTGCATCTTCCCCATTCACGTTCCCTACACAGTAGTTGACAACACTGACAGCACGTTTCCCAATAAACAAAAGGGTTTTAAGAAAGGGAAGGAAAGCGGCGGAAGCTGAGCTGCCTGCCATCGGAGCATTCCCAAGTCCCTGCAGCGTGGAGTTGCCAGGGAACTGGAGCGAGCCCGCATGGCTCCAAGAGGGAACTGCAAACTTCCCATGTGACTGCGCTCCCTGGACGCGTACTCTTTCAAGGAGATCAGTCTGGCATTTGTATTTTTGCTCTTCGGATTGTTTTTCCCAAAGGGACATCATTTTTGGCATTTCTTGGATTGGCGGTGTGATTCTCTGCCCAGTACCCACGGACGCTGGCGTTGCACTCTCAGGGGCCAGGTACTGTACTCACCATGCACTTACAATTGAACTTGCACTTCGTACTGCAGCAGCATGTTGCCTTGATGTAGTCCTTTTCCCTGTCAGGATCGCTTACTTGTACATCGCTTGACTGAGTTCACGTGCGCTATTACAGTATGGGTCTGCCTCGCGCGCGAGGGTGCCTCAGCCTC
Organism: Lissotriton vulgaris; assembly: GCF_964263255.1. Taxonomy (NCBI): domain Eukaryota; kingdom Metazoa; phylum Chordata; class Amphibia; order Caudata; family Salamandridae; genus Lissotriton; species Lissotriton vulgaris. Next base: position 185,604,125 of record NC_141690.1, on the reverse strand, counting down.
TTAGTGGTGGTAAACGAACGCGCATTGCGGTTTAATTGCAGCAGATTGTAGATTTTACGTAATTTAATTGCTTTTTGGATGTGTCCAGTTAAATCTTTTCAGGAGTGATTTGCTTCTCTTAAACATGTCCAGTACTGTGCTTAAGTGTCGGCTTTTCGGAGTATACATGTGCTGCGCAAAGTAATGTAAGTATTTATCCGGGAGAGAGAAACAAACATGATTGCTATAGGTACCCGAAACGCAGCTACACACACATGCAGCCACGCATGTACGCAGACACAGAGACACAAACATGCGCATACAGCCACACACATGCAGACAGGTAGATACACCTGCACGCACACACGTGCATTAGTTGGCAGAGATTTATATCAAAAATTTTCCTTTCTGTGTATTAAACTTTCAGTTGGTGACCATGCGGCCTACACGTTTCAGTTATTGTCCCGTTATAATTACCATTTTATGATTACCAATAGTACGCCACACATGAATGTCATTCTTTGTAACTCTCAAAGTTTATTTTTTTATATTTTATAAAAGTTTTTATAAAAAGAAAAACATATTACATCGGTACACCTTATGGATACACCTATATTTATAAAAAGTGTGCTCTGTTACAATTTTAACCACTTTCTAACAAATCCAAATTACGGTATCTAGTGCAGAGTCACACCACAGTTAAGAATCCTGGTGTAATCAAATTTAATACATTATACAAACAAGTTATACACAGTAAAAAGTCCCATTGTCGACGCGTTTCGGTGCGTAGAAATACATTTGTTGCACCTTCCTCAGGACAGACGAAATATTAAAAGCAGTGATTTAAACTTCTTTCTACAAAAAAAGACACAAATACATATAATCAATACTTTGTACCTATAGAGAGTTTTTTAGACTAAATGTGGGCTATTTTTAGTGAAAATCACTTTTGGTATTTTCAATGCCCTTACTTGTAGTTTCGGGTTTATGGTCCTTATATTAATCTTTCAGGTTTCCAATGCTGGAAACTACCGGACTCACAATTATTTTATCAAGTGCATTTTATGATTCATTAACGCTGCCCACAGTAAGGCATACATTTTCCTTTAGTTGTATAAAATACAAGGTTATTGTTACATTCAGAATGTGGCTCGCGCTGACTGATTATTGTACTCGCGGCTCCCGTATCTCCACGCCATTTTGGTAGTTTTTTGATTATTATGAACTACTGGGATGCGTGTTCGCGCCCCGATGTCGCCTGTAAGATATATTACTGATATTCTTTTCTTTATTATTAGAGGGGCCAGCTGCGCACTGGGTATTTATTCTTATTTTTTTTGAAGATCGTCCTCGGCCCCTGCTTTTTTGTTAAGGCACTAGCTCTAGAGTAAGCGTCATTCTCTAGGGACTCCGTAGGTACCGGTTCGAATCCGGCAACCACTCTATTTTCCCAAACACTATTTAGATATTTAAGACAGTTTCAACATGATGCCACTTTGTATGGGAAACGTTACTATCTTTCCAGGGCGAAGTAATAATAACACCAACTATTTCATAATCGGTTTCTGATGTTTTGCCACACGCTTAATCCTAAACCTCGAGTTTAAGGAGACAGATCTACTTCGGTTGCCCAGTTCATTTAAACAAATGCAGTGATTAATCGTGTTCCAACAAGTGGTTAATGCAGGAATGTTACAGCATGCCAAACATTCCTCCTGTAATATTCCTGCATTGACCACCTGTTAGAACACGATTAATTACTGCATTTGTTTAAATGAACTGAGATAACATGACATATGTGAATATATCCCTAGCCTATGGAATATGTGCAATATTTGTAGAATGTGTTTAACATGATGTAACATTCCTGCATTAACCACTTGTTGGAACACGATTAATCACTGCATTTGTTTAAATGAACTGGGCAACCGAAGTAGATCTGTCTCCTTAAACTCGAGGTTTAGGATTAAGCGTGTGGCAAAACATCAGAAACCGATTATGAAATAGTTGGTGTTATTATTACTTCGCCCTGGAAAGATAGTAACGTTTCCCATACAAAGTGGCATCATGTTGAAACTGTCTTAAATATCTAAATAGTGTTTGGGAAAATAGAGTGGTTGCCGGATTCGAACCGGTACCTACGGAGTCCCTAGAGAATGACGCTTACTCTAGAGCTAGTGCCTTAACAAAAAAGCAGGGGCCGAGGACGATCTTCAAAAAAAATAAGAATAAATACCCAGTGCGCAGCTGGCCCCTCTAATAATAAAGAAAAGAATATCAGTAATATATCTTACAGGCGACATCGGGGCGCGAACACGCATCCCAGTAGTTCATAATAATCAAAAAACTACCAAAATGGCGTGGAGATACGGGAGCCGCGAGTACAATAATCAGTCAGCGCGAGCCACATTCTGAATGTAACAATAACCTTGTATTTTATACAACTAAAGGAAAATGTATGCCTTACTGTGGGCAGCGTTAATGAATCATAAAATGCACTTGATAAAATAATTGTGAGTCCGGTAGTTTCCAGCATTGGCCGCACTCGCGAAAAACTACAATCATGGGGGCCGATCAGGATAGCGGTTTTTCCGCATCCTCGGGGCCGGCGGAAGCCACCGCCGGCCCCGAGGATGCGGAAAATCCTCTGCGGAGTCACCAAAGACCCACCGCCAAATTAGGATGGCTGGTGGGTCTGGAATTCCGTCCGCCGCTTTTCCGCCGCGGTCGGCTTCCGACCGCGGCGGAAAAGCTATAACATGGCAGCCGGTGTCTATGAGACACCGTCCGCCATATTATGATGTTAGTGGAAAACTGCTTTTCCAAGGCGGCTTTTCCGCCATGGAAAAGCATACGGACATTCACTTTGGGGGCCCGTTGCGGGCCCCCTGGGTGAATGGGGGGTGGTGGGTGCACATGGGGGGTACCTATGGTACCCCCCTGCATTTGCGTGCACAAAGCGGCAGGCACCGTGCGGTCCCTGCCGCTTTGTGCATGTAAATGTAACACATGCTTTTTTAACATTGCGGCGGGTGCAGCTTGAAGCTGCACCCGCCGCAATGTTAAATATAGAGGATGTGACCGCCACCCTGGCGGTCACATCCTAATCAGGACGGAGGGAACGCCGCAGCCCCTGCGGACGTTCCCTCCTCCTCAAGGGTGGCGGACGGACGCAAGTCCGTCCACCATCCTAATCGGCCCCATGGTGTCGGCCCGTCGTCATAATTGAACAATTAGGCCTAATTAGAAACAACGACACGGTATATAAGGACGGCACTTCTGACCCTTGCCATTAGAAGCAGCCGGAATAAGGAAGCCGCCAGCCGAAGGACCGCTGAATGCCGAATTGCCGTACGCCCGTAATGAAAAGGTGAGCACTCTGCCCCCGGGAGTCAAGTGGGGTTTGGGTTTAGACAGGGAGCGTGAACCTCTGCCCCGGGATCTCAGACTAGTGCATAACTACCACAACAGCGGTAGTGGGCTAATGGCACCAATATAGCACTGAACCCCGAGTCTAATATGCACCATGGAAAGGAGCCCTAAACTTGTTAAAAGCCCCAAAAGTAGCGACCAGTCAGTGAAAGAGTGGCATCATACAAGTGACTTCCACTAAAAAATGCTGTGTTTACCATCTAGGTCGGAATAGAGTGAAGTGAAAATCTCTACCAATCAGCCAATACCAGTAACGGCCAAAGAATACTAACAGCTGCATCCTGGGCGGTTTAAAGAAACCTTCACCCCAACTAGGTATGTATGCCACAGCCCATGTTAGGGTATGACAGCAATAAACTAAAACATTGGACTCACTAAAACATAAGCCTATGTCATTGCAGCACAGGTGATAATAGACTCTGCGAGGTGGTGTGAGCAAGGAAAGCCTGGGTGTCGGCTATATTAACAAAAGCTACGGGTATGTATAGGTGCTATCAATCCTATGCAGTACGAATAACTGTAAATGAAGTTTAAAATAAACCTCTAAAGTAACTGTGCACTATTTATAGGCGCGGCAAAGTGCAGAATAGAAACGGACCTTACTTTGAAAAAGGCTTCAGCTATATTAAGACGTTCTCTCTAAGGGGCCATTCAAAAACCCTCTGAGTAAGTAGCGTAGGAGATTGGAACAAATCAGCCAAATACTCAGTTCTAGGATGGTGTATAATTCAATGCTTTCCCTCCATAGAAAGGCCATTGAAAGATAATCTATATGGTGAGAGCGAACTTATGCGAACGCTAAATGAAAAGCGAAGAAGTCCTGAAAGAATCATATAAGGACCATAAACCCGAAACTACAAGTAAGGGCATTGAAAATACCAAAAGTGATTTTCACTAAAAATAGCCCACATTTAGTCTAAAAAACTCTCTATAGGTACAAAGTATTGATTATATGTATTTGTGTCTTTTTTTGTAGAAAGAAGTTTAAATCACTGCTTTTAATATTTCGTCTGTCCTGAGGAAGGTGCAACAAATGTATTTCTACGCACCGAAACGCGTCGACAATGGGACTTTTTACTGTGTATAACTTGTTTGTATAATGTATTTAATTTGATTACACCAGGATTCTTAACTGTGGTGTGACTCTGCACTAGATACCGTAATTTGGATTTGTTAGAAAGTGGTTAAAATTGTAACAGAGCACACTTTTTATAAATATAGGTGTATCCATAAGGTGTACCGATGTAATATGTTTTTCTTTTTATAAAAACTTTTATAAAATATAAAAAAATAAACTTTGAGAGTTACAAAGAATGACATTCATGTGTGGCGTACTATTGGTAATCATAAAATGGTAATTATAACGTGACAATAACTGAAACGTGTAGGCCGCATGGTCACCAACTGAAAGTTTAATACACAGAAAGGAAAATTTTTGATATAATTCTTATTACCCAGTCCTTTCTGGTCCCTGGGAGACTCTCTAATTTTGGAGATTAGTTGGCAGAGATTATAGTGCGCATTACAAACACACGTGCATGTATTCTTCATTTGTTAGAGTATTTTGTAGGATCAACGGTGTCCTAGCCATATACCTGCTCATTTAGTGTCTTTTCTGTGAATGGCGGGAAATCCAAACCTAGCTGTACGGAGTCCGCTTGATGTGTTGCTGCAGGTATTGGCCGAACAGCTCCAGTGAGTGGACTCTCTTCTGCTATCTGACGCTTTTTAAACGTGGTATTAATAGTTTTCCAACTGTTATCCTGCAGCTCAGCATCTTGTCAACCTAAGAAGCTTCCCACGTTTGCCGTGCAACCTAAAGGAATTTTCACTCACTCTCGCTCACTCACTGTTCTCAGAGGGAACTTAGGGATTCTTCTACCGTTTTGCTCTCTCTGAGAATCATGATTTGAAAGTATGACACCCGCAAACACACGATGCGTGGTATTGGTGCATTGCATGTGTGATGGTCTGCAGACCTTAGTCAATGACGCACAAATGTTACCTGCTTTCTTCATGTTCCCGCCACAGGTTTGCTTAGTTAACGTATCTCCCTCACGCAGGAACCCATTGCTGACTCACAACAGGTACACAGGCACGACTTTCAGCTGCAGGATCTTACTGAGGGGCCATGCGCTGCTTGTGCGTCATGACGCGCCTTAATGCTCCCTGGTTGTGAGTTAATAATTAGAGCTTAGGTTCTAGGTCTGACGGAAAACAAACCATATTTCCTAAAACTTCTAAACCGAAACCTTACGTGGGGCGGGACTTCCGCCTTCGGAAGTTCGCGCACGCGCCCACGGATGGCCAGAGAAGCAGTGCTGGTGACGCGGGGCTCCCATGCCCGAGGGAGAGCCCCGCAGAGTCTGCAGAAGTCCAAAAAGCTGGTAAGTGGGGCTTAGTTGGATTGGGAGTGGGGTGCGCTTGTATGTGTGTGCGCGCTTGTGTGTGTATGTGTTCGGCGGCGTGTGTGCGGCGGCAGCGTGGCGGTCTCTGTATGTGTGTGTGCGTGCGTGTGTGTAGGTGCGCTCGTGTGTGTGTGTCTCTGATTGTGCGCATGTGTGCAGGGGGAGGTGTGGCTGTGTGGCAGCTTTCCAGGAGAGGAGACAGGAGCTGGCCACAGCGAGCGCGTTCGTGTGCGCGTGGCCCGCTCAATTCCGAGCGCGCGGCCAGCTACTGTCCCCTCTCCTGGAAAGAAGAATCCCTAACAATAGGTCTCTGGCGAGACCGCGCTTCGCGCAGTTCAACGCCACGAGACCTAAAAAACTGTTCCGATTGCTTTTTCTGAAGCTGTGAGTAGTATGTTATTTGAGTGTTGATAAAGCGCTACATGTGCTGCTGGCGAAGCTGCTTCAGGGCACTCTTTGTAGATGACTTAGATAAATTGAGAAAAAGAGAAAGGTCAGAGGGGAACAGAGAAGGGCGGAAAGGGACTTGTATATAGTGGGAGGGGCAATCCAGCTAAAATATGGAGGCTGCCCTGATATGGCAGAGTTCTAGCCTTTCATCTCTGCTTAGGCAGGATCCTATGCATTATTAATCTGTGAAATGAGTTTGGTAGTCTTGTCCCGGCTCCGTTCGTGCGCACTCTTAAAACACGTGTAAAAGTGTTGTGTTCAGTGGCGGACACCCCACGATATGGAGCTGGTGAAACTACATCTGAGATAGAAGGAGGTATCCTTGAGAGCAGAAGGAATATATATCCAAGATCACACGTGTCTGCTGACAGGCATTATCGGGGAAGCTCCTAATTCTTTTGGGAGTCTGATGTTTTTGAGAGTTCTGGTTAAAGCCAAACTCGCTTTGAGACAAACACACACCAGCGATCCAGCACTTAAACCAAGCAAGACATACAGGGCCTGAGTCAAAAAATTATAGTTTAAGGGGACGTGGTTTACTTCTGATGCACTCTTGAATTTCCAGGAATAAGTCACCCCTCTGCATAGAAGGAATGTTTGAGAGCTGGACTGTAAACTCTGATCCTCTAGTGCTGTTCCGTGTAGCGAGTGGCAAAGTGCTGGACAACTCAGCGCTGCCAATGGCACCATGTGTGATTCTGGGTGTGTGGCTGGGTCTCCCGATGCCTATCACACGCATGCTCCCTTGTCCCTCAGAGGTCTGCTGCCTTATCTAGACTTGTTGCATCCTGTCCAGGTGCGGGGACGGGCCTGACCACAGGGTCCTAGAGTCTTACACTGGACCTCAGGTGTTTTCACTCTATGTAGCGCTACCTGCAACAGCACTGTCAGCGCTCCAGTCACATGTAGCGCCTCGTGCAGCAGCACTGTCTGTGCTCCAGTCACATGTAGTGCCTCGTGCAGCAGCACTGTCTGTGCTCCAGTCACATTTAGCACCTCATGCAACAGCACTGTCAGTGCTTCAGTCACATGTAGCGCCTCGTGCAGCGGCACTATCAGTGCTCCAGTCACATGTAGCGCCTCGTGCAACAGTGCTGTCAGTGCTCCTGTCACATGTAGCTCCTCGTGCAGCAGCGATGTCAGTGCTCCAGTCACATGTAGGGCCTCGTGCAGCTTCACTGGGGCACCAAGGGCGCAAGGGGCTTGTAAATAGGCCCCTTTATGATCTGTAAGAGTCTGACTGTCGAGTTTGAACCGTCTCCAATGCTCGGCTGTCGAGACCCTTTTTCTGTGTACCACACTGTTGTAGGTAATGTAATGCAATGTAATACGTTTGTTGTATAGCACGGGCTACACTCCAGGGAGCATCTATGCGCTTTTAGAAAGAGAACCTGAAACCGGGGGTCTGGTGGATTGGTACAGTTTAGACTAGGGATATACATTGTGTTTCGGATAGAGTATAGATCCAAGTTTTGAGGGTCTTTCTAAAGATGGATTCAGTGGGGATTAGGCGGAAGTGTGGTGGGAGCGTGTTCCAAGCTTTGGAGCCTAGAACTGCCAGGGCTTTCCCTCCTCTCGTTTTGAGTCTAAACTTGGGAAATGTGAGGAGGTTGGCAGTTTGGGAACTAAGACATCGTGAGGGGGTGTAATGTTTGAACATACTCTGTATGTAGCTAGGTCCTTTCTCATTAAAGGCTCTGTAGGTGATCAGGAGTATTTTAAAGAGCACCCGTTTGTGAATTGGCAGCCAGTGCAGGATGTTCAGTGCTGCTGTGGCTGATGTTCTCCTTTTCCATCCTAACACCAGTCTGGCTGCGGCGTGCTGCACCATTTGTAGTTTGTGGCAGATTTCTCTGTTGGTCCCTGCATAGAGGCTGTTGCAGTAGTCGCTGCGGCAGGTTATAAGGGCTACTGCAACCATTTTCCTTGCTGAGAGGGGAATGAGATCGAAGAATTTTCTGAGCCCTTTTATAATTCCAAAGCAGGTCCCTGCTACGGCCACTGCTTGCTGTTTGAAACTAAGGGAGGGGTCGAATTTGATCCCTAGGTTTCGGACTGAGAGGGCAGTATTGGGGGGGGCAATGGCATCCTCTGGCCACCAGAATTCGGGATTGAATTGATTTCCTTTACCAAAAGGTAAAATCTCAGTTTTACCGGAGTTACACTTAAGGTGGTTCATGTCCATCCATTTGAACGTAGCTTTAAGGCAGTTCTTGAGTTTCATTTCAGCTTCACCGGTATTATCCTCCATGACCAGAATGAGCTGTGTATCATCTGCGTAAGATATGGTATCTATGCCATAAGATGATATGAGGGCAATTAAGGGGGCCATGTATGCATTAAAGAGCGTCGGGCTCAAACAGGAGCCCTGGGGAACTCCTGTTCCTGAGTTTGAAGCTGCAATATCAGCCCTGGCAAACAGCTTGGCAGCACCCCCAATCCCCGGGGGGCCGGCCGAGCACTTTGTCAGTGAGGGTTCTGGTTCCCAGTCCGGCCCTGGTTCTGTTTCAACTGTTTTCTGACTCTCGGTGTGAGTGCCTTGAAGGCCCTGCAGCTGAGTCAATGTGCTACTGGTGCAAGGGTCACCAGTGCAAACTCAGAAACACCCAGCTTTGTGTGCACACCTGCGAGAACCAAAGAGTGCACACCTAAATACACCAAACTGGTTAGTTGGGGGTGGTGTGTGGGGCGTTTTGATGATACTGTTTCACACTCTAACCTGGACACTCCCGAGAATTGGATGAAGGTCCTGGCGTACTCGGGCGGAATGGACTAGCCCTTCTTAAAGGTTGTGAGAAGTTGGCCCGATATGCAACGTTCGCTATTCTAGCGACCGCTATGTATCGTTCCAACGACCCTTATGGTGTTTGGTTGTAAGTCAACCTATAGACCAGCTATCCTAGTAGCGTGGATACGAGCAGTCTAAGGCTAAAGACTCGAGAGGGCGCGTTAAGCCAGCTGTTTACCACACATGTACCCCTTGAACACCCAGTGAAAGGACACCACACAAGTGTTATGAAAATAAACAGTATATTTATTAAGAATCACAACAGCCCTGTACTCTTTATGAGGACAGGGTACTAAGCACAAACCAAATCTCTTTAGCAAATACTTCAAGTGCACAATTAAAACAAGTGTCCGAGGACACGGAAAGTTTAAGGTCTCGGGCGGACCCGATAAGGCAAGTCGGAAGCGAGGGACTCGGGACCCTAGAGTAAGGAGGCTATGCGGGCACCGAAATGCCGAATTACCTAGCCACGAGGGCTGCGGCTGCACAAGTCTTACAGGCGTCGGGGTCTTCGCTGACGAGCCAGGAGCCGGAAGAAAGGAGTTGCTGGCCGGCGACCAGTGCTGAATAGTTCGTAGAGATCCAAGCCTGGATCGGAGATTGATGAAACCTGAAAGCAGAGGGGACCAAGTTCGTACTACTAGCCAGTAGTCAGAGGGTACCCGGAGGGCACCGGTTGGCCGTCACCTCGACCAGGTGAGTGGGCGACGCTCGGCTCTGCAGTCTCACGGACCAGGAGGCGTTGTCGGCGACCACGGTGGAGGTGCGAGCTGTCCCACGAAGGATGATGCTGTCGGCGTCGCTGGGCCCAGGATGGGGCAACAAGCCTTGGCAGATCTCAGGGCCACGTGGTGGGCCTAAGATGGCGTCTTGAGTGGACCAGGAGGGTCCAGGGTGCTTCTCGAAAAGGTGGAAGCAAGGGCCAGTCTGGAGCAACCAGACCAGCAGTGATGATTCTCGGATGTCGTCCCAGAAGGGCACAAGCCAGCGGCTAGTGACCAGACAACGTGCTGAGCAGCGAGCAGAAGGGCCCCACGCAGATCGTGGAGATGCTGGGAGACTGCACTTCGGTGCTAGAGCGGCTCAGGGTCGGGGCTTCTCGGACCCCAGAGCACTCACCAGAGAGTTACCTCGATGGTCGTGCTGGTTTTAAGAGCGTGCAGGTTCTGATGATGGCCGGTCCCTCGAGGTCTCGTCGCACCCACAGATCACAGCTGAGCTGATGACGTGGGTAGAGGTCAGAGGTGCCAGGGAAGCCGGTTCTCGTCGAGCTGGGCCGTCGGATTCCTTGAGGAAGGACTTACAGCAAACCGCAGAGTTCTTAGTTGGTGCCCGCTGATGCAGGGTGACTACTCCTTAGTCACAAGGGAGAAATCTTGAGAAGAGTCTTGAATGTCCTTTCGTAGAAAGTAGTTCTTGAATCAAAGATGATCTAATTTGGAAGGGTCCCCGCTCCGGTCTTTATTCTAAAGAAAGGGGTGGGTACATGACTAGGTCCTGCCCTAAGGGTGGGACCAGGAAGGGGGGTAGTTACACCCCTCTCCCCTGCCGGGCTTTCCCCAGGCCAGGGCTGTCGCCCCTGGAACTGGTTCTAACCGGCAGATGCGTAGTGAGCACCGGGGTGCCACTCCGCAGTCACCTTCTCGCCAAAGCCCTACCTACCCAGAATACACAAACCCTGTCTGGGACGGTGCGAACACCGCCCTCGACAGGAAACCCTTTGTCCAAGTGCTCCTCGCTTGGGAGGACTCCCAGCAGCAGGAGGTCAGACTCGTGTCTGTGGTGGCAGCATCCATTTTGTGGAGCTGAGGCTTCAGTTAACTTTAACCGGGGTTCACAGTTACGTACATGTCGTGTCCCTCTAGAAGGGTGGAATGCTAACCTCATCGCCAGAATTGGTGAGAGGGCAGCACCCCGATTCGTATGACACCTTACTCGACATGCCTTGATAACGCGACACCGGAGTTACCGATATGGTACGCGTTATCATGGAACAGCCATTGGGTCTTGATTCCGCAAGCTGCAACCGGGCTCGGCTCGGGCCTGAACCTAGCTCACACGAGCCCACGCACTCTGCCTTCAGGATCGTTAAGGCCTGCCATAGGAGTGACTGATAGGAACTCGGGTGCCCATTGTATGGTTAGATATAGAGCTACTATACCTAAAGCGAAGGGTGTTTACTCTGTCTTCGCCCCAGCTGTCGTGCAGCCAGTTGTGTCAAATTTAGGAGGCCAGCCAGGGGTGGCATAATACATGCTTCAGCCCCTGGCGGCCCTGGGTACACCTATGCCCTGCGTTACGGGGTCTGATAAGGTGGCCCAGTACCAATTGGTAAATGCACCTAGGGTACATCTCGTAATTTAGAAAGAGAACAGCCAGGCTGTGGGTCTGATTAGCAGGCCCACAGCCAGAGAAAGTCGTAAACCAGTGAAACAAAAGCAAAAAATCTGGGTGATCATAGGATTGCAGACCCTACTCTCCTACATGACCCCCCCCCAAACGTCGGAACAATAAGCTAACCTTGACCAGGTGAGTCTTCTTGTTCTAAGTGGAAATATCTGGAGAGCCCATCGGCATTGCCATGATCAGTACCAGGTCTATGTTCCACTGTAAAGTCCATCCCCTGTAGGGAAATGGACCACCTAAGCAGTTTGGGGTTTTCACCCTTCATCTGATTTAGCCACAAGAGGGGCTTATGGTCGGTCTGAATCTTGAAGTGAGTGCCAAACAAGTATGGCCTCAGCTTCTTCAGGGCCCAAACCACAGCAAAGGCCTCCCTCTCAATAGCTGACCAATTCTTCTCTCTAGGGGTCAGCCTTCTGCTTATAAAAGCAATGGGCTGGTCTTGGCCATCAAAATTCAGTTGAGATAGAACAGCTCCCACACCCAACTCAGAAGCATCTGTTTGGACAATGAATGGTTTGGAGTAGTCTGGACTCTTAAGGATAGGCGCCGTGCACATGGCCTGCTTTAGGTCATCGAATGCTTTTTGACAGCTCGCTGTCCACTGAACTTTTTTTGGCATTTTCTTACTTGTCAGTTCGTTTAATGGTGTCACAATTGAACCATAGTTCCTGACAAACTTCCTATAGTAACCAGTCAGGCCCAAGAAAGCTCGAACCTGAGTCTGGGTGGTTGGAGGAGCCCAGTCCCTGATTGACTGTATCTTGCTCTCCAGTGGCTGAACCTGACCTCCACCTACAAGGTGGCCCAGGTATACAACCTGTGTCTGCCCTATCTGGCACTTGGTGGCCTTGATAGTGAGACCTGCTGCTTGCAGCGCCTCTAACGTCTTCCGCAGGTGGACCAGGTGATCCTCCCAGGTGGAGCTAAAGACAGCAATATCGTCAAGATACGCCGCACAGAAGTCATCCAGCCCAGTAAGGACTTGATTCACCAACCGTTGGAAGGTGGCAGGTGCATTTTTCAGACCGAAGGGCATCACCACGAACTGATAATGCCCACCAGGGGTTGAAAATGCGGTTTTAGGCTTGGCGTCCTCAGCTAACCTGATTTGCCAATACCCAGCTGTCAGGTCAAACGTACTTAAGTAGTTGGCCGAAGCCAATCTATCGATAAGCTCGTCTGCCCTTGGTATTGGGTGGGCGTCAGTCTTAGTGACTGCATTGAGACCCCTGTAGTCTACGCAAAACCTCATCTCTCTCTTACCACCCTGGGTGTGAGGTTTCGGCACCAGAACTACGGGACTAGCCCAAGGGCTATCCGAGGGTTCAATGACTCCCAGCTCCAACATTTTCTGCACTTCACTCTTGATGCAGTCTCTAACGTGATCAGGCTGCCTGTAGATTTTACTCTTGACGGGCAAGCTGTCACCAGTGTCAACCTCATGGGTGCACCAATCGGTCTGGCTGGGTGTTAGAGAAAACATATGCCTGAACGACTGAAGAACCTGTTTACAGTCGCTCTGTTGATGTTCGGAGAGGCTGCCACAAAAGACAACACCATCTACCGAGCCATCGTCAGGATTCTGAGTGAGCAGGTCGGGGAGAGGGTCACTCTCCTCTTCCTGTCCCTCATCTAGGGCCATGAGCAAACTCATGTCCTTCCTGTCGACATATGCTTTTAGCCTGTTGACATGAAGCACCCTGTGGGGGCTCCGGGGAGTTCCCAGGTCGACCAGGTAGGTGACCTCTCCCTTTTTCTCCAGGATGGTGTAGGGCCCGGACCATTTGTCCTTGAGTGCTGCTGGGGCCACTGGCTCCAACACCCACACCTTCTGTCCGGGCTGGTAAACAGTCAAGACATCCTTTTGGTCATGCCAAGCTTTTTGGAGTTCTTGGCTGGCCTTAAGGTTTTCAGATGCCTTTTCCATGTATTCAGCCATCCGCGAGCGGAGGCCAAGCACATAGTCCACTATGTTGGCTGCAGGCTTTTTGAGAGGTCTCTCCCATCCTTCCTTCACCAAACACAGGGGTCCCCTTACAGGATGCCCGTACAAAAGTTCAAAAGGGCTGTAGCCAACCCCCTTCTGCGGGACTTCTCTGTAGGCGAACAAGAGGCAGGGGAACAGGACGTCCCATCTACGCCGAAGCTTTTCCGGTAGTCCATGAATCATCCCTTTTAGGGTCCTGTTGAATCTCTCAACAAGCCCATTGCATTGTGGATGATAGGGGGTAGTGAACTTGTAGTTAACACCACATTCCTTCCACATAGCAGTTAAGTAGCTCGACATAAAGTTTGCACCTCTGTCGGAGACGACCTCCTTAGGGAAGCCCACTCTGGAGAACACTCCAACTAGGGCTCTTGCCACAACAGGTGCTGTAGTGGTCCTAAGGGGAATAGCTTCAGGATACCTGGTGGCATGATCCACTACCACCAGTATAAACTTGTGTCCTGATGCTGTAGGTGGTTCCATGGGACCGACGATGTCGATCCCCACCCGTTCAAAGGGCACCCCCACCACAGGCATTGGTATAAGGGGGGCCTTTGTTGTGCCACCTGACTTACCACTGGCTTGGCAAGTGACACAGGAGCGGCAAAACTCCTTGGTATCTTCGTTCATGTGAGGCCAGTGAAAGTGTGAGACAAGCCTGTCCCACGTTTTCGTCTGGCCTAAGTGACCTGCTAAGGGAATCTCGTGGGCCAAGGTAAGTAGGAAACCACGCTGAGACAAGGGTACAACCAGCCTCCTGGTCATGCCAGGCTTGGGGTCTCTTGACTCAGTGTACAGGAGTCCATCTTCCCAGTATACCTTGTGGGTACCTGTGGCGTTCCCAGCAGCCTCAGCAGCAGCCTGCTGCCTGAGGGGTTCAAGAGAAGGGCAGTCTAACTGGTCCTTCCCCAGGTCTTCCCTTGAGGGTCCCCCTGAACCCAAGAATTCAACTTGATCAAGTTCGAATTCCCTAGGCTCAGTTTCCCTCAATTCCTGTAGGTCAGCCTCCTCTGAGACTTGATCCTCGACCTGGGGCAAGGGGGAAGGCGCAGCCTTAACCCTACTGCTCTTTTTCTTGGGAGGTGTCTGGTCCGTTGTTCCAGGATCCAGCACCTGTTCAGCGGGGCATTTCCTGACCTGTGACCTAGTCACAGCGAACACATGTGCTGGCAAACCTAACATTTCCATGTGAGTCCGGTGCTCCACTTCTGACCATTGTGACGACTCCAAATCATTGCCCAACAAACAATCCACTGGGAGGTCTGGACTAACTACAACCTTCTTTTGGCCAGTTACCCCTCCCCAGGAGAAAGCTACAATTGCCATACTGTGATTGGTAGTGACATTGCTTGCATTGGTCACCAGGAATTCTGTACCTGGCATGATCTGTCCAGGGTCCACAAAGTTAGGCGTCACCATGGTGACGCTGGCACAAGTGTCCCTATAGGCCTGAGCCATCTTTCCATTTATGAAAGGCGTCTGTCGGTATTTGCCCAAAGTACTGGGGCTTACGTCAGGGGATACGTCCGCGTCCCCTGTACTGACAAGGACAGCCTGAGTGAGTGTGCCAACTAAGTTGTCACGCCCCTCAGAACCCAGGGTTAACCCTACTAAACCCTTGGGAGGCGCACTACCACTGCTGACTGTACTAGGGGGCACAGGTGCCTTAGGGGCTGCAGTGGCAGGAGTCTGCCCTCCTCCTTTCTTGGTGCACTCACTAAACCAGTGAGATTTACTTTTACAGTACTGGCACCATCTTTTGGATTGGCCTTCTTTCTTCTTTTGGGGAGCCTGACCCCCACCCTCTTTGGGTTGTTGGGGACCTGTCGAAGACTTCTGGTCATTTTGTTCCCCCTTAGAATCTTTACCCTTCTGGTCTGCTTTCTTCTGACCACCTTGATTCTGGCCCTGGTTCTGTTTAACTCTTGTACGAACCCATCTGTCTGCCTTCTTTCCCAATTCTTGGGGAGAGGTCAGATCCGAGTCGACAAGATGCTGATGCAACAACTGGTTCTGACAATTGTTTAAAATCTGTTCTCTCATCATCAAATTATACAATCCTTTGTAATCAGTAACCTTACTGCCCAGCAACCAGCCCTCAAAAGCCTTAGTGGCACAATCGACAAAGTCAGACCAATCTTGAGACTGCGTTTTCTGGGTATCCCTGAACAGCACCCTGTACTGCTCAGTGGTTAGGCCGAACCCTTCAACGAGTGTATTTTTCAAGATTTGGTAATCGTTAGCATCCTCCACCCTTGTGGTGAGGAGCTTGTCTCTTCCTTTTCCTTCAAAGGAGAGCCACAAGATAGCTGCCCACTGACTCTGGGGTACACCTTGCACAGTGCAGGCCCTCTCCAAAGCAGTAATCCATTTGTGGATGTCGTCCCCTTGTTTAAAGGGGGGCACTATCTTCCCAAGGTGTTTCGTATCGAAACTCTTTTCCCTATTACTAGGTACATTGCTGCCACCAGTGGGGACTACCCCACTTAACTGTTGCTCTCTAGCAAAGGCAAGCCTTTCTTTGGCCAGGGCAAGTTCTTCCCTTTCAATCCTTAGATTGGCTGCCCTTTCCTTAGCTTCGTACACTCTCCTCTGAGGGGACGTCATCCCTCTCTGAGAAGAGTTGTGAGAGCCATTGGTTTGAAGGGATCTGCCAGAGTCTCTTGACAGAGATCGGGCTCGTCCATTCCCAATGTTAAGCTGACCTGATAGTGGCCCCAGGGGTCCCCTAGTACCGCTATCATGTCTGCTTAAGTTGGACCTGCTTAGTCTGACGACTTCTACCTGTCCCTTATCTGCCTCTTCCCCAGAGAGATCCTCATCCTCCTCCACATCTTCGTTCTCAGTTGCGAGGTGGATGAGGTCAGGATCGTCTCGGGTTCCCTCGAGGGGAGGCATGTCTCCTTCTGGATTAGAAGAGCTGCGAAGTTTCTCAGCCCTTCTGGCATCATAAGTCTCCAAGAGACCAATCAGAAAGGACGTTGTGGGGTTAGACCCCTGCTGAATCTTCCTGGAGTGACACAGTCGTCTTAACTCCTTGAAGCTCAGCACAGTATATCCTGAAGGGATGACCTGTGGAGGGTCAACTGACACAAGGGGAGACCCAGAGTTTCCTCCTTTGTCCGACATACTGTTTCTAGTGTGGTGTAAGTGATGCACCTACCTACACTACGTGTTTACCTACTGTACCCTTGCTAAGAGTTGTAGCCAAGGTGTGCTAAGCCTTGAGGAGCTACAACAGCTGGTTCAGTAGAACTCAGAGTATTCTAAGCTTTTGGTTATATGTACTTAGCAGTACTTGTGCGATCTTTCAACAAGATATTCTTAGGATACGTGTGGTAAACCAACAGCAAGCTCAAATCCCAACCGCTGCTCACCAATGTGAGAAGTTGGCCCGATATGCAACGTTCGCTATTCTAGCGACCGCTATGTCCAACGACCCTTATGGTGTTTGGTTGTAAGTCAACCTATAGACCAGCTATCCTAGTAGCGTGGATACGAGCAGTCTAAGGCTAAAGACTCGAGAGGGCGCGTTAAGCCAGCTGTTTACCACACATGTACCCCTTGAACACCCAGTGAAAGGACACCACACAAGTGTTATGAAAATAAACAGTATATTTATTAAGAATCACAACAGCCCTGTACTCTTTATGAGGACAGGGTACTAAGCACAAACCAAATCTCTTTAGCAAATACTTCAAGTGCACAATTAAAACAAGTGTCCGAGGACACGGAAAGTTTAAGGTCTCGGGCGGACCCGATAAGGCAAGTCGGAAGCGAGGGACTCGGGACCCTAGAGTAAGGAGGCTATGCGGGCACCGAAATGCCGAATTACCTAGCCACGAGGGCTGCGGCTGCACAAGTCTTACAGGCGTCGGGGTCTTCGCTGACGAGCCAGGAGCCGGAAGAAAGGAGTTGCTGGCCGGCGACCAGTGCTGAATAGTTCGTAGAGATCCAAGCCTGGATCGGAGATTGATGAAACCTGAAAGCAGAGGGGACCAAGTTCGTACTACTAGCCAGTAGTCAGAGGGTACCCGGAGGGCACCGGTTGGCCGTCACCTCGACCAGGTGAGTGGGCGACGCTCGGCTCTGCAGTCTCACGGACCAGGAGGCGTTGTCGGCGACCACGGTGGAGGTGCGAGCTGTCCCACGAAGGATGATGCTGTCGGCGTCGCTGGGCCCAGGATGGGGCAACAAGCCTTGGCAGATCTCAGGGCCACGTGGTGGGCCTAAGATGGCGTCTTGAGTGGACCAGGAGGGTCC
Organism: Lissotriton vulgaris; assembly: GCF_964263255.1. Lineage (NCBI taxonomy): Eukaryota > Metazoa > Chordata > Amphibia > Caudata > Salamandridae > Lissotriton > Lissotriton vulgaris. The sequence continues at coordinate 185,586,412 of NC_141690.1, read as the reverse complement.
AGGGTGCTTCTCGAAAAGGTGGAAGCAAGGGCCAGTCTGGAGCAACCAGACCAGCAGTGATGATTCTCGGATGTCGTCCCAGAAGGGCACAAGCCAGCGGCTAGTGACCAGACAACGTGCTGAGCAGCGAGCAGAAGGGCCCCACGCAGATCGTGGAGATGCTGGGAGACTGCACTTCGGTGCTAGAGCGGCTCAGGGTCGGGGCTTCTCGGACCCCAGAGCACTCACCAGAGAGTTACCTCGATGGTCGTGCTGGTTTTAAGAGCGTGCAGGTTCTGAAGATGGCCGGTCCCTCGAGGTCTCGTCGCACCCACAGATCACAGCTGAGCTGATGACGTGGGTAGAGGTCAGAGGTGCCAGGGAAGCCGGTTCTCGTCGAGCTGGGCCGTCGGATTCCTTGAGGAAGGACTTACAGCAAACCGCAGAGTTCTTAGTTGGTGCCCGCTGATGCAGGGTGACTACTCCTTAGTCACAAGGGAGAAATCTTGAGAAGAGTCTTGAATGTCCTTTCGTAGAAAGTAGTTCTTGAATCAAAGATGATCTAATTTGGAAGGGTCCCCGCTCCGGTCTTTATTCTAAAGAAAGGGGTGGGTACATGACTAGGTCCTGCCCTAAGGGTGGGACCAGGAAGGGGGGTAGTTACACCCCTCTCCCCTGCCGGGCTTTCCCCAGGCCAGGGCTGTCGCCCCTGGAACTGGTTCTAACCGGCAGATGCGTAGTGAGCACCGGGGTGCCACTCCGCAGTCATCTTCTCGCCAAAGCCCTACCTACCCAGAATACACAAACCCTGTCTGGGACGGTGCGAACACCGCCCTCGACAGGAAACCCTTTGTCCAAGTGCTCCTCGCTTGGGAGGACTCCCAGCAGCAGGAGGTCAGACTCGTGTCTGTGGTGGCAGCATCCATTTTGTGGAGCTGAGGCTTCAGTTAACTTTAACCGGGGTTCACAGTTACGTACATGTCGTGTCCCTCTAGAAGGGTGGAATGCTAACCTCATCGCCAGAATTGGTGAGAGGGCAGCACCCCGATTCGTATGACACCTTACTCGACATGCCTTGATAACGCGACACCGGAGTTACCGATATGGTACGCGTTATCATGGAACAGCCATTGGGTCTTGATTCCGCAAGCTGCAACCGGGCTCGGCTCGGGCCTGAACCTAGCTCACACGAGCCCACGCACTCTGCCTTCAGGATCGTTAAGGCCTGCCATAGGAGTGACTGATAGGAACTCGGGTGTCCATTGTATGGTTAGATATAGAGCTACTATACCTAAAGCGAAGGGTGTTTACACGTCTTCGCCCCAGCTGTCGTGCAGCCAGTTGTGTCAAATTTAGGAGGCCAGCCAGGGGTGGCATAATACATGCTTCAGCCCCTGGCGGCCCTGGGTACACCTATGCCCTGCGTTACGGGGTCTGATAAGGTGGCCCAGTACCAATTGGTAAATGCACCTAGGGTACATCTCGTAATTTAGAAAGAGAACAGCCAGGCTGTGGGTCTGATTAGCAGGCCCACAGCCAGAGAAAGTCGTAAACCAGTGAAACAAAAGCAAAAAATCTGGGTGATCATAGGATTGCAGACCCTACTCTCCTACAAAGGTGACAACTGATAGAAGCAAGACTTGGGGTTTACTTAACAGCCCAGTGTGAATTTTATAAAATAGCACCTGTGAAAGGTCAAGCAATCGCGTGAAGGACATCCATGCTGCGCAGGTGTGTTGTTGTTTCACGTCTCTAAACACCTCCGTTCTATCCATGATGTATGCTGTGGGGAAGGCTGTGGATTATCTGAATATAACCTGTTCCTTAGCTGTAAGTAAAATTAACAAAACAAGATTTTGCAATGCAAAAGGTCTCTCGTTACTGAAAGTTTAAGCTATTAGCGTTGCAAATAATGTTTATTAGATTTTTATGTTAAAATATGTCCCAAGCAGTAGTATAGGTAAGGGTGCAGTGCCATATGTGGTCAATAGAGGTCCAGTTTACAACTCCACAGGGACACCTAGTAACAACCTGTGATTTGTGGATTTTCTTTGATTGAATATGCTACTGCTGAGATATTTTTTTAACAACAAAAAAGAAAAATCTAACAAACATTATAAAGCTCAAACTTTCAGTAATACGAAACCTATTGCATTACAAATGCTTGTTTTCCTCTTAGACCAGGAAATGTTCGACACACACTTCTGTCTTCCTCTCTGCTCCATCATTTCCATTGGTATTCACTTTTATTTTACAGTTGTAGTGCAAACTCTACCCAAAGGTTTTGGGGCGTCAGTTACATTATACAAGGACACCTTTTTTCACTCACAGGGAGATTAAGTGATTTTTCCAGAATCACAGGATGTTGAGCCCACGTCAAGACCCAACCCCAGTTCCCCTGTTCCAAAGTCAGCAGATCTAGATATTATGCCACATCCTTTCCCACTTTTCTTTCTCTCTCTTCTCTCCCTTGATTTTCTTTCCCTATTAAACTTCATATGTGTGTCCTTCTTCTCCACTCTGTCTCACTTCTCCCCTTGTCTCTCTCCACATTGCACTCCACGCTCAGTCCATTTTGCTGCTCTCCTGCCGTGTCCATTCTCCCTTCCCTATGTCATTTTGTCCAAGGGTGAAAATTTCTCACAGTAAGTCAGTAATGCTTTTGAGAAAATAATTGTTTGGGGTTGTCGAAAATTTCTCGTTTTGCACATTTTGGTTGTTTGTATTTTTTTCTCAATTGAGAGCAGGAGTCTCCTACCAGTTATTGAGATGACGTGGTGGCAGTGGGCACCTGGGGATCGAGACACAAGCAGAGCCTCTTAGACGGCCACCCCTCCTCTGTCTCCCCGTACAGCCCCATCTCACCCCACCCCCAGATAACATTAGTGCTAGCTGTGACGCTCAAAAGGAGCACAGCCGCTCTCAGTGGCCTCACTGTCTCACCTCAGAGACTCGGGATAGGAGGAGACCCTCCACATGCTGTGCCCGCTGCGCGTGGCCCAGTATCCTACTGCGCATGACAGTGAGGCCATCCGTTCTCTGCAGTTGGTTATAACAAGCGCCAAACCTCGCTCTGAGGTAGCAGCAGCCGTTAAGGTCGCGCGCCAGCCAGGGGCCAACCCGGACGGGCAACAGTTCTGACGTCACCTACAGCTGAGAATACCTGCCCGCCTCAGGCAATGGCCGCTGCCCGCGATGCCAATCCCACGCTGGCTACACCGAACCCGCGGCCTCCAGAAACAGGTCCGTAAGAATAACAGCGATTGTACTTTCAACCTTTTTTGGTGCTACGACGACATGAGTATCGCGTTTCCTCACAGGTGAATTTTTAGAGTTGTGTAATTTTATGTTTACACACCTATTGCAGCTCTCAGCCATGTGCCTGCATGAAGCAGATGACGCGGTTTCACAATGCGCATATCTTGCTCTTTAGTCACACCAGTGCTTTTTAATATCAGTTGCATGTTAGTTCATCCCAGTTCTTAAAAAAAGTAGTCAGTCGGGTTTGTCTTTCACACGCAATACAATGGGTAACATCGCATGACTGAAGGGATGCCTGAAGGAATATTTATTTTAATATTAAATAAAACAAGCTCAGCCAATGAAGTCAGGCCATCGGCCCACTGAGAGTGACCTTTGCTGAAGAGATGACTCAGAATCCTTCCATTCATGCGTGGTTACATGCGGTTTCTCAGGGCTTTAAGTGGGATGAAAAAACTGGGGGGTCTCTCAAAGGGGCGTGGCCAGTGAAATTAGGGGCGCAGCTTTAAATCACTTACGCAAAAAATCTGTGCTTAGCATAGTGTGCCGCCCGACTTGTATTTTGCTGTTTCCGTCATTGCATCCAGATATTTGATACAAGTAACATCATACCTACAATAAGTGAGGAATATTGGTGTTGTCAATGGTTATTACTTGCAGAAGATAAATAAGCTGCAACTATGACTTGCATATAATATTGACAAAGCTTCCAAATAAATCCTTGGTGGCCCCACCACAATGTTGCTGCTCCTGAGTTTCAGAAAGAGAAGGGAAATCCAGAAGGATTCCCCTTCCCCCACAACGCTCCCCTGGCATGACGTCATGCTGTAACTTCTCTACTACTGAGAAGTGAGCAGTGCACATCCATGTGCAGTCCGGAAAAAAACGGGATGCCTGTGTCAGGGCTCAAAACAGAGCCCGATAGAGACCCGTTTCGAGGCCCCCTGAAAAAAACTGCCAGTGCTCAGACCCCTTGAGACCCGGCCCACTTAAAGCCCTGCGGTTTCTATACAGCGGTCGTAGTGCATTAAAAAAGTATGTGAACTGTGATCCTGCATGCAGCGAGGGCGGGGCCAGTGAGATTGGGTGCGGGATCAAAGGTGTGGCTAAATAACAAAGAATATGTGCTGTAAGTTTTTTTGGTCTTTCACCAAAAGGTAGTTACATATAAAATAAGGTGCAACTTAAATGAAAAACACATTTAAAAATATGTTACTCAGTGGGAAATGCACTATAGTACATTATTAAACCTCTATTAGTTAATGCTGTGCCAGGGGCAGAGTCAGCACAGGGACTGAAAGCTGGTCCTCGTGGCAAAGACCACTCCTAGCGACTCTTCACTCCTGTAGAAGCCTCTAAGAACGCCTATTAAGGTGACTGTATAAGAAATTCCATAATAGCTATAGGAACCTTCATAAGTTGTGTAAGTACCTTCTGTGTATGTATTTTTGTCTTTTTGTCCTGACGAAAGCTCTACGGCTGGGCTCATAGAGCTGAAACATGTTGACGCATCCATATATATATAGATATATGGTAATCTAGTTGCCCGATTACATATATATCGATTTTTTTAACAACAGTGCCAACCTTTTCATAAAAAATTCTTTTTTGGTGACACACTGTTTTTATATTTTTCCCTTTCCTATTATTTCTGGACACTTCTACCTGGACCAGAGGTAGCCTCGGGTGAGGCAGGCATACCGCACGTTATTTGACTACCCTATGAATATGCCATGACGCCTGACGGGGCGGATAAAAGATACACCTCATCGACTAAATCAGGCTGTCTATGAGGGTTTTCAAAGACTAACCGAAGGTTTAGTAGACACCAGTGTCCATTCCCTTTTGATTAATTCAGTATCTAACTAGGGGAACTGAATAGACCTTGAATCCTCTTCCCTCCTTTTTGATAGTAGTATCTGAAAGAGACACGTTAGTGATAGATTCCTTACCTTAGAATATCCCCAGGCGTCAGACTGGATCCGGAAAGTTTTGCGTAGCAGTACCCTTGCGCGTCGGTAGGCGTCGTCTGCGGCTCCGCGTCCGTCGTCGGCGTCGTGTGCGCCGTGATGACGTCGTCGGAGTACTTAGACGCCGTCTCCGCGTGCTGACGTCAGTTCTTCTTTTTTCCGCGCCAGCCAGCGCAGATCTGGAAAGAGCAGTTCCCTAGTCACTTTTTGACTAAACTTTTGTGATCTTTTGATCCATTTCGAAGTCTTTACGACTCCGACGGTGCCGTTAGGGATGCCCGGATTCAAGCATTGCGACGAGTGCGACCGTACCATGTCGGTCACGGATCCCCACCGCTTGTGCCTGATGTGTTTGGGCGTCGACCATGACGACGAGGCCTGCTCCGACTGTCGGGCCCTTTCGAGGAAGGCCAGGCGGGAGCGGTCCCGCAGGCGACTCGAAATCCGGCAGTCGGCCCCACGCCGCGTGAGGTCCCGGTCCCGTTCCCACGGGAGGTCGAGGGACAGGTCGCGGGGACGGAACCGTCACAGCTCCGGGAGTCGGCGCCACTCCTCCGGGTCCAAGTCGTCAGGTAAGAAGCATAAGAAGTCGAAGAGACATCATCGCTCTTCTGACTCCCCCCGATGCTCGCGCGATGCGGCCGGGGGTTCGGGTGACACCGCCCACGCGGCTCCTCGGGAGCCAGAGGAGATCGAGCGTTTCCTCATGGCCATGAGGTCCCTTTCTCCTCCCACGGGTTCCGCGGCGCCTTCGGGCCCAGTGAACCCGTCTGGGGGCCCTAGTGGGTCGGGGGCTACGACCCCGACGCCGTCGGGTGCTCCGGCCCCGACGACGCCTTTGGGCCCGGTGCCGCAGGGCTCCACGATCCCGACACCGCCGGTGCCCTCGGGCCCGGCGCCGCAGGGTACAGCAGCCCCGGCGTCATCGGCGCCTTCGGGCCCGGCGCCGCTGGACCCTCCTCGGGCGATGGATCGTCACCGGTGGACCTTACGACCCCCCCGGCGTCGGTCCGTGTGGTGTCCCCTCCGGCGTCGTCCCCGGGGGGCGCCGTCCCCGATGCCTCCTCTCAATCGGTTCCGACGTCGGGACGACGCCTATCGGCGCCGCTCTCGACGCCGTTTGGAGATTTTAGTTTCTATGAACCGACCTCATTCACTTACGACCCTGAATCTCAGGAGATGGGGAAAGAGGAGAATTGGGAGGGGTCTGAGGACCCTCTGGCAAGGGAGTGCCAGTCTAACATGGACTGGGCAGGAGACCTTGGGGAGGCCAGTGGCCTGGACACCTCTCCAGACACTGGATTTGTCTCTCCACCTACCGTGGCTTCAGAGGAGGGTGCTACTTATGGTGTGGTGTTGATGAGGGCTGCCAAGGCCTTGGGCCTTGAGCTCCCCGTCGCGGCCGTGAGGACTAACCTCCTCACTGAGGTCCTTAAGCCGCAGTCATGCTCCATGGAGCCTCTGCTGCCGTTTAATGAGGCCTTGATGGACGTTCTTTTGGGCACTTGGTCCAGGCCCGCTACAGGTTCGCCCGTAGATAGGAACGTGGCCAGACGCCACCGCCCGGCCCCGGGCGACCCATGTTTCCTGTCCACCCACCCCACCCCAAGAGTCTGGTTATCCTGGCCTCTAACTCCCAGACCGCCTTCCCGACGGCCCCGTCGGACAGGGAGTCCAAGAGGTACGAGAACTATGGCAAGAAGATCTTCTCGTCCCTTAGCTTGGGACTGCGGTCTTCCAACACCGCATGCCTCTTGGGCCATTACACCCACTCTCTGTGGGAAACGGTGGCGGAAGTGCTGCCAGAGTGTCCGTTGGAGGTACGGGCCAAACTCGGCCAAGCCCTAGTGGAGGGCCGGGACGCAGCAAAGTATTCAATCAGGTGCGGACTGGATACTACTGACTCGCTGGGCAGAACGATGGCTACGACGGTGGCGATACGACGCCACGCCTGGCTGAGATCCGCCAACTTCTCGGCAGACGTCCAAAATACACTCATGGACATGCCGTTTGATGGCCGTCGCCTCTTTGGCGACAAGGCAGACCACGCGATTGAGCGCTTTAAGGACTCCAGGGCTACGGCCAAGTCCTTGGGCCTCTCGGCCCGCGCCAGCAAATGGGTGCCTTTCGCTCCTTTCGTGGCCAAGGAAGGGGCACCCCCACACGTGCCGCCAGCCACTCGCCGCAAACTGTCGTCCAGCGCGGTGGCGGCCGTGGAAACCGCCGTGGAGGCGGTCGGGGAAACAAGCGGAGCCAGTCCACACCTGCCCCCGCAGCATCCGCCTCTAAACCCTCCTAGTCCGTGCTCTTCGGCCCATGTGACGCCAGTGGGAGGCAGGGTTCGCCATCACCACTCTCACTGGCGCACAGTCACTTCGGACAGGTGGGTGCTGCAGATCGTCCGAAGAGGCTACTCCCTCCCCTTCGAGACGACCCCTCAAACCATGCCACCGCAACACCACCGCATATCGGGGGATCACTTGCGGCTCCTGCAGGAGGAAGTTTCGTTCCTCTTGGCCAAGGGGGCCATCGAGCGCGTTCCTGGGCCAGAAGTAGGACGTGGTTGCTACTCCCACTACTTCCTGGTACCCAAGAAGGGCAAAGGGGGCCTACACCCTATCTTGGATCTGAGGAACGTCAACGGCTTCCTCCGGAAGGAGAAGTTCAAAATGCTGACACTGGCTCAGGTTTTGGCTGCCCTAGACCCAGGAGACTGGATGGTAGCGTTGGACTTGCAGGACGCATATTTCCACATCCCCGTCCCGCCGGCCCACCGGCGTTACCTGCGGTTCATGGTAGGCCTCGAGCACTTTGTTTACAGTGCTCCCCTTTGGCCTTACCAGCGCCCCACGGGTGTTCACGAAGGTGATGGCGGTGGTCGCAGCTCACCTGCACAGGTTAGGGGTCTCAGTCTTCCCCTACCTAGACGACTGGTTGTTGAAGGCGGGCTCGCCCCAGGCAGTCGTCAGCCACCTCCAGACTACGGCGGATCTCCTGCACCTGCTGGGATTTTCCATCAATGTGCCGAAGTCACACCTGTGCCCCTCTCAGAAGCTCCTTTTCATCGGAGCGGTTCTCGACTCGGCGCAGTTTCGGGTTTACCCGCCCGAACAGCGGGTTCGGGATATACAGGCTCTGATTCCGATCTTCGGGCCGTTATCCCGTGTTTCGGTCAGGTTGACGCTGCGGCTTCTGGGGCTGATGGCCTCCTGCATCCTTCTGGTGCATCACGCACGGTGGCGGATGCGGGCTCTGCAGTGGGACCTGAAGTTTCAGTGGGCCCAGCACCGGGGCAACCTGTCCGACCATGTCCTGATCTCGGAGGGCACTGCGAGACAGCTGCAGTGGTGGCTCACGGACCGCGATCGGGTCAACGGGAGATCCCTCTCCCTTCCCCAACCGGAGCACGTAGTTGTGACGGACGCGTCCCTCCAGGGCTGGGGAGGCCACTTGGGAGAGGCGGAGATCAGAGGACTCTGGTCTCCGGCGGAGTCCCGGCTCCATATCAATCTGTTGGAGCTGCGGGCGATTCGTCTGGCACTGAAAGCATTCCTCCCGTCTGTCCGAGGGAGTGCAGTGCAGGTGTTCACGGACAACACCACCGCCATGTGGTTTTGCAACAAACAGGGCGGAGTGGGGTCGTGGAACCTTTGCCAGGAGGCTCTGCGTCTCTGGCAATGGCTGGAACAACAGGGCGTGACTCTGGTGGTTCAACACCTGGCAGGTTCTCTGAACGCCAGGGCGGACGAACTCAGCTGTCGGTGCTCGATGGATCACGAATGGCGTCTGAACTCGGACGTGGCTCAAGGCCTCTTTCTGCGATGGGGAGAGCCTTGGTTAGATCTATTCGCCACCGAATAGAACGGGCAATGTCATCAGTTCTGCGTGTTGGAATGTCCAAGACGGCACTCGCTCGGCGACGCTTTTCGTCGCGAGTGGAGCTGCGGTCTGTTGTACGCCTTTCCGCCTATACCACTTCTGCCCAGAGTGCTGAAGAAGATCAAGCGCGACCGGGCACAAGTCATCCTTGTGGCTCCGGACTGGGCACGAAGGTACTGGTATCCCGAGCTACTCAGTATGTCAGTCGATCACCCGGTTCGTCTGCCTCTTCAGGAGGATCTTCTGTCGCAGCAGCAGGGGACGGTCCTCCACCCGAACCTGTCCAGTCTCCACCTCCATGCTTGGAGATTGAGCGGCGACAGTTGAGGCCATTTGACTTGCCTCCTGAAGTTTGCAACATCATTCTGGCAGCCAGGCGTCCCTCCACAAAGACGGTATACGCCTGCAGGTGGAACAGATTTGTGGCATTGTTGCACAGCAAAGGCTGTGGATCCCCTCAATGCCCCTCTCTCTGAGGTTCTTCTCTTCCTTCTTTCTCTTGCCCAGCAGGGCTCTGCTCTGGGCACTATCAAGGGCTATCTTTCGGCTCTTTCAGCCTTTCTGAGGCTGCCTGACCAACCTTCTTTGTTCAAGTCCCCTATCGTAAATCGATTCCTGAAGGGCATCACTCATACCTTTCCTCCTGTTCCCTTCGTGATGCCTCAGTGGGACTTGAACCTGGTTCTAACATTTCTGATGTGCGCTCCCTTTGAGCCACTTCACAACTGTCCTCTTCGCCTTCTTTCTTTGAAGACTGCCTTCCTGGTAGCCATCACCTCTGCCAGGAGAGTGAGTGAGCTCTCTTGTAAGCCTCCTTTCCTTTCAGTCCATCCGGACAAGGTTGTTTTGAGGACTAGGCCCTCCTTCTTGCCTAAGGTGGTCACGGCCTTCCACATTGGGCAGTCCATCACATTGCCCACCTTCTTTCCGCCTCCGCACCCCTCGAGAGAGGAGGAGAGGCTCCACCGTCTGGACCCAAAACATGCGCTCTCGTTCTATCTGGATCGCACACGCCAGTTCCGGGTGGATGATCAACTCTTTGTTGGGTACGCGGGCGCTAAGAAAGGGAAGGCGGTGCACAAACGGACCATCTCTCGATGGATTATCATGTGCATCCAGGCGTGTTACTCCTTGGCTAAGAAGGAACCCCCTGTTGGGCTGAGGGCTCATTCCACTTGAGCCACGGCCACTACAACTGCCTTGGGCCGAGGTGTGCCCTTGCAGGACATTTGCCAGGCAGCTACGTGGGCCTCGTTGCACACGTTTGCACGGCACTACTGCCTGGACAGTCAAGTCCGGAGAGACGGCTACTTCGGCCGTTCCGTTCTCCAGGACTTTCTGGTGTAAATATTGGTTCGCAGACCCACCACCACGGGGATGGTATTACTGGGGTATCTATTCTAAGGTAAGGAATCTATCACTAACGTGTCTCTTTCAGATGCACAAGTTACTACTTGTGTAACGATATATCTGTAAGAGACATTAGTTAGTGATAGATTCCTTACCGACCCACCCATCCTCCCTGTTCTGCGAACCGATATCTAGGGTTAAGGTCATCCCCTTTTAGGGCCCTAGTTTCTTGGCACCAGTGTCGGTTTTTGTCAAGGCTCTGCGCTTCTGGCGCGGAAAAGCTGTGGCTAAGAACTGACGTCAGCACTCGGAGGCGGCGTCTAAGTACTCCGACGACGTCATCACTGCGCACACGACGCCGACGACGGACGCGGAGCCGCAGACGACGCCTACCGACGCGCAAGGGTACTGCTACGCAAAACTTTCCGGATCCAGTCTGACGCCTGGGGATATTCTAAGGTAAGGAATCTATCACTAACTAATGTCTCTTACAGATATATCGTTACACAAGTAGTAACTTGTGCATTAGGCAGCCACAATTCCTGATTTTTTTTTTGATAATCAACTTTATTAGTTTTATAAGAACAAAGAAAATTCATTGGTTGCAGTTCAATATGCTTAAAAGGAAATATGACAGAGTTGATTAATGACAAAGATAGGGCAAGTCCATCAGAGTTCAACACAGCAGTCCCTACGATAGTTACAGTGTGACATAGATGAAAAGAAAGACAGATCATTATGGTGGCAACATGTTAAACCATTTACCCCACACTTTGTTAAGTATGTTCGGACATCCCCAAGCCTCGAATAGGGCCTCCTCCTGAATCCCACACCAGTCCACTCCCTTCCTCCATCTCTGCACAGTAGGTGCCTTAGCCTGCGACCAATTTGCTGCTAAGTCCCTCTTGGCCACTGCCACAGCTGTCCCCAAGAGGCGTTTGTCCAACCTAGAGCCATTCAGGCCATCAAAGACCCCCAGCAACATACGCAGTGGGTCGTATGGAACCTCCCAGCCTCAGGCCTCCGTAAGCTCAAGTCCACCCCCTCCAAAACGGCGCCAGCACCGGACAACACCATACCATGTGTTAGAAATCGGCAAGGGCTGAGGCACATCGCGGGCATGCTGGAGAGGGCCTCAACCGGGCCTGGAATAGACATGCGAGGGTGAGGTATGCCGCATGGAGGTAGTAGAATTGGACCAGGCGCAGCTTGGAGGATGTGGTCAAGGTTCTGGGCGCCATGAGGGCGTCCCTCCAGTCTGCCTCTTCTAGGGGGCCCAACCAACCCTCCCAGCGGGCCCTGAGCCGGTCTATAATAATAATAAAGAGGCTTATAAAGCGCTTGGTGACGCCGTCCCGGCGTGTCCCCGCGCTGAGGAGATGGAGACAGAGAGCGGCAGAGACAGATCTACAGAGTGAACAAATGTGTTTTTAACAGCTTCCTGAAAATAGTTTCGGTCCTGGCCAGTCTGATTGCTATGGGAAGGGCATTCCATTGATTGGCTGCTAACACTCGGAAGGAGCGTCCACCCATTCTGGCCCTCTTTATGCGAGGTACTTTCAGAAGACCCACGCCCAAGGAGCGGAGTGCTCTATTGGGCATATAAGGAATGGCTAGGTCCTTCAGATAGTCAGGGGCTTTCTGAGAGATTATCCTATAACAAATAAGCAGAGCTTTGAATAGGATTCTTTTCCTAATAGGAAGCCAGTGAAGGGCCAGTAGAGTGGGTTTAGATGCCGTTCTTTTAGGAAGTCTGAGAACTAATCGTGCTACCGTGTTCTGCAACACCTGGAGTCGTCTTATGTTTTTCTCAGTTGTTCCTAGTAGCAGTACGTTCGCATAATCTATGCGAGATGTTACTAGCGCTTGGGTCATAGTACGCCTGGCCTCCAAAGGCAGAAGGTCCAGCGTGCGATTTAAGGTCTTCATTATCCCAAAGCATTTCCCTGCTACTTTGTTGACATGGTTCTCAAAGGAGAGTCTGGGATCCACCCAAACCCCCAGATTTTTTGCTTCCTTGCCCGGGATGGGAGTAGGGCCAAGGCACGAAGGCCACCAGTCCTGAGTCCAACTGGTATCCTTTCCCCCTATCACTATTACCTCAGTTTTTGAACCATTGAGCTTCAGGCAGTGTTGGTTCATCCAGCCTGAAAGCTCCTGCATACATGCTTTAAAATTGGCCGCTGCTAATGTGGGTGTCTGTGATAGGGAGATGAGCAGCTGAGTATCATCGGCATAGGATACTAGTTCTATGCCGTATGATTGAACCACGTCTGCCAGGGGAGCCATGTACAGGTTGTACTAGGGAAGCGGGACCATTATTCACCAGGGAGCGATATATGCAGGATACTCCCCCTCTGCCCAGGTTCCCCATCATCACCTGAGCCACCAATGGGCTGAACTCTGGAAGGGAGACAGGAGGCGAGACATGCGTGTAAAGAGCGTGTCTGAGTTGCAAGTACCAATAGAGTTGGGAGTGAGGAAGAGCGTGGCACTGCTGCAGGTCTGCGAAAGTACGGATGTGGTCCCCCACCCAAACATCTCCGAGCACTGAAACTCCAATGAGATCCCACCTGCGGAACCCCTGCAGGGACGAGACAGTCCTCATCCAGGACCCATGCCAGAGTGGCGTCTGTCGAGTGAGTGTCCGGTCCCACCCCACGTGCCTTAGGGCCGTGCGCTAGGCCTGAAACACCGTCCTGGTGACCGGGGCCATCGCCTGTGGCACTGGACTACCATACAGAAGTGCCTGGACCTGTGTAAAGTCCAACGTAGTGAATTCTACACAATAGGCAGGGTCGGACCAGCCGCCCGCATACCAATCGTGGATGACGATAAGTTTCGTGGACAGGTAGTAGAGGTGAAGATGGGTCACCCCCATACCCCGTCAAAGGGGGGGTATGCAGCAGTGTGCCAGGGTTATGCACTGTCTCTTGCCCCCCAAAGAAACCGGGCGAGGACGCCGTCAAGCTCGCGAAACCAACTACCCGGAAGGTGGACCGTGATGTTCTGCAGTATGTAAAGGAAACGGGGGAGGACCATCATTTTGAAGAGCGCACTCCTGCCCAGGGGGTTCAGGGGAAGGGTCTGCCACCTCTTGAGGTCCGCCATCATCCTGACAACCAAGGGTGTGACCTTCAGGGCCCACTCAAGCTCCGGTAGAAGAGCTACCCAGACGCCAAGGTATTTGACCGAGTGCCTCCTAAGGGGGATAATCGACTGCCAATCGTAGCAATCTCTGGAGGGATGCAGTGGGACCAGAGTGGACTTTGCCGCGTTTAGACGAAGTCCAGAGACCTTCTCAAAATCTGAGAGGACCTTTAGGCACCTGGGGCCAGAACTTTCGGGGTCCGCCAGATAGAGCAGCACGTCGTCCGCATAGAGGGCTATTTTGTCTACTTGGCTCGAGTCCCAGGCCCGTCCCCCAATAAGGTGCCAACGCGAATAGGAGTGGCGAGAGAGGGCACCCCTGACGCGTGCACCTTCGGATCGGGAAGGCCTCAGAGAGCTCTCCCTTAATAAGTACACGGGCTCGGGGATTGTTGTAGAGAACTTTGATGAGATGGCGGAACGAGGGACCAAAACCCATCCTGTCCAGCACATCTTGTAGGTAGTCCCAATTCACTGTGTGGAAGGCCTTTTCAAAGTCTATGAAAAGGAGGGCTAGATATGGGGTTAGCCGATCATGGTGGGCCAGGGCCAGGTGGAGGCGACTAATGCAGTTGCGGGTGCCTCTCGCCGGCATGAACTCGAATTGGTCGGGGTGGACCAGGTCCTGCAGGAAAATTTGATCCTTTAAAGCAAAGAATGGTGACGATGGACGTAACGTCCTTATATACTCAAATTCCCCAAGAGGAAGCTCTTGAGGTAATTGAGCTATATTTGGAGAAAAGAGAAAAGCCGCACAGGGTGCCGACCTCATTCATTCTGAAACTTGCAGAGATAGCTCTAAAAAAAAACCGACTTTCTATTTAACGACCAGTTTTACATGCAGATCAAGGGCACCGCCATGGGGTGTCCTTATGCCCCAGAAATGGCGGTGCTCTACTTGCACAGCATGAGTCCATGTTTGTGGAGAATAATAACCCATACACGAAAAGTATCATCCAGTGGTGGCGCTATATAGACGACGTCTGGCTCCTGTGGGAGGGGAGTCAGACCGAACTATTGGCGTTCCACGACTGGATCAACACTAGGCATGACAACATTAAGTTCTTCATGGAGGAAAGCACCACGAGAATGACCTTCCTGGACGTAGAGTTGACCTGTGTTGATGGAGCATTAAAAAGATCGCTATATAAAAAATCCTCAGATAAGAATACCATCTTGCACCATAAAAGCTACCATCCCAGAAGCCTTAAGGCTAATTTGCCATACGGCCAAATGTTGCGCATTAGGAGAAATTGCACAGAAATACAGGACTACGACCATCATGCCCAGGCGTTCTGTAGCGAGATGACTTACAGAGGATATCCTAAGAAGCTCTTGAAGCATTCTTACAAGAGAGCAAGATGTACTCCACGTGAGGTATTACTACAACCAAAAGAAAAGATTTAGATCGAGTAGTATGTGTGACCACCTTTGGGCCGGACACACATAAACTCAGACAGGCTGTGCTCAAAAATTGGCACCTCTTGGAGGACTTAGAGTGTCCTTTTCCACGCCCCATCTTCGCATACAAGAAGAACCAGAGCTTGGGTCCACAACTTGTCAGAGCAGATCTTTCAAAGCCGCAAACCAAACGTGACCTTCTTGCTTTGTGGGACATGAAACCCATAGAGGGCCATCATAAATGTGGCAATTGTGTCTCATGTGCCAATACAATTGAAGGAA
Organism: Lissotriton vulgaris; assembly: GCF_964263255.1. Lineage (NCBI taxonomy): Eukaryota > Metazoa > Chordata > Amphibia > Caudata > Salamandridae > Lissotriton > Lissotriton vulgaris. The sequence goes on along the minus strand of NC_141690.1, from coordinate 185,571,140 downwards.
CTGAGTTTGAACACCAAGGAGTAAGATGGAGACACACTGGTTTTTCGAATTGTAAAACTCACAACGTAGTCTATGTGATAATTTGCCCTTGTCGCAAGATCTATATAGGCAAGACAAATCAGCAGGTCAACCTACGAATAGGGCAGCACAGGTCGAGAATAAAAAGGAAAATACTGACTGCCCCAATGGTGGAGCATTATGTGGAAATGTCCCACAATGAGAATGACTTTAAATGGTCGGTTCTTTTCTCAATGAATAATGTACAGCGCCCTCGTGATGTTGAGAGTAAACTGTTGGAAAAGGAAGCATATTTGATTCTCAAATTTAATTGTATAATGACCGGATTAAATAGCATGTCGGAATTGTCAAGACTTTGAGGTTTGGCGCCCTATTACCTGTCACGGGTGTTTATGGAGATTGTGAGAATCTGTATCAATCACATGAGATAAATGGCCGCCTACAAAACTATGGGATTAAATACAATAATATCCCCGCATAGAATGCCAATAATTATAGTAAATATTTCTTCGCCCCCCCCCTTCCTTGAATACCAGAGCTCTCTCGCACTAATACTGACGCTTTTGGTAAATGCACACAACCCTGCATAAACTACTGACCCCACAATGCACCAAAAAGAAAAAACGGGTCTTGCCGGCCATTCGAAGGAATCGCACGGTTTCATATGCAGCCCGTTCAGGCGGCGCCAGCACCGACTTGCAGTAGCGGTAACACGTATCAGGCCAAGCGGAGCAGACTCGCATGCAGGTAACGTTGAACAAAGAGACGCGGCTAGTCACTCGCCCGTTGTATTCCTAAAGTCGAAAAGACGCAATCGCTTAACCTACCGCGTCTTGTTTGTTTACAGCGTGATTAATGTGGTTGACCTCGCCGTGCAGCTAACGACGAGGAACAGAGGGAATTCTCTTCCTATCTTGAGCATTCTGCCCCGGACGGGGCACGAGAAGGGGGCGAGAGGAATTAATTTCCTCAATCAACTTTGGCAGGTACAAGTGAAAGATCGACTCTTTTTTTGCTTTAACAAGCCATAGAGTTACATGCCCCAATGTAATGGAACGGCATTGCTTTTATAGGCGGCAGCCATGAAGACTTGTAAATAGGCGACGTAGCCTCGCTAGAACAGGAGATTGAACCAAGATTAAGGTAGGAGACACGGCGTGTCTGTATGTAAGGTACAAATGCCTAGTGCGACGATAAATGGGACTAAAAGCCCCACGTTTGTCATTTTGTCATGTAGGAAAAAGGCAAAGAGACACAGATACTCCTCCGCCCCTCCCCACAGCACCATTTCACGTAAATAGAGGTATGAAATTCTCTATTTTAATTTACCTTCACCTAGTCTTGGACTAGTTTAACAAAAACAGAACCTACACACAGAAGAATTTTGTGATTACCTTTTTAGAATATAAAGTGCACCAGCTGCTACTTGATGAAAAGAGTCCATTTATATTGACAGAAGTTACCAATGGTCACCTGCTCAAGGAAATACAGGTACAAAAACTATGTGGTCCAAATGGCTTGACAGTTAGAAAAGAGGCCAAAAAGGGTTGTTATTAAAACCTCGTTTTTCTACATCCTTTACAGATCAGTAACAGAGCCCTGATGAGGGTTGGGGGAGTAATGACTCTAACCCGAAACGCGTCGGCAAATCAAACAAGAGCCAATCATTTCATCTAGTGATTTGTATTAGGAGATAAAGGCGTTGTTGCTCTTGTTAGAACTTTTGTCTTCATAGGAATGTGAATAATGAAATAACCTAATGTGTTTTTTTGAATTTCTGAAATATATTCTCGTACATGTTTGTTTGGATGTAATTTGAATCACTTGTTTATGTTTTTCCTTTAATTGTTGTCATGATGTTTTTTGTGAGCTCGAAATGTTTTTTACTAATTGAATAAAATCGAATTGTGTATCCCTGGTTCTGTCCTTCAAGAACTCCAGGAGCAAATTAGTTTCTATCAAAATATAAGTAAAAGGTATAAATAAATGTACCAGACCAGATTCAATTAACTCTTTTATTTGGTCTTTGTTCTAAATCATATTGTATGTAGTGTGAGAAGGGGGCATTTTCTGTGTATGTACATTGGTCTCTGCCACATGGCAGAAGAGATTCTATTACAGGACCGGAGGCTTCAGATTATGCTTCTCAATCTTTACTGCATTAAACAAGGCAGCCAATGAAAATGGATATTTTCACAAAAAACAGTAAAACAAACTTCATTTCCCATGAGTACACATGAGTATAGGCACGCCCCCATAGTCCATAAGAACCCCCTGCGTGCTCCCATCATCCTCTTTCTTTTCTGCTTACAAGTCAGAGTTAAGTGCACCTCCCCTCTGGTCCCCTCACTCTGCTTGTTGTTTGGGGTGCTGTTGGGGGTTTATATTGTATGATTGGATGTTATTGCGGGACCATCCGCTTATTGTTGATGATTTGAGGCATTTAGCACATGTTATTCTAAATTGGTGCTCGTTTTTTTCAAGTAAACTAAGTGCAGCTCTCTGACCTTTGTTACCCTCGTCCTCGCTTGGGCCGATCAGCTTTGACTGCTGTTGCTCCTGCGGTGGAGCGCGCCCCTCGGAGCGCTCAAAGAAACGGTCTCTAACCGGCAAGGGGCCGCCGCGCACTTCAACGGAGCCCGGTACCGGCAGCCTGAGGGCGCGCATGAGCTTCCCTAATACGCCCTGACGTTCAGGCCGGGTGGCTCTCGGCCGACGCACGCGCCCAAAACGCTGACCAGAATTGGGCTGGTTTTTGGTAGATTCTGAGCGTTTGGGCTGCGCGCCTCAGCGCGATACCCTGGCTCACAGGAACGCGCGTTTTCACTCGTTACACACACCGGCTTGCTCCTTGTCAGATCGCCAGGATAATTGCTTGTAAAATATTGGAGGCCCAGAGTGTGCACACGCTCAGGAGACTTTTGGGGCCAAGGTCACTGACCTCATTGATTACAGCTTTGCTGAGGGGGTTTGGGAAACGTTGCCAGACTTTTAGTTGTACCAGTGTGCTTGGGCTGACCCCCCCTATTGCCCCCCAGGTGTGAGATTTCCTAGGGTGTTCTCCCTTGTACCTTGAGGTGTATACCTTCACCATGGAAGATTGGGTACAGTACCCGGATGAGGAATATGCAGATGGGGAGGAGATTGTTGAGGGACAGCAGGAAGCTGTCTTAGAGGACAATTTTGTGGAAGCTTTGGATGCCTCGGTCCAAGCTTCAATAAATCGAGCCATGGAGACTAAGGTCCCTCAGACAGTGCAACAGGCACTTGCAGTGGCCCTACGCCCCATACGAAAACAGCTTGAGGGTTTTGCGAAACGCCATGGTTATGATAAAAAGAAAAAGCAACAGCAGGCAGCCTCTTCTTCTTCCGCCACAGGTTCGGCCGAGCAGAAACAATGGCCACATGCGCAGTCCATGGCTTCCCTGCCAGTAAGAGGGGCAATAGACCAGCCCTATACAGCTGGAAAAGCGAGGAGTAAACGGCTGATTCCAGTGGACACTGATACCACCACCACAAATACGGATACCAACACAGATACTGACACCTCGGAGGAGCAACCTCCCCCTCCCAAGAAAGCTAAGGTTACCCCCAAGGCGCGGAGGACAAGGTTGTCAAAACCTTTAACTTTGATCATTCGGACATAGTACACCCTCGGTCTTCGGACTGGGTCCCGCCGCCGGCGGTCTCGGAGTACCTTCACAAGAACCTCAGGAAGAGCTTCAATAGGGAGGTCCGTAACCGATTGAGGTCGGAGTGTCCGCGCCCAGATATCCCGGACAGTGGGGCTGACACTCCGGAGATAGATGCCAGCATGTTAACCTTTTTGAGGAAGTTTTGGAAGGACCCCAAACGGAGATTAGACCGGGCTTGGCGGGGCTGCCAAGATAAAATGCTTGACGTTGTGGGGCCCCTGGCGAAAATCCTGGAGATGGCCCTGGTGGCCAAGGAAGGGGCAACTCCTGTGGATCCAGACATCTTGGCGGGCTGGGCTCAACGCGCCATTTGCCTGATAGGCAATGCAAATTGCGCAATCTCTTTGGAGAGGCGCAAGTCTTTGTTGCTCAGGATGGGCAGTAACCTAACGGAACTTGCTGAGGCTGAACCAGGCCCCCTGGCTGGGGGTTTCCTTTTCGGAGATCGATTTGTTAAGGATGTAACTAAGTATGTGGGGACATTCACCGCCTTGGATAAGGCGCAGAGTGGAATCAAACTCGCCCTCACTCAGGGGGTTTTCAACAGTGCCGGGCGAGGCGTGGGTCGCTCGTCAGGCTGAGGCATCCAAAAGGCTCCCAGCGAGGAGATTTTGGTCGCGGGCGTGGAGAGTGGAACTCCAGCCGCGGTGGCACCTTCTATCCATCTAGAAGAAGATTCAACAAATGACGTTTCCAATCAGGAAACAACAGAGCGAGCTTCAAGTCACACCAGAATACCGGTGAGTGTAACAGATGTCTCTCTTCTTCCGTTGGGGGGCGCACGCAGCACTGTCTGCCACAGTGGCAAGCCTTGACTCAGGACGCTTGGGTGCTGCAGACCATTCAGGGGTTTCAGCAGGAGTTCTATTCTCACCCGGCGCAAGCGTTTCCCCCACCACCTCTCCATTTTTCCCGACTAGATCACAGTTTCATAGACGAAGAGGTGGCAGACTTGCTGAAGAAAGGCGTGATCGCTCAATGTCAGAGAGGCCCTAGCGGTTTCTCCAGCAATGTCTTTATTGTCCAGAAGAAAGGGGGTGGCAACATGTTAGTGCTCAACCTCAAAGAGTTCAACAAGTACTTGACATACAACCATTTCAAAATGGAAGGTATTCATTTGTTAGCAGATTTGCTGCAGGAAGGGGATTGGTTAGTCCGTCTGGACCTCAAGGATGCATATCTTTCTATACCGATTTTTCCTCCACAACGCAGGTTCCTGCAGTTCCTCTGGGACGGCCAATGTTACGAGTACTTGGCTCTTCCTTTCGGTCTTTTCTCGGCTCCCTGGTGCTTCACCAAAGTGATGAAACCGGTGGTAGCCTATCTCAGAGAAAGAGGACTGCGACTGATCATTTATCTAGACGATATCCTGATCATGGCGCAAGACCAGTCTATTCTGCAGCAGTAGCTGATCATGACTACTTCGCTGCTTCAAGGCTTAGGATTTGTGATAAATCTGAAAAAGTCAGTGATGATCCCGACACAGGTAATAGAATTCTTAGGGTTCACGATCAACTCCCAGACAGCGCAACTGTGTCTTCCCCAAGCGAAATTGAGGGATTTGAAAAAGGAGATAGTGAAGTTGTTGGACAAGCAAACGGTCACGCTCAGGACGCTGGCCAGAGTAGTGGGGATCTTGGCATCATCAATTCAGGCGATATTCCCAGGGCCCCTGCATTACAGGGCCCTCCAGCACCTGAAGATCAAGCATCTTCAGAGGGGACTCTGGTACACGGACTCTGTTCCCCTATCGGAGGAGGTCCGAACCAAGCTTCAGTGGTGGCTAGGCCACGTGGACGCCTGGAACGGCAGGGCGATCTTTGGATCACAGCCAGAGGTAATAATCGAGTCAGACACCAGCAGGTGGGGCTGGGGCGCGCGCTGTGGAGATGTTTCCACAGGCGGCAGATGGTCAACGCAAGAGCTCAAACTTAACATAAACTGTTTAGAACTACTAGCGGGGTCGTTTGCGATTCGCACGTTATCCCCGAAGCAGACATCTTGTTGCATCCTCCTCCGTTACGACAACGTGTCCGCGGTGAGGTATATCAACAAGTTGGGCGGCACGAGGTTGTCGCTTCTAGTCCAAATAGCCAAGGACTTTTGGCACTATTGCCTCCAAAATCAGATCTCGGTAATAGCAGAGTACATTCCAGGACAGTCCAACCAGGTGGCGGACTGGAATTCCAGACACCTAAGGGATTACAGCGACTGGAAGCTGCTTCGCCAAGTATTTCACTGGTTGCAAGCGATTTGGGGTCCCTTTGTAATGTAATGTAATGTAAAGAACACTTCTATAGCTCTTCTTTCACTCCAAGGAGTATCTTGGCGCTCACCCAACCTAGATGAAGGGGTTGGAGGGAAAGAGATGACTTGCACACTGCACTACATATTACACCAACGCCCAACAAGCCGCATCGGATAAAGAAAAGACCCAAGTTTTTAGTGCTTTCCTGAAGTGGATTTCTTGGGACAATGATCGTAAAAAGGGCGGGAGCTTATTCCAGGCCTTGGAACCTAGTACAAAAAGTGATTTACCACCTTTTTTTACCAGCTTGAATCGAGGAATTGTAAGTAGATTCTGACTGGCAGACCTCAGACAGCGTGTCGGGTGATATCTTTTAAATCCATTGCACAGGTATTTTGGACCTTGCTGATGGAATGCCCTGAAGGTAATTAAAAGGATCTTGAACAAGATTCTTTTACCTATTGGTAGCCAGTGGAGTGTTTTAAGTGCTGCTGAGGCTGAAGACCTGCGAGGCCAACGTAGTACAAGGCGGGGCGCTGCATGTTGAACCATTTGTAACCTGTGTAGAACAGTTTTGTTGGCTTCAGCATATAAGCCGTTACAATAGTCCAACCTGGAGTTTATTAAAGCCACTGCAACTGTTTTTCTAGCCAACAACGGGAGAAGATCGAAAAACTTCCTCAAGGCTTTTATAATCTGGAAGCACGTCCCAGCTACTGCCACCGCTTGATGTTTAAAAGACAGTTGGTCATCGAATTTGATGCCCAAATTACGAGCGGATGTAATTGTGTTGGGAGGGGCTTCTGCATCCGCAGGCCAACACATTTTTGGAGAAAACAAATTATGACTCCCAAACGGTAGGATTTCTGTCTTTCCAGCATTACATTTTAAATGATTGTCAGTCATCCATTTAAATGTTGCTGTTAGACATTCCTTGAGATCTTCCTCGGCACCAGGCCGTTCCCTGTCCAACACCAGGATGAGTTGGGTGTCGTCGGCATATGATATTGAACTGATCTGAAATGAAGCGATCAGTTCCACTAGGGGTACCATGTACAGATTAAAAAGTACAGAACTTAGACTCGAGCCCTGAGGGACCCCTGAGCTGACGACCTTTGCTTCCGACTGGTATTGACCCAACACTGTGACTTGGCGTCTATTGCTGAGGAAATTCCTAAGCCAAGCCAAGACTTTCCCCCCTACACCTGCGGCAGCCAACCGGTCCACTAAGATGTTATGTGAGACCGTATCGAAGGCTGCCGACAGGTCAAGTAGGATTAGGACAGCCTTCTTTCCCTGGTCCATGGCCGCTTGTAGGGTCTCTGCTGTAAATAGCAGGGCCGTCTCAGTAGAGTGTTTTGACCGAAACCCTGACTGGTTAGGGTGGAGAATGTTATTCTTCTCCAAAAAGTTCGTCAGTTGACTGTTGACGAACTTTTCCGCCAGTTTGAACAGCACAGGAAGCAGGGAGATGGGACGCAGGTTGGAAAGAGTGGTAGGGTCGGCTAGTGCCTTTTTTTGGAAAGGCTTGACAGCTGCAAGCTTCCACTCGTTCGGGATGTCTGCCGTGGCTAGAGATGAGTTTATAATCCTATTAATTATAGGATTAACCATAGTGTGGCTCACTGGTTAGAGGCGGCAGACCCGAGAGCAGAGGACGGCCAGGGTTCGATTCCCGGCGCGGCAGGTTTCTGGACCAGGGTCAGCGGACTCGATAATTCTCTCGCCTCGGTGCCCACTCTGATCAGCGTTCACACTCGGCAACTCTGGGCATTAGCTTGCCTCATCTTCACTAACGGCCCCACCAGACCGCCGGGGATGCCTGGTCTCACCCTGGAGATACCCATTAAGGGACCATCTCTCAGGGAAGCCAGGAAGGGTTTCGCAGCGGTCGAAGCGCCTTGGGACCCTCCGGGTAAGTAGTGCGCTATATAAATGCCTATACATACATACATACATACTAGGGTCTGTAAAACTAGAGGGGGACAAGGGTCAAAAGGGGATCCAGATTTACTGGCCAGAATAGCCTTGGAGGTCTCCTCAAGAGAGACCGGGGCAAATTCCTCCAGACGAACAGAGGTCCTCATCTCGTCTGTCTGTTCAGAAACCATCGACATGGTTGGTGCTGAAGGGAAAGTCTTCACGATAGTAAGGATCTTATCGTCAAAATAATCAGATATCGCATTGCAAAGATCTTGAGACGGGGGATTCTCCTGCGATAGAGCTGATGGATTCATAAAGTCCTTTACAATCTTGAAGATTTCTTTTTGTCCCTGGACCGCCATGGAAAGGGCCTGTAAGTAATGAGCTTTCTTAGCAGATTTTATTCCAGCATGATACTTCCGTCTCGCTGACCTATAGGTATTACGGGCGGTGGCATCATAGTTTCTACGCCACCTCCGTTCCAAAGCTCTTACCTCTCCCAGTTCTAATTTCAAGGCCAATGAGAACCAAGGGGCACTCTTTTTGGTCTTAATGGTTCTTGAATTATTATTGCTGGTTGATCTCAACAAGGCCCCCGCTCTGGCAATCCAGTCGCAAAAGGTCTGATTATCTGCGGAGGTGTGGACGGATGGAGCCACAGACGGACCTGTTAGCCTTCAGGTTGACTTATCAGATTCCCCGGTTCTTAAGCTGGAGACCGGACCCGATAGCTACAGCGACCGATGCCTTTCTGCAGGATTGGTCTCAAGGGATTCAGTATGCCTTTCCCCCCTTCTTGTTGATTGCCAGGGTGATGACTCAAGTGATCAGACAAAGGGCGGAGATAGTCATGGTGACTCCGTGGTGGACGTCACAGGCATGGTTTCCCAAATTGTTGCAGTGGAGCCGCGATCGTCCCCGGTTATTACCGGACTCAAAGTGGTTGTTGCAGGGTCCTCGTCAGGAACAGCATCCGTTGCTGTTGGAGGGCAGGCTATCGCTGATAGCATGGATGCTTTTCGGGAACAGTGGCAGTTGCCGGGAGTTTCGAGCAAGACTGCCGAGTTCATCAAACAGGCATGGGCTCCGTCCACCAGGAAACGTTATTCCGCGGCCTGGAAGAACTGGGTGGATTGGTGCATGGGACGGCATCTGGATCCCGTGGGGGCAGAGTTACCCCAAATCTTGAATTTCCTGTCAGAGAAAGCCGCTGATGGTTTGGCGTACCGTTCGGTCAATAATTTTCGTTCCGCTATCTCTGCGGGGCATGCTCAGGTAGACAGGAAACCGGTAGGCATGCACCCGGTGGTTTAAAAGTTGTTGAAAGGAATCAGGGTAGCCAACCCTCTCAAACCCAAGTATACCGGGTTGTGGGACGTTTCTTTAGTGATCTCGTTGTTCAACAGATGGCCGGATAATACTCTCCTGTCTAGGAAGCAATTGTCGACGAAATTGGCCATGTTGCTTTGCTTATCGTCTTGCAGAAGGTCTTCGGATGTGAGAGCACTCGACGTAACAGGTAGAGTGTTTACCCCGTAAGAGGTTTCTTTCCATATTACAGGTCGTACTAAAACATTGTCTCAACATATTTCTTACAATTCCTTCCCTGAAAATGAAAAATTATGTGTGGTCCAATGTTTAAAGACGTACGAGGAATGTACAAAGGCCTTGCGGCCGCAGGGCTGTACTCAATTGTTGATTGCTATTCAAAAGCCCTATAAACCTGTGGTGGCCGCCACTATTGCCAGATGGCTTCGCTTCATAATGAAAAAAGCAGGTGTTGATACACAGATCTTTGGTGCTCATTCAGTGAGAGGCGCTATGGTGTCGGTGTCATGGTTTGGGATCAAGTATCCAAGATATCATGCGTTGTGCAGATTGGTCTTCTGAGTCAACTTTTAAAACGTTTTATTATAAGCCGGTGGGAGATATTACTTCAGTGGTATTTACTCAGTGTTAAACTAGCATAATCTGAAGCCTCCGGTCCTGTAATAGAATCAAAAATTTGCTAGCATTTCCGACAAGAATTTTCAATTCTATTAAGGACACGGAGGCGAGGATTATCCCACCCTGCTTAATGTACAGTATGTAATAAGCTTTCCCACCCAATTATTCAGTGATTACGGGGGTGTTATTTCCTTTATTGCAGGTTCTGATAAGAAGTCGGATTGATCGACGTCGGATGTCAGGATGTTAACCTGAAGCTGTTCTTCCACGTTGGAGGAGTTGTGATTGTTCAAGTTTTGTTGGACTTGTTTCGCCTCAAAGAAAGAGGATGATGGGAGCATGCAGGGGGTTCTTATGGACTATGGGGGCGTGCCTATACTCATGTGTACTCATGGGAAATGAAGTTTGTTTTACTGTTTTTTGTGAAAATATCCATTTTCATTGCTGTTGTGTTTAATGCAGTAAAGATTGAGAAGCATAATCCTCGCCTCCGTGCCCTTAATAGAATTGAAAATTCTTGTTGCGAATGCTAGCAAATTTTTGATCCAGCAGGCGGGGGGCCAAAGTATCTCAAAAGGCCGCGTAGTACTCCTGAGGGTACCCGTCGGGACCAGGCGTTTTTCCAGGGTGCAGGAGGGAGATGGCATCCTGGGCCTCCTCCAAGGTGAAGGGGCGGTCCAGAGTGTTGCAGTCTCTTGAGAGAGAGAAGGCAGTCGGGTACCAGTTCCATCCATCAGAGCGGCCAGAGGAGTGCCGAGGGTCGATCAGCGTAGAGGTGCGCATAGAAGGTAGCAAAAATATTGTGCTATAGCCGCGGAGGTCACTTGGGGGGGTACCATCCTCTGAGCGTACCTCAGGAATAATATGGTTGACCTTAGGATAAGACACAAGGTTGTGGAGGAGCTTGCCGTTCTGATCCCCCCCACCCATAAACGCGTGCCACGACGAGCGCCAGAGCTTTTTGGCCGATTCCAGCGACATTCGGCAAATCTCTTCGCGAACCGCTGCCAACTGCCTGGAAGAATCCTCCAGCCCGCCATAGAGTTGTGCAGCTTTGTGTCGCCCGGGATTCCAACTCTGCGAGTTGGGCCGTCTGTTCCGATCGTTTCGCGTGGACCAATCCTCTGGCCACTCCTTGGACGACAGCCTTGTCCGCCTCCCACAGCGTACCTGGAGAGGGAACCGAGCCCGCATTGGTGGAGAAATAGTGATTGAGTTCTTGGCCAAGCCTTTCCACTAACTCTGAGTCCTGCAAGAACCAGGCGTTCAACTGCCAGACCGCTCGTGGGCCCTTCGGAGAAAACCCCAGCCGGAGGGAGACGGGAGAATGATCTGATATCCCTCTGGGCAGGATCGCTGTGCTGGGGACCAGCCAGTAGTCGGTGGCTGGCATCAGGAGGAGGTCAATGCGGGAGTGAGTATGGTGGGACGCCGATGTATGGGTGTACTGATCCGCGCGGGGTTCCAAACCTGCCACACGTCACAGAGTCCCAAGGCCGAGGTCCAGCTGGACAGGGATTTGGCGGAGATAACACGGGCCTCGGACGGGGTCCCCGTCGTATCACGCAGGGGCTGCATAACGGCATTAAAATCTCTCCCAACCACCGTATGACCCTGCGGGAGGGAGGAAATCACTTGTGTGAGATGGCGGAGTGTTGAGGGCAGGAGTAGGGTGACCAACTGGCGTGGGTGTAAATTCAGGACAGCAAGTGTAAAAATTCAGGACAAAGGGTCAACATTCAGGACAAAAATTCAGGACAGAAGGTCAGAATTCAGGACAAAAATTCGGGACAAAGGGTACGTTTTGCAGATGCATCAGAGGAGGTCGCGCAATAATACATAAGTAAATAGACAACCAACACAAGCTCAAGTCAAAATAAGTTTATGTTGGGTTGAGAGAACTTTGCACTGCATCTGTTGTGAGTACGTGTGAAACTTAAACACCTGGGCTTGCATATTAAAAAAAAACTAAGAAAATGATCAAAGCTGAAGGCTTCTCAGATCCTAAATGCCCCCTCTCCCTACTGGAAAAAAACATCTGATTAATCATCCCAAAGAAATGTGATGTGTAAACGCTAAAGGGGCTCGGAGGGCCAGGGTAAACAAAACAAAAGCAGAAACTTTTCACAATTGGAGAAAAATAAATAAATAATACAGGACAATTGTATTTGTACCCTTATCACTGCTTGTGTGACAGTTCAAGAGGTTAACAGTGGATGCACCTGGGTAACATGCACCAAATGAAACCTCCACCTCCCCAGAACTTGGCTCCTAGTGAGGTGACAGGATACCATAAACAAAACCAGTTAGCAGGAGGAGACCCAGCAAATGCTGTCACTGGACTGGCTCGCACAATACGTGCACACACTTGTCACAATGTTCCCCCCTTTCCAGGGTGTCTAACCTCAAACCAGTCCCAGCCTTCGGCGGCCCAGCAGAGATGCTTGTACCAACAGATGCCACCGGGACTGTACAGCATGTGTGATCTTGAGCACCAGGTGCTCACGATCCCAGTCTGGTTCTCTCCATGGTTAGGTAGATTCATTGTCGTGTTTCCGAGCTGCGAGATAACAATGTCCACCCAAACCATCCGCCCTGTCAGGTGACCTCTGACCTTCAGCTCCTCTCTGTAGGAGCAGGCCCGGCTCCAAGGTCCTGATGTAGTGTAGTTCCTAGTTTCCCACTAGGCCCTGCGCATTGGAATAACATAAACAGTAGTATCGCCGTGGAACTGCTTATATTCCAGGCCTCCACTGACTATGCTAAACTTAATTGGGTTGTGTTACCAACTAGCTCAGAGGTCACTGGAAACTTTCTTCTCTGCATAGGAAGTGATCAGCTTCCTTGGCACAGACAAGAAGGGATTCAGCTTTCCAACAACCGTGCAACATGACAACTTTGCTCCTCAGATCAAGAGTCAATCTCTAGGGTCGTGTGAAACAATAGACATGTATTTCACTCAGTCAGTCTAGTGCAGTTTACTTTCACGAGATGTAGAGAATAGAGAGACGGGCGTTTGTCAATAAAGGTGAACATTTATTGAACAGTCTTCTCGTACAAGAGAAATGTATTGCCACAATTGTAAGAATTGTTATTATAAAAAGTACGTACAGTAAGATAAGTATTGCGAAATAGAACTGTAAAAGCATTGATATGGTTTCTTAGCCATACAATGGTTTAAAAGTAATAAAACATATATACAGTCATATATACATTAGGCTAACATACTCAACTGGTGCTTCTAACTAAGCCTACCCCAGTGTGCCTGACCTAAGCCTAACACGTGGAAGGGGAGTAAGTAAGTAGCTTTAAGTTAAGTTGGTTTTGCCAAGGTTTGTTTCAAGAATTCTCGTCTAAGGGTTTAGTCAACACCATGCCTCTGAATAGAATGATGGAGGATTGGTATCTCCTTCAGGGGTCACTCTCGATATCCCAGTCACCCGCAAGGGTAGACCGGAAACGCCGGAGCTGGATTTCTCTGCACGAGAAAGGCAGCGGCTCTTTTCAGCGCGTCGAGGAAGGAGGGGGGACAGCGTCCGCGGGCAGCTGGAATCTGCTGAATGTCTTCGCAGAGGGACGGCTGTTCAACTCCTAAGCGTACTGCACCATCGTTCGCGCTTTAGCAGCGATAATGGTATCAGCAGCTTCACCACCGAGGGACAGCAGGCTGCAGCGACAGGGTGCTAGCTTCACCAACACGGGGTCTTGCAGACAGCTTGCATCAGTAGCTCGTACAACAGGCATTGCTTAAGGCAACGTTGGTAATATTTATACCTGACAGGTGCCGGGTTTGACGCAAGTTTGCTGGACATAAGACGTCAATTAAAGATGTCACTAGGAAGTGATAGTTATCAGTTGCTCATTAGAGTTCCATTACTAATCAAAACATAGCAAGCGGGGATTTCCAGGTTTGCTGAGTTTTTATCTTGTTGGAGAACTCGGAGTGTTATCTAGGAATATCAGATAGTGACTTCTGCTCTGTCATTGCACTAATTGGTCGCAAAGGAAGTGGCAGAGAGAACTATGCTGGAATGTGGCTCTGTTCGTGTGAGGCCAGAGATGACTTTTCAGAAAATCGCACTTGAACGGTTATGCCAATATAGGGAATAAATAGATTTATAGCCGAATAGGGGCATAAGGTCACAGTATCGATCAGGAACCTAGATAAACACGCAACACCCACTCCACGGGTTAATGTCCATCAAAATTACTAAAACTAAAGCAATTAGATGCATGTGTAACATTGCCCACCCCAAAATACATAAATGCATTCGAAATAGGCGTACTTGTAATACATGAAATTTAGGTACCGTACGTTTTTTAAAGCATAGTAATCATTCAAAAAATTATTGCATATGAAATCAATGAACAATTATGCAAAAAGAATTACACATGAAGTATCTCTGACAGAAGAAGGGCGAGATAAATCATCACATATATAAATGCATTGTAATAACATGTGTGCTAGAGGCTGATGTAATGTTGTTATGTCTCTAGATGTGTTTAGAAATAGAAGTGTGAAGCTTCTGTTCTCTAAGAATAGTTTTTACGTTAAGCAAAGAATTGTTCATGCCAAAAAAGGGTCAATATTAAAAATGTCCAATTCAAAAGATTTAATGCTTGAAGGGGGAAATAGAGTTCCAAAGCTTTTTGCAGTTTTTGTTGATCAAAACTGAAGGCCGAATTCAGAGTTCATCGGAACGCTGTGTGTCGGAAAGCTTCTTAAAAGTTATTGTTTCTCTACTGGTGAGAACATCGTATCAGACAGGCTCTCAAAAAATTGGTCTACAAAATCAGGTGACAGTTCAACCAAATTCGATAGCGTTGTAACTTGGCAGGTGTGAGAATGATTGCTGTCATCGTATTCAGGAGCAGCAATGCTCACAGATGGCTGTACCTGGGTGATGCTGCTTTTGTCGCTTGCTCCACTGTTACCACTTAGTCGTAGTACAGGAGTCTCCACAAATACCGTCATCAGGATTGGTAGCCGCTGGGGACAACACAATGCGTGAGCCGTTATTGGACTGAGCAAAGTATCGACGTCCATTGGTACTGCTGATGGAAGTGAAAGACACATGTCCAACACGCATTCATCTCCGCAAAGCATACATCTTAGTACCGGTAAGATACAGTTCTGCCATATAGGTCTGAATGAAAGGAACCAGGTCATGTTGAGATCTCTCAGCCTGGCCAATCCAAGGACGTTAGTTATCCTGTCCCGGTAGCGCATTGCTAGGATTGTCTCTTCCATTCCCATGGGAGCTATGTCTGAGTTTCGGCTTGCCATAACGAAGCAGGAGGGTCAAAAATAAAATCCCTGCTACAAGTCCCAAAAATAATGGTATTCCGCCGAAAACAGAGTGTACAAAATTAGGAACGATTCCCAAAATTGTCTGGAAGGGTGTTAGAAGTCCCGTAAAGACTGTCTTAAATATGCCTGGGATGCTTGTGGCACTAGACATGTTAAGGAGTTGGCTTAACATTTCTACGAAATGCACGGGGCAATTTGTTGATAAAAGCTCATGAACTTCAGTAGCTGTCCTTGCAACTAGAAGATCATACGTCTCTTTTGATGACGTTATAGGCACTGTTGTCTGTAAAAGTACAGATTTCATTTTGCTTAATGTATCAATTCGTATAGAATAGAGATTCAGACGAGGCCAGATGGGAGTCACTGTGTCTGCAGGCCCACTCGGAAACAATGCTTGCATACAGCATTTGACCATGGATGTTACTTCTACTAGATAACTTTTCCCTGGCACGAGGCCACAACATCTGTGATCCGTTCTAAGAATGTAACTCCCGTTCGAAAGTTGCATAAAGAAGGGCTCTATCTGAGTTGCAGGTGTGACTAGCTGGTGGCATGAAAGGTTGTTAGAATTTCCATCACATGCTCCGTGTAAATTAATACCCTGACACAAAAGTATACCGCTTAGTGAATGTTTACAGTTGTCACCACTAAGAAATACATTTTTGTCGCTGTCACTATAGCAAGAATGAGTGTATGGTAATTTCCATTCAGATTTTACATATCCTTTACCCAATTGTTCATATTGGCCAGCAGGTATGTATTCAAGGCACTTTTTAAATCGGAAAGTTGTTATCGGAATTGTGATAATTCCGTGTATTATCCATTCAATGACAGGACTCTCTGACATTGTCAATGGTAATCTCTCGAGTTTTTCGATGCTCAGGATTGTATAGTCTGCTCCTTTCTGTGCCAAACTGATCTGTTTATCAGTAAGGTTAAAAATGGAAAATAATGACGTTGTGTTGATTAAACGCCAAGGCACATAGCCTGAACGAAGATTTTGCAGCGTCCAGCCTAATTCTATAATAGAACGTAATTGAGATTGGCCATGTTGTAACATTAGCAAGTCTCTGTCTATCACATCAAAGGCAGATGATACAATATTGTCCAACGAATATATTCTGGAAGACAGAGTCATTAACCCATTGTCTACCACAGAAAGTGATTTCTCCAAGTTAATACGATCAATTTCTCGTATTTTTTCAGCAGTTTCAATTTGTTTGACTTTCCAAGCCTCGTTGTAAGCAGCATAGATGCTGGTCGCTATGAAACGCTTCTGACGCTGTTTGCGTGGTCCAAGAATGAAATCGCGCAAATCAGCACCATCTTTTAGTAAAGATAAGTGTTGCTTAATTTCAGCCAGTGTGGATGTTGCTAGCCATTCAAGGCAGAGTTTCCCTACACTGTATGTTGTTATTATTCCTGGATGTTGTCTCTGGGAATATCTTGAGTCTAATCTGGTCATTTTTAAACCCTGTGTTTTATTCAGGAATCTATCTTGACAGCTATTTGTGTCTGTAGGCCAGATTAACCACTTTTTCCAATCAGGATGTGTTCTGTTGAAATGTAAAATTTTTGAAACGTCTAACTCAATATCTGCAGTTATATTTTCAGGTATTGGCTTTGGTATAGACGGTGTTTTAAGGTCTTTGATCTTAGCTAGGCCAAGACAAGATGTTTGGTGTATTGTGTCATTTAAAAACAATATTTGTTCTGGTATCATGCAGGTTCTAAATAGTGCTTCAATGCCTTGCACCTGCCAATCTTTTGTACCCCAAATTGTTTTCGTTTCAATATTATTTTTCCAATAATCAAAACCAAATGTCATCATTTTGTCATAAAATGCTTCTGAATATATCAATTTAGAATTTGTCAGCATTGTTTTCATTCCTGTTTTATCTAACAGTTTGTAATAAAACGTTTCTGCATTACCGGTGTTAAACCCTGAGAAGTATTTGAATTTCTCAAAAAATGCTTTAGAACTGCTTTTAGGTGGTGTAGAACAATGTTCCCATTGGTTATACATAAAAACATTTCTAGGCTGTGCAGATTTATGCAAGTAGTGATCCCCATAGTGGGTGTAACAGAATAACTGCTCATAACTAGATGAACCTTGTAAATAATCATGATCTGTGAATCTAGCTGACATTACTAAATCAGACATCATGTCATTAATACTGTTAAAGTCCCAATCATCAGAGAATGTACTAGGTGTTACAAAGTCACTTAAGGAAACCTTTAGTTGATGAGGATACTTCAGGATTTCGACCGGACCATAGATCTCATAGTCTGTTTACTCCCATACTACCCCACCAGGTATTGGAATTGCTGTGACATTTACTGTTGACAGTTCTCTTTTCTTCACGTGGGATGATCTGTGTGGTTTCAGGACTAGGTTGATGTTCTGACTTGCTGTGTCCATTGTAATATATTTTCCTTCAATGAATTTTCCCAAACACAGTACCATGATGAGCCAAAGCAGGAGGAAAAATACACCTAGACCGAACCAGAACTCTAGCCAAGGGGAAATAAGGTAGATTTCCTTCAGTTGATGAAAGAGTTCCGTTGCTTTTTCTTTAAAAGTCTTTTTTGTTTCTGGCATCACTTCGGGGTCATTTTGATCTTCAGAGAAGTTGTCGAAGTTGATGAAATAACCAGAGGCAGTTCTGTCAATTGATGGGATTGTTCTTTCAATCTGTCTTTCGGTAGCATTTTCTGTTGCCACATCATTGTAGACTGGTGATGTTTCTTGACGAACTGTTTCAATCTGTGTCTCAAGAGGCACGAATTCCATGGCATTATTGCATAGTCCTTCATTGTGCACTGCAGGCTGATCGAATGTGATTAGTCTTTCAGTTTGAACCTCTTGGATTGTTGCAAGTTTGGGTATTCTGTTGTTTCTTGGGAGTCCACTGGGCCTACTGTTGATTATAGGCCACATGCTTGTGGTTTTACCAGATCGATGGACACGACTCTGTTCTCCTTTTTACCAGCAAGGGGCGGTAGCACAACTGATCTTGTTCCGGTGACTGCCAAGACAGGTACTGCTTTTCTGTAAGAAGGCCCAAATTCCTTCTTCACCGCGATCTTTTCTCTGACTAGATCCCCAATCTTTGGAATCCAGATAGGCCTTGCTGGGGCTGTTGCTGGTGGTGCCTCGTCAGTGGTACTTGGCTGTTGCTTTAACTTTATGTTGCTTAATGATTTTCTTGTTTCATTCAGTTCCTGTAAAACAGCCAAACGATCCTTTACATCAAAGTGCGTTGTATCTTCTTGTACCACTGACATCTGACTATCGAGGTCCTGAACGCGCATTCTAATTCCGAACAATAGTTTGTATGGGCTGAAACCTTTTAGAGAGTTTCTTGGCATGTTGTTAAGACTAGTCTGGACACTTATTAAATGTTTGACCCACCCAGCGCCTGAACCTAATACCTTCGCTGTTATAGATTGCTTTATGTCCCGGTTTTTTCTTTCTACCACACTATTCCATTCCGGGGTATGACGGACAAGAATACCGCAACCCAATTCCCATGCTAGCCATGGCCTCCTTATAGGCTCGAGAGCTGAAAGCAGGACCCTGGTCAGAATGGAACGTGGTAATTGCGTATGTGCCGATATGGACTCGCAAATCTTTTATAACCGTTCTAGCGTCAGCCGAGCGCTGGAGGCCTCATTCTTTAAGTGCTTTTCGTCTTAACTATTAATAGGACGCAGGATGGGGTGTAGGCAGCGTTACGCTCTTTCTGATTGGTAGTCGGTAGCAAGGTTCGCTACTGCGATCCCTATTACAGTTTTCACAGTTGTTCGCATATATTTGGTGTTCTACACTCATTCCTGGCCACCAGAATACTGATTGTAATTCAGTCAGTGATTCCTTGATCTCTCTGTGCCTTAGACCCAAACCCATGTGTGCGTCTGCTATTAAAAATATTCTCCTGTTCATGTTTGGAATTACTCTGTCCCCCACTCCAGGGATTCGAGCAAAAGGAACGGAGTTTGCATCGATTATGTATGCATAATTGAGTGGATATTTTACGGGTAGTGCTGCACAGTCGCCTTTTACGGTCGTTTTTACTGCCAGCATGGTTTCCCCGTCTATGTATTTATCTGTACGCTTTTTTGTGGCTACGGAAGCCTGTTTAGTTGCTTCCGCGGTGGCTGTATTAGCCAATGAATTCCCTGCAACGTGAACGCCATCACGTTGAAGACTCTGTGCGTGAATCACGTGAGTCTTTTGTAGTTCTTTGTATAAAAGAGCTACCTGTTCCCAGAGCATTTTATGCTTTATTGTGGCACCTGTGTCATCTTTGTAGTCGTTTTCGATCCAACTCTGCAGCTTATTGTTGTAAGAGTTGACGCAAAAATGAGAATCGCACACGATAAGTGTCGGGAATTCACGTTCTGCATTTTCGAGCGCCATCTTTAAACATCTGATTTCAGTTCTTTGAACGGAACAGTACTTTACTGATTCAGTTTTTGTTACTTTAGTTGTAATTTTACCGCACAGCCAACGACATTTAATGATCGCACATGCTGCATCGTAGGATTTTTTCTCTACGTTGAAATGCTGTACAAAGCTATCTGTATAGATTATACAGGCGTACAGTGGGAGAGGCAGAATTTCGATTGGCAGAGGATATTCTTCTTCATATTCTAAATCATTCAGTTCTTTGTATTGCGGGGCGAAATAGTATTTCACATCTTCCGCTCCTAGAGAATCTATGCACTGTATCCATTTCGGATCCAGTGACACTATAGGCAGGTTTACTGGGCTGAATAGCGCTTCGAAGCCGGATTCCGCTGTAAGGATATTAATCCGTTTGCCGTGTGCTAGTTCTCGTTCATTTGCTAATGCGATTTGCACTGCGTTCACAGTTCTTTCTGTGTGACTGAATGTTTTTTCTGCTTGTGTGTACAAGTGAGATTTAATTGAAATTGGTACCTTTTCTCCCTCATTAGAGGTTAGGTACGTGAATCCGCATCTTCCTGGGATGACTCGGATTACAAGATCGATCGTGTTGTCACGTGTATCTAATTTTGTTTTTGCTAACATGTCTGTTTGCAGTGATCTCAAAATTTCTGTGTGCTTTTGAGTCCAATTGATTTGTTTAAAATCAGGTTTAATTAGTTCGTAGAGAGGTTTAACCCTCTCTGCGTAATTTAGGATGTAAGTTCTTCCGAAATTCAGAAAACCTAGAATGGATTGTAAATTCTTCAGCGTTTTTGGAGCTTGGAGTACAGCGCACTTCTCTAAGAAGTTGTCCGCTAGGTTTTTCCCTTCACTTGATAATTCGTACCCTAAGAATAGTACTGTCAGATGGGCAATTCGAGACTTTTTAAAGTTGAATTTGTAACCCTCTGCTGCGAACCCAAGTATTATGGTGTTCACTCTTTTCAAGTGAGTATCCAAGTCGTCGTCTGTGAGATAGATATCATCTACATAAGACAATGCTTCATCATCATAGATTTGTAGTAACTCTGTTACCCTAGCTGAGAATAGTCCTGGGCTGTTCTTGAACCCCTGTGGGAGTCGACAGAATTTTTTCTGCCACCCAAATGCAGAGAAAGCGGTCAAATATCTGCTTTCTGGTGCAATGTTTTGACAAAAGAAACCATTAGATATGTCTAATGTTGTTTTATATTTTTTCCTAACTATATTATTCATTAGGGCTGCACTATGCGAGTTTTGTACTGCAAAAGTTTTGCAACATGTATTAAGATGTCTGTAGTCCAAAACTAGACGATATGAATTGTCTGGCTTGGAGACAGGAAACAAAGGATTGTTCATTTGAGAGGTGCATGTTTCAATCACCCCCTGATATTCAAGTTGATCTAAGATCTCCCTGACTTGTTTTTTAGCTTCTTGCTTTATGGGATACTGCCGTTGGGCAGTTGGTTCACTTTTTAGTTGGATTTTGTGAGGAGGTGAATCCTCATCCCATCCTACATGATTTTTATACAATGCAGGTGCCTGGGCTACTGCCCATTTCCTTGCATAGGTATATTTTTTGTGAATCAGAATGTGATTCGAGAAGGCAGGCATAATCACTTCTTCGCCACGAGGGCACTCCCTGACAAACTCTGGGGGCCAATCTTTTTCAGCTAACAGAATATCGTAGCCTTTTGAGAGCTTATCCCAAAATAGACCTCTTATTTTCCTAGTCTTATCACCCTCCATACGCAATGTTATTTCGTATATTTTATGGGGCTCGCTAAGTCTGGCGTCGGCAGTTTCAACCTGAATGTATTCATTCGTGTCCACTGTCTCCAGATGACTCATCAAGATCTTGCGCGCTATACTGATTTCTTCTGCACTGTCCAACATTGTCAATGCCCACTCCCCGTTTTTCAACTGTGTCCTCAGTATTCTCGGCATGGTTGATTACTCTAATACTGGCTACCTTCTTTTTCTGAAATTGAGATTTTTTATTTTGAGCAGGTTCCTTGTCTTTGGACTTGGTGTGCTCTCCTGGGTCTGACCGTCCTCTTCTTTCCGAATTCTGTGGAAGAGATCGAGAGGGACGTGTATCAATACTTTGATATCTATCAGGTTTTTTCAGATAATCCCTTTTTCTAAGGTTATATCTTTTCTCAGAGGGCTCCCGTTGGGGAGACTGGTGTTCTCGAGTCGGAGTTCTTTCCCTCCGTCGAGGAGACCTTCCTCTGGACTGGAAAACTTTTTCCTTGGGAGTGGATTGTTTATTTCCATCCCAGCTCTTTTTAGGAGTGTTTAAATTATTTTTAAAAAATAATTTTTCAGGATTTTCGAGCTATTGGGGCTTTACTGGTTTCCCACCCAAGCTGTCTCTACCTAATTCTTCATAGCATTTTTCTATGATTTTTGCAAGTTCAACAGGATCTTTTATATCTGTTTCCTTCAACTTCTGGCGGATCGCCACAGATGCTGCTTCTCCCTTAATGTTGGCTAATAATATAGCCGTGACCTGCTTGAAGTCTTTCAGTAATTTCATACCTAGATTTAAAGCGGGCTCTGGACCGAATTCATTTTGAATCTCTTTTAGCACTTCTGGTATTACCGCCATAGACGGAACACTGTGTGTTTTTGTGTAAATGGAAGCAAAGACTGTACCCCAAGTGTCGCAGTCCTCCACGTGTGGTGCGATTCCCATAGGAAGGCAGATGGTCAAGATTCTGTGTTTCTCAATAGGGGTAGTATCAGGAAATACTGCCTCTATTTGAGTGATTTTCTGTGCTAACCAGAAAGGAATTTGTTCCCGTTTTACGGGTGTTTTACCAAGACATGACTGTATGTTCTGTGGTGTAATTTTATTTGTATTCCCCTGATGAGTGGTCAGCTGTGGTGTATTAACAGCTGGCTGGACTGTTGCAGTCCGCATTACATATTGGACTAATTGCCTATGTATTTTTATTAATGTGTTTTGCTGTACTAACAGCTCATCTCTAGACATTTTTACAATGTCAGGATGTGGTGTGTAGCTGGCTAGAACCGGCCACGTGGCTCCTGGTCTACCTAGTGGACCGAGCCTAGTTATGTGATCATTGTGTTTTAGGGCGCCATTAAACCAGAGCAGGTGCTCTTGAAATTTAAGTGGAATTTCAATCTCCTCGAAAGGAGCGTACTCTTCCGGAGGTTTCTCTATTTTGTAATAGTGAAACTCTTTTGTTATAGCGTTTACCGCTGGAAAGTTTATCCATGAATAGAATACCTCTGTCTGCCGATACTCGTGAGCCTCTATCACGAAAATTACTGTACCACCTTGAGGTGTCAGTCCGTTTTCTATAAGTTTTAAAGTTATAGATCTTCTTAAGTGGACCGGGATGATAATAGCATCCGGGTCTGTGTGTTCAGGACCTTGCTGAGTCGCATCTGCTGCGGCCCCAGTGGTTCCGTTATTTTCTGGCATTGTAAAAAATGCAAGGTTTGCAGAGTAGGTCTCCAAGGAGACAAAGATTAGGTGCACAATATTTTGGAACACTGTATCCTTCAACGTTGAATAAACCAGAGCTTTACATAGGAATCTCTTCCTACTAAGGTCGGGCGGATTTTAACCTTTCACCCACTTCAGACGTCTATTGGAGTATTTACGGGAGAAAGGGGTGTGAAATATGCACGACTGAGTTACTCTAAAAGTCTTGCGTTAGTTTATCGCCTTACCAAACGTTAGGGCGCCATGTAGTGTAGTTCCTAGTTTCCCACTAGGCCCTGCGCATTGGAATAACATAAACAGTAGTATCGACGTGGAACTGCTTATATTCCAGGCCTCCACTGACTATGCTAAACTTAATTGGGTTGTGTTACCAACTAGCTCAGAGGTCACTGGAAACTTTCTTCTCTGCATAGGAAGTGATCAGCTTCCTTGGCACAGACAAGAAGGGATTCAGCTTTCCAACAACCGTGCAACATGACAACTTTGCTCCTCAGATCAAGAGTCAATCTCTAGGGTCGTGTGAAACAATAGACATGTATTTCACTCAGTCAGTCTAGTGCAGTTTACTTTCACGAGATGTAGAGAATAGAGAGACGGGCGTTTGTCAATAAAGGTGACTATTTATTGAACAGTCTTTCTTCTCGTACAAGAGAAATGTATTGCCACAATTGTAAGAATTGTTATTATAAAAAGTACGTACAGTAAGATAAGTATTGCGAAATAGAACTGTAAAAGCATTGATATGGTTTCTTAGCCATACAATGGTTTAAAAGTAATAAAACATATATACAGTCATATATACATTAGGCTAACATACTCAACTGGTGCTTCTAACTAAGCCTACCCCAGTGTGCCTGACCTAAGCCTAACACGTGGAAGGGGAGTAAGTAAGTAGCTTTAAGTTAAGTTGGTTATGCCAAGGTTTGTTTCAAGAATTCTCGTCTAAGGGTTTAGTCAACACCATACCTCTGAATAGAATGATGGAGGATTGGTATCTCCTTCAGGGGTCACTCTCGATATCCCAGTCACCCGCAAGGGTAGACCGGAAACGCCAGAGCTGGATTTCTCTGCACGAGAAAGGCAGCGGCTCTCTTCAGCACGTCGAGGAAGGAGGGGGGACAGCGTCCGCGGGCAGCTGGAATCTGCTGAATGTCTTCGCAGAGGGACGGCTGTTCAACTCCTAAGCGTACTGCACCATCGTTCGCGCTTTAGCAGCGATAATGGTATCAGCAGCTTCACCACCGAGGGACAGCAGGCTGCAGCGACAGGGTGCTAGCTTCACCAACACGGGGTCTTGCAGACAGCTTGCATCAGTAGCTCGTACAACAGGTATTGCTTAAGGCAACGTTGGTAATATTTATACCTGACAGGTGCCGGGTTTGACGCAAGTTTGCTGGACATAAGACGTCAATTAAAGATGTCACTAGGAAGTGATAGTTATCAGTTGCTCATTAGAGTTCCATTACTAATCAAAACATAGCAAGCGGGGATTTCCAGGTTTGCTGAGTTTTTATCTTGTTGAAGAACTCGGAGTGTTGTCTAGGAATATCAGATAGTGACTTCTGCTCTGTCATTGCACTAATTGGTCGCAAAGGAAGTGGCAGAGAGAACTATGCTGGAATGTGGCTCTGTTCGTGTGAGGCCAGAGATGACTTTTCAGAAAATCGCACTTGAACGGTTATGCCAATATAGGGAATAAATGGATTTATAGCCGAATAGGGGCATAAGGTCACAGTATCGATCAGGAACCTAGATAAACACGCAACACTGACTATTGGAGGACCATGAAGAAACATGGGTGGGCCAAGATGATGGATGTGGTGCAGGCAAAAATTAAAAGCATTCAGGAAGATTGTGAGCATTGGGGAGAGAATGTAGCCAAATGGCTAGGGCCGTCGACCTCTGATCTGGGGAACCGGGTTAGAGTTTCTGCTATGGACGCTCAACATTCTGGGCAAATCACTTAATTTCCCTGTGCCTACTAAAATTAATGTGTCCATCTGTAACGTAACTGCTGCTCATGTAAAGCGTTCTGGTACCTCCAGGGCATAGTTCGCTCAATATAAAACTCCACACAAAAAAAGATCTGCTGTTTTAGACACTGACAATATAGGCACACTTTTCACAAGTCTGCAAAGTGCAAGATGCATATGCTTACTAATATTTGACCTATTTGAACATAACATTGATCCTTCTCAGTACCCAAATTGTACTGTTGAGCGGTACTGGGCATAAGACATGGCTGCAAACCTCTGTTCACTGCTGCAGGAAGTGCCAGTTTGGATGCTCATGCCACTTGTTAGGGGGCAAGGGGAGTGACCATGCTCAAGGTCAACTAAACACAGCCATGCCTAGACATAATAGTAGGGAAGATATTTTTGGCTACAGTGCTTGACTAAATGCACTGTAGCCAAAAAATGTATGGGTTACGAAGGTTGAGGTGCTCTGTTACCATAACTGACCACACTCTTTGTGAAAGGCAATGTTTTTAGGTTGTGTATCATTTTTGGAATATCCTTTCAGCAGCAATTTCAAAACTCATATTTCACAGGAATAATGTCATACAGATTAATTATTTTTATTATCTATATTATTATTTATTATTTATTACAGTATCAACCAATAATAAAACCAGAAATGAGTGTAATCTAGTATACTAAAGTGGTGAAATGTAGTGTTTTCAAGGCATATTTTAATGTTTCGAAACATGTGATGTTAAAAGTACATAACGTAAAGTTATAGAGTTCTAGTGAGATTTACAAATCACTCTTTCATAGTTGAATATCATGTAAGTATGTATAGAAATGCGGCAATACAACTTATGATCTTGCCGTTCCTTTGGCATCACACCCATCATTTGCCCAAAGAGGTGCAGGGAACTGTTTTTCCTGTGGCCATTAAGTGCTGAGAGCCAGCAGGGAAATGAATAGCATATCTCACCTTGACTTCCACTGCTCGGCAAGGCCTGCCCTGGACCACCCGTACTGGGGAAAGGGAAGTAAGCATCTCATCAGAACCAGTAGGATAGGGTTGGCTAATGATGTGATTATGGCCCCGCACAACAAGGGATCATTTTGTAATGCTTTCTCAGCTTCATACTTCACAAATCTCGAGAGGTTTAAAAAACATATATGCAAAGGACTGAGATTTCCAACTCAATGGATCCCTTTTTGGAACCATAATACCTAATTGTTGAGTATTTATCCTCCGTATATAAACTTATAGGGCTGTATTCTCAAAAGATACATAGGTTTATGACTAAATATACCTTTTTCACACCTGCAAGGAATTCATAAAGGAACTCCTGACAGGTGGCTATGCATTTATTACTGTGGATTATTTCTCCACCAAGAGTGCAGAGAAATCCCCTATAGTAAATCCCACTTAAGGTGTGAGAATTGAGTGTTGTAAGGTGTGATTCACCTTAGTACTTTTTTAGGTACACCCACAAGCATATACATTTGTGGGCACCCTCACATTCTTCTTGGTAGCCATTCCACTATGGAGATATTGGGAGAAACTCTACTTCCAGAAAATGATGGGGAACAGATCATCTGAAATTTTCTCCTCACAGTGATAAAGGTGAAAACTGTGCATTTGCACAGGAGGATCCATTCCCCCACCTCTGATAGCATTCCTCTCGTCCACCTGAAAACCTCTGCCTGGTTCACTATTATTCAGAAAAGAGGGTGGTGATGAACAGAGTGTCTGAATTA
This sequence comes from Lissotriton vulgaris, assembly GCF_964263255.1. NCBI lineage: Eukaryota > Metazoa > Chordata > Amphibia > Caudata > Salamandridae > Lissotriton > Lissotriton vulgaris. Next base: position 185,544,369 of record NC_141690.1, on the reverse strand, counting down.
AGCAGACCACTCTTACCCAGTCCAAAGATCAGGGCTTTATCCATCACCGTTTTTTAGCTCACTGCACCATCCCAGCTCAGAACTTGGCTATATGCAAATTAGTCTGACCCTGGCCCAGTGCATCATGGGAACAGGGCAGACCAAACTACCAAGCCAATTCTTATGCTGGGAAGGAAACAAGCTACCGGGGACCGGTTTCTGGCATTTCAGCCTTCTTCGGCCCGGCTTGCTTGAATCCTGATGGTGCAATGAGTTAGGGACTCACATCTGAGTATACCCTTCCACGCTTATGGTGGACAAAAATGATTCAGAAAAGGGGGTGGTGATGAACAGAGTGTCTGAATTAAGCAGACCACTCTTACCCAGTCCAAAGATCAGGGCTTTATCCATCACCGTTTTTTAGCTCACTGCACCATCCCAGCTCAGAACTTGGCTATATGCAAATTAGTCTGACCCTGGCCCAGTGCATCATGGGAACAGGGCAGACCAAACTACCAAGCCAATTCTTATGCTGGGAAGGAAACAAGCTACCGGAGACCGGTTTCTGGCATTTCAGCCTTCTTCGGCCCGGCTTGCTTGAATCCTGATGGTGCAATGAGTTAGGGACTCACATCTGAGTATACCCTTCCACGCTTATGGTGGACAAAAATGATTCAGAAAAGGGGGTGGTGATGAACAGAGTGTCTGAATTAAGCAGACCACTCTTACCCAGTCCAAAGATCAGGGCTTTATCCATCACCGTTTTTTAGCCCACTGCACCATCCCAGCTCAGAACTTGGCTATATGCAAATTAGTCTGACCCTGGCCCAGTGCATCATGGGAACAGGGCAGACCAAACTACCAAGCCAATTCTTATGCTGGGAAGGAAACAAGCTACCGGGGACCGGTTTCTGGCATTTCAGCTGTCTTCGGCCCGGCTTGCTTGAATCCTGATGGTGCAATGAGTTAGGGACTCACATCTGAGTATACCCTTCCACGCTTATGGTGGACAAAAATGATTCAGAAAAGGGGGTGGTGATGAACAGAGTGTCTGAATTAAGCAGACCACTCTTACCCAGTCCAAAGATCAGGGCTTTATCCATCACCGTTTTTAGCTCACTGCACCATCCCAGCTCAGAACTTGGCTATATGCAAATTAGTCCGACCCTGGCCCAGTGCATCATGGGAACAGGGCAGACCAAACTACCAAGCCAATTTTTATGCTGGGAAGGAAACAAGCTACTGGGGACCGGTTTCTGGCATTTCAGCCGTCTTCGGCCCGGCTTGCTTGAATCCTGATGGTGCAATGAGTTAGGGACTCACATCTGAGTATACCCTTCCACGCTTATGGTGGACAAAAATGATTCAGAAAAGGGGGTGGTGATGAACAGAGTGTCTGAATTAAGCAGACCACTCTTACCCAGTCCAAAGATCAGGGCTTTATCCATCACCGTTTTTTAGCTCACTTTACCATCCCAGCTCAGAACTTGGCTATATGCAAATTATTCTGACCCTGGCCCAGTGCATCATGGGAACAGGGCAGACCAAACTACCAAGCCAATTCTTATGCTGGGAAGGAAACAAGCTACCTGGGACCGGTTTCTGGCATTTCAGCCGTCTTCGGCCCGGCTTGCTTGAATCCTGATGGTGCAATGAGTTAGGGACTCACATCTGAGTATACCCTTCCACGCTTATGGTGGACAAAAATGATTCAGAAAAGGGGGTGGTGATGAACAGAGTGTCTGAATTAAGCAGACCACTCTTACCAAGTCCAAAGATCAGGGCTTTATCCATCACCGTTTTTTAGCTCACTGCACCATCCCAGCTCAGAACTTGGCTATATGCAAATTAGTCTGACCCTGGCCCAGTGCATCATGGGAACAGGGCAGACCAAACTACCAAGCCAATTCTTATGCTGGGAAGGAAACAAGCTACCGGGGACCGGTTTCTGGCATTTCAGCCGTCTTCGGCCCAGCTTGCTTGAATCCTGATGGTGCAATGAGTTAGGGACTCACATCTGAGTATACCCTTCCACGCTTATGGTGGACAAAAATGATTCATAAAAGGGGGTGGTGATGAACAGAGTGTCTGAATTAAGCAGACCACTCTTACCCAGTCCAAAGATCAGGGCTTTATCCATCACCGTTTTTTAGCTCACTGCACCATCCCAGCTCAGAACTTGCACTGGGCCAGGGACAGACTGTTTTGCATATAGCCAGGTTCTGAGCTGGGATGGTGCAGTGAGATAAATAACGGTGATGGATCAAGCCCTGATCTTTGGACTGGGTAAGAGTGGTCTGCTTAATTCAGACACTCTGTTCATCACCACTCCATTTTCTGTATCGTTTTTGGCCACTATAGGTGTGGCAGGGTATACTCAGACATGAGTCCCTTTCTCACTGCACCATCAGGATTCAAGCAAGCCGGGCCGAAGACGGCTGAAATGCCAGAAACCGGTCCCCGGTAGCTTGTCTCCTTTCTGGTGAAGAATTGGCTTGGTAGTTTAGTCTGCTCTGTTCCCATGATGCACTGGGCCAGGGACAGACTGATTTGCATATAGCCAGGTTCTGAGCTGGGATGGTGCAGTGAGATAAATAACGGTGATGGATCAAGCCCTGATCTTTGGGCTGGGTAAGAGTGGTCTGCTTAATTCAGACACTCTGTTCATCACCACCCCATTTTCTGTATCGTTTTTGGCCACTATAGGTGTGGCAGGGTATACTCAGACATGAGTCCCTTTCTCACTGCACCATCAGGATTCAAGCAAGCCGGGCCGAAGACGGCTGGAATGCCAGAAACCGGTCCCCGGTAGCTTGTCTCCTTTCTGGTGAAGAATTGGCTTGGTAGTTTAGTCTGCTCTGTTCCCATGATGCACTGGGCCAGGGACAGACTGATTTGCATATAGCCAGGTTCTGAGCTGGGATGGTGCAGTGAGATAAATAACGGTGATGGATCAAGCCCTGATCTTTGGACTGGGTAAGAGTGGTCTGCTTAATTCAGACACTCTGTTCATCACCACCCCATTTTCTGTATCGTTTTTGGCCACTATAGGTGTGGCAGGGTATACTCAGACATGAGTCCCTTTCTCACTGCACCATCAGGATTCAAGCAAGCCGGGCCGAAGACGGCTGAAATGCCAGAAACCGGTCCCCGGTAGCTTGTCTCCTTTCTGGTGAAGAATTGGCTTGGTAGTTTAGTCTGCTCTGTTCCCATGATGCACTGGGCCAGGGACAGACTGATTTGCATATAGCCAGGTTCTGAGCTGGGATGGTGCAGTGAGATAAATAACGGTGATGGATCAAGCCCTGATCTTTGGACTGGGTAAGAGTGGTCTGCTTAATTCAGACACTCTGTTCATCACCACCCTCTTTTCTGTATTGTTTTTGGCCACTATAGGTGTGGCAGGGTATACTCAGACATGAGTCCCTTTCTCACTGCACCATCAGGATTCAAGCAAGCCGGGCCGAAGACGGCTGGAATGCCAGAAACCGGTCCCCGGTAGCTTGTCTCCTTTCTGGTGAAGAATTGGCTTGGTAGTTTAGTCTGCTCTGTTCCCATGATGCACTGGGCCAGGGACAGACTGATTTGCATATAGCCAGGTTCTGAGCTGGGATGGTGCTGTGAGATAAATAACGGTGATGGATCAAGCCCTGATCTTTGGACTGGGTAAGAGTGGTCTGCTTAATTCAGACACTCTGTTCATCACCACCCCATTTTCTGTATCGTTTTGGCCACTATAGGTGTGACAGGGTATAATCAGACATGAGTCCCTTTCTCACTGCACCATCAGGATTCAAGCAAGCCGGGCCGAAGACGGCTGAAATGCCAGAAACCGGTCCCCGGTAGCTTGTCTCCTTTCTGGTGAAGAATTGGCTTGGTAGTTTAGTCTGCTCTGTTCCCATGATGCACTGGGCCAGGGACAGACTGATTTGCATATAGCCAGGTTCTGAGCTGGGATGGTGCAGTGAGATAAATAACGGTGATGGATCAAGCCCTGATCTTTGGACTGGGTAAGAGTGGTCTGCTTAATTCAGACACTCTGTTCATCACCTCCCCATTTTCTGTATCGTTTTTGGCCACTATAGGTGTGGCAGGGTATACTCAGACATGAGTCCCTTTCTCACTGCACCATCAGGATTCAAGCAAGCCAGGCCGAAGACGGCTGAAATGCCAGAAACCAGTCCCCGGTAGCTTGTCTCCTTTCTGGTGAAGAATTGGCTTGGTAGTTTAGTCTGCTCTGTTCCCATGATGCACTGGGCCAGGGACAGACTGATTTGCATATAGCCAGGTTCTGAGCTGGGATGGTGCAGTGAGATAAATAACGGTGATGGATCAAGCCCTGATCTTTGGACTGGGTAAGAGTGGTCTGCTTAATTCAGACACTCTGTTCATCACCACCCCATTTTCTGGTTCACTATTAGCCATACTATTGGGATTGTTTATTAATTGATTTGGGAATCAATGGCTGATAACTTTGATTCAGGCAATCAGGATTTAAGATTTAGCAGCTGATACTGTCAACAGGGATACTTCCAAGCCTTTTCCTCATGCTATTAGCATGGGTAAAAATGACTGCCACATTCTGTTTTTCAAAGGCTAAAGTAAGGATCTGTATTGTTCAGGCTTGTGCACAGAATTAATTTCTGGACTGCGGTATAACCATCCTACTCGGATTACCAAGATCAGGCACAGTGTTCAAGGTCAACTCCTTACAAGGGCCTTGGTCACTGGGATAATTCAAAGCATAGTTTTAACAGGGGTTCAGGGTGAAATCTGTGCAGGCTACAACACAAAAATATACCTCAAAGGAATTGACATACATACATTGTATCGTGACAAAAACACATACAGTGATATACAGAATTACTAATCAATAAGCAGAAAATTCCTACAATATTCACAAATAGTTACAATACTTTGGTAATACTAAGATTTTTTTTTCAATTATGTGATTTAGGGCCATATGTATCAAGGAACCAATTTGCGAATCTGTAATAGCGATTTTTAAGAAATCGCTATTTCAGAATCGCAAAATTGTATGTATCAAGAAAAACGCGTTTTTTAGCGATTTCTTGATATTCCTTAATTGCGAATTCGCAAATTGCGAATTCGCAATTAAGGAATACTTTCCCATTCATTTCTATGGGCCAGGAGGCCCATGGGAAGGAATGGGAATTTTTTCTCAATTTGCGAATTCGCAATTTGCTAATCGCAAATTGAGAATAACTTCAAGGGTTCAGGGGTGTCCAAAGGACACCCTGTTGCACCCCTGAAATAAGCATAGGTGCACATGTGGTGCACAGACATGCTAAGGGCATGTATGTGCGTCACATGGCACTTTGAAAAATGCAAAAATTTGCATTTTTCAAGGAATTTGTAACTTACCACCAACTAGGGGTTGGTGGTAATTTGCGATTCCTTAAGGCCATTTAGCAATTTTTTTTGCCTTCTTACATTGCATTTAAGGAATCGCAAAATGCAATGTAATTGCATTTGTTCCTTAAATGCAATCCCAAAATAAGGAATCGCAAAATTTTGCGATTCCTTATTTTGCATTGGAGTTTCCTTCATACATATCATTTTGCGAATTCCCATTCGCAAAGGCCGAAATTCTGCGAATTTCGACCTTTGCGAATGAGAATTTCAATGATACATATGGCCCTTAGTACTTTTGAGACTTGTTCATTTTTGTGTGTTGCAGTTTACATTCAATTGTACCTTCAACTCACACTGAAACCTTTATTTTTTTATTGAACGAATATACAAATGTGTCTGATAGTGCTTGATATAATATATTCTGTCATAAAATATGTTTAGCCACATTGTACCATTATAAAGCATTCTAAATAGCAAGAATTTGTATTTTTCTAACCAGTGACTTCCATTTCATCATCTTCAGGAGGATGAAATCCTGAGAAATCCATATTGGTGTTCAAAACAGAGTCCTTCAGGTTACACATGACTCCAGCAAAAGTCACAAAACCGCACTTATATCTATCTAAATTCACACGCATATTATGTGAACTAAGCGGAACGACCCATGAAATTTTCTTTTATTAACTGTCACAAAGCAACATTTTCTCATTTAGGAAAGGAAACAAACCACTACTAAAAATATACATTCTGTAAGTGCTCTCCCTGAGAGAGTGTGTGTTTGTATGCGTATACACTTATCACATTTCGCTGCCTGATTCTCAATTGCTATGGCCACTTGCAATCTCTGTATTTTTCTGTAGTGGGAGTGTCAGACACTCTGGTGTTCTTTTGTGTGTGGGAGACATCGACATCCATGCCTGCTGACTTTCACACCTATACATGCTGATACTTTTAAGAGCCTAAATCATACAATTGAGGTGATTAAACAAAGTGTAAGGGCACACAGACACTCGAAAAACAAAAAACGAAATGACACTATTTGCTTGAGTACAGACCTAGAAAAAACACCTGAACTGATCAATCATCCCAAGGGGATGTGATGTGTAAACGCTAAGAGGGCATAAACAAAAAGTAGTTTGCCATGCCGTGGGCTCTGGCAGGACAAGTCCCAGCAAATGCTGTCACTGTGCAGAGGCCGAATTATCATTCTGTATGTGATAATTAGTCCAACATACAGAATGATCATGGGCCTGATAGCAGCCTTTTACCACGTCGGGGAGGGGCGGTTAATGGCCATTTATCACAGCAGGAGCCGAGCTGGCCCCTGCAGTGAGGTTACAGAACTCTCAGACTGCTTGCGGGGAAAAGCTCGCTCCAATGCCTAAAATTACGGACTAAAGGCGTCCGTGGAAGAAACCCTCACGGACAACGGACAAGAGGCCCAAATTACGGGCAGTCCGTGAAATTTACGGACGGTTGGTCACCCTAGGCAGGAGGGCAGGGGGAATGTAAATGGTCAAGAGGTTTAGGGGGCTCCTCTCCATAGAACCCAAGACCACCACATACCGGCCCTGTACATCTGTCTCAGCAGCAGCCAGGGTAAAGGGAAGGCCCTTCCTAAGTAAGATAGCCACCCCGCGGGAGCCCCATGTGAAGCCGGAGTGCCAGACCTTGTCAAAGCCGTAACGGGCGAGGAAGTTACACTGTGTACCCAGGAGGTGTGTCTCTTAAATGAAGAGGATATCAGGCGTGTGGCGGTGGGCAGCGCGGAGGACAGCTGTGCGTTTAATGTGGTCCAAGAGGCCATTAACATTCCAGGAAAGGATGTGGATTGGCCTAGTGAGAGTGTATGTCATCAGAAGGGATGGGATGGGGAGGGACGGGTAACCACAGGGGCCACACCCAGCCGGAGGTGGGTATCCACCCAAATGTAGGCTCAGAGAGGGGGCCGTGGAAATGGTTATCTGTTCGGCAATGGTGAAGGCCCAGGTAGAGGAGGGGGAAGACTGCCCGCAGCCGTTCCCGTAGGCGGCCAAAAATAACAAACTGGTGGAGGCAATGAGCTGCGTGTCAGCTGTGGACCTGCCCGTGAGAGAAGGCTACTAAGGAGAACTGCAACCAGCGTCCCTTAGGCGGTGCTAACATAAGATGAACATGATGAAGCAGTACGGCACTGCATGGGAAAAGTGGACATCCGATCAGGCAATCCAGTGGAGCCAGGCAGGACCTCGCTCATAAGGTAAAGAGCAGACCCGTTGTGGGCAGGCGAGACAAGTGAAGTACAAATCGACAAGTCTGCAGCGTCAGTTACAATTCCTCCTCACCACCAGATCCACGGATCACGGGGCTCCCGGACAAATTGGAGTCTGATAAGGCCTTCCGCCGATTCACGTTTGACCCGGGGATACTTCCCATCTCAATCAGAGAGGGGACCAAGGTGGAGGAAGAGGCTCTCTGATTCGTGGGTTGAGTCTGGGGGGTGTTGGGACTGCACCCCCGGCGAGTGGGAACCTCCTCCCCGGCGGTTGCCCCGTTTGCGGGATCTGGTTAGATGCCTCTGAGCCTTGGGCGCCTCGTGTGCTAGCTGCACCGACGATCTCTGGGCAGGGGAAGGGGCCGCATCAGGCAGGAGTGGGCGTTCCTCCGTGAGCCAGGTCAATGCCGCTAATGAGGTGTCAAAGAAGAATGTCTAGTCCTGGAAGAACACCTTGAGACATGCTGGGAAGAGGAGGCCATAGCGAAGTTCCATAGCCTTGAGTTTTTGCTTGACCTCGTCGTAGGACCGGCGCTGAGTTTGTACCTCTCTGGTGTAATCCGGGAAGACCATGATTTTAGAGTTCTGGAAGAGCAATGGACCCAGCTCCCTGGCCATCCCCAGAATTGCGTCTCTGTCCCGAAAATTGAAGTTTCGAAGGATGATGGGACAAGCCGGGGCTCCAGAAGGGGCTTTAGGAGGGAAAGAGCGGCGAGCCCGTTCCACCGCGAACCAGGGGGAGAGTTTCTCTTTGGGCATCCAGGAGCGGACCCAGGCCTCAAAGAAGGTCTCGGTGTGGCCTTTCTCCACCCCCTCAGGAAATCCCAGGAGGCGCAGGTTGTTTCTCCGGGCCCTGTTTTCGGCGTCCTTGGCCCTGCGGTGCAACTCCAAAGCCTGCGTATGTAGGCGGTCCACCTGGGACTTGAGGGCGCCCACATCATCCTCCACCGTGGAGATACGGGATTCCGTTTCCGCAATATGCGCCATGGTGTACCAGAGGTCTTGCCGAATCAGGGCCACGTCCACCCTCGCTTCCCCGATCTTACTTTCCACCAACGCCTGGGATGCGCTTATCGTCTGCAGGATAGTGGGGAGGTCTCCCTCGGTGACCCTAGGGACAGGCGGAAGCCCAGCCCCAGGATCCCGGCCGGACATGGTAAATTGGTCCATCTTTGTTTGGGTCGGGGTTACGGGAGTCTGCGTGTTGCAGTTCCTACCCATGGCTCCGAAGAAGAAGAGAGGGGGGACCAGCACGCATACAAGTACACCACCCGACACGGTGGCCAATACGCCCCCACGCCAACCACAGCGTAGCCACCGGTCCGCAGGCAGCAGGGAGGTGCAGGCCTTCACAGCAGTGAGCTCGGGGCAGGCTGATGAGCTTCCGTGGCTATGGGAGTCGGCAGCTCAGGTAGCCACGCAGGTGATGAGGGGGGCCACACTGCGCCGGGGTCCCGCAACTCACCCCAGGAACAGCAATACAGCCACGGGCCAGCTGCCCCGCCTAGCCCAGTGAAGGTAGCAGCGCCGCACGCCTCCAGCCCCACGTGCTCCAAGGCACACAACAGCAGGCAAGAGGGTTCACAGCAGGGGGTCCACACAAGTGCGGGGGCGGGGCGCGCAGGCTGCACCCTAGTCTGTGCAGGGCCTCCAATCTCAGGGAGCAGGACAAGAACAGCCACCCGGGAAAGGCGTGGGATCCACCAGGCCGCAGGTCAGATCATGGAGCCAGGCTGTCCACTATCCCCCAAGCAGAGGGCAGGCGTCGCAGCACCATAAGAGAGTCCAGTTCTTTGTCTCCGCAGCCGTCTCCTCATCCACACCAGCTGTCTCCACGCCGGCAAACCCAGGAGGGGATTGAGGGGGGCCCAACGCGGCACCGCCCGCCACCCGACGTGATGGCCGACCCCCCTCACACTGCAACCAGCACCCGCCTCAATAATTAAGGACCCCTCTCACCGGGTCGCCGTCAGGGGTGCGGGCCGCCACCCGCTCTTTAGAGCGCTTCAAGCAGCGGGCCTCAGGCAGCGCCTGCGGCGGACACAGGTCACAGCCGTCTTCAGAGGCCTCCCATGCCGGGAGCTGGGGCCTCACTCTACAGGTGCCCTGCCGCGACAACGTCACAGGCCTGCACGGGTTCCCCGCCTCCTGGGGCCGAGGGAGAGATTCGATGGAGGCTGGAGGGGTTGGGCAGCACCGTGATCGGGGCCCACTCACCGGGCCGCCGTCAGGAATCCTGGCCGATGCGGGCTCTAGAGATCGCTCCCGGCGCCGGGCCTCAGGCAGCGCCCGTAGGTCACCCAGACCGCGCCCATCCCGTAGTAGCTCTCGGGATCGGCCCCCAGGAGCGGGACCGTCCGCAGCCGATCCGGGCCACAGACGTCCCTGATCCCGCCGTCAACAGGCGGACCTCCGAAGCTAGGGCAGTCCGAGCCTCAGGGCCCCGGGTGGAATCTGCAGGTTCCAGAACAAGAGCCGCCATTTTAGGCACTCCAGGCTGCAGGGAAGAGGGCCGTCCGCCGGGGCACAGAGAGACCGGCAGTCCCCCAGGAAGACCTGGAGCAGAGCAGGACAGCCAGGGAGTCGCAGCAGGTTCGTACAGGGTCCGGTAGCAGCTGTAATTGGGTTGGTGGCAGGCGGATGACGGAGGGGGTCCAGAGCACTCTTACAGTGCGACCACCATCTTGACGCCTCAAGCCACCTCCATCCAATTCCTGAAAATTACTGTGCGGATTTTGTAATGTCTGTGCAGCACCATGCCATGCTCATTTTTACTTTAATATTAGATTGAGAATATTATACACTACAAGTACCAGAATGCTTTGTTAAGCCAGCTGCTGTGCCAAATAAAGGGCATGTGATGTTATGGAGAGAAGTGTGTTGTCATAATGGGCAATGTTTGAAAGGTGAACTACAAATCATTCATGGTGGAACATGTTCTAATACAAGTGTAGCAGTAAGCCGAATTATTTCTAAGTGGCTTAGTGGGGGTATTGGGTAGGGTGTCTTTGCTTTTTGATATGGGGCCAAATAGTCTATGTTAAAGCACCATTTACCATACCTATTGCCCTTACAGGTATTGGTATAGGTGAGCTAATGAAATATTGCAGTTGTTCAAGCAATCAGTCAAATAACTGGGGTTTGTAAAGCTCGGCTACTGACCCGTGAGAGACTCAAGGCACCTGGGGGAAGGGTAAGAGGGAGGCTGCTTACCCGTCTGAGCGCTGGGTTTCAGTCGAAGAGCCAGGTATTGAGATCCTTCCTGAATTGTTTCAGCAACGGGGATTGTCTGAGGTGGAGAGGCAGGGTTTTCCAGGTCTTAGCAGAGAGGTGGGAGAGATGGATCTCCCTCAGGTTCTAGTTCTGTGGATTCGTGGGACGTTGGCAAGGGCCAGCTGGGCGGAGCGGAGGTGTCTGGCGGGCACATAGAATGAGAGGCGGTGGTTCAGGTAAGCTGGTCCTGTGTCGTGGAGAGTTTTGTAGGCATCAGACACAGTACAGAGGAGCATTATTTATCACCCAGCTGTCAGTTGTGGGTCTGTCTGTAGGAATACTGTGTGCTGATTTTAGGGGCATAGAACCCCTCAATACTGCACCAAGTGGGATTCACGCAGTTGGCTCACTGTCCCTACAAGCCGTGGTGTGCTGTGGGATGATTTTGCAAGGTTGCATGGTATGTGTGTGTGAAGGTACACTGATATTACAAAACCAATACTGAAAACTAACTAATAAGATGATCGCACACTTGAACACACTTTTACTCAGGCTATTACAACTGAAGACAAATGAGTCATTTGGCAAGTGGCCACATTTTGTAAATATTCCAAGCCGATTGTGTTCTCAGCCTTAGACAATACAGTACATGTGCAGTCAGCGCTGAACAGTGTGATTTCGTCATGCTGGTGATGTTCACATGAGTAATTTTTCATTCTGAGTACTCCATGCCACTCCTTTCCCTAGTATCGGTTCTGGCAGAGGTGTTCGGCAAGCCTGGCTTGCACATTAGGGTCTGGCTTCAGAGTCAAGATCTCAGACAGCCAGCCTCAATCTCTCTGATTCATTTCACAGCTTCATCTTGGGGACTTAAACCGCGGATGGCTTGCCTGCCTCTCAAATATCTAATATATTCCAATCTTTCTATCCTTTATTCTAAGCTCTTCAGATGGGCAGCGCTCAGTTTCTAACCATAAGATCTTTTTGGGAAACATGGGGCCTGATTTAGACTTTGGTGGGGGAAAATTCTGTCCGCCAGGAAGACAGAGTAAAGTATACTTTGTTGCAATGAGGGAGTACCCCCTGCCAAATGTTGAGATGTCCACTAGCCCAAGGAATATCTTTTGCATTTACAGGGACTGCCATTGCAGTCATTCCTTAAATGCTTTGAAAGTTGGACGGACGACTCCGTCAACATGACCAAACTGTACGTCAAATATTCAATGTTAAAAAAACAATCCCAAAGCAGGATTTTGTTTTTGAAAATAAAAAAAAGATCTCTTTGCAGTGGGAGTTTTCTCCCATGGCTTAGGGGAATTTTACAGTTTTCACTGTCCCTTGCCACCAGGTTGTGATGGACAGAGAAAACTTGCCAACTGTCTGCACGCTCTAAGTAAGGCAGGCAGAGAAATGGTTGGTGCTCCTCCGTCCGAGTTTCAAGCCATGCAACTGCAGACGGGTTGGCCCTTTACTGGAAGTCAAGGTGGTTGGTAATTCCCCTTTGGCTCCATGGTTTACTGATAGATTGAGGCTATTCAGGCAGGTTTGTCACCATCAAGAGCGTGCCTTTAGGAAAAACTATGAGAAGCATGAAAAAAGCTGCTCATAAGGTCAGGATCAGAGAATACGAATTAGCAAAATGGCAAATATTGAGGGTTTTCCCTTTACTGACCACAGAGCTTGTGGAAGATCATATCCTGAACACCAGGTCAGGGTCGCCCCTTGTTATCCTGCACATGGTGACCGGCGTACTGGCACACCCACTTTCACATATGATAAATAAATTAATCTCTTCTGGGTGCTTCCCGCGTTTATGGAAGGAGGAAGTGGTGAAGCCACTGCTGAAGAAGCCCATTGTGGACCCAAAGGAGCTGGAAAAAGTTTTCCCCTCTGTTTGCTTCCTCTAACAGGTAAACTCTTGGAAAGACATCTTAACTGCCACCTGATGGCGTTTATGGAAGAACAAATGCTGGACGTGTTGCAGTTTGGGTTCTGGAAACATCATGTAACTGAGACTGCTCTGGTGGTGGACACACACTCTATTGGGTGGCTAGTAGATGAAGGGCAAAGCACTGCTCTGATCTTGTTGGATTTGACCGCAGTCTTTGATACCATCTCCACATCCCTGTCAATCGATTGCCTTCAGAAAATGGGCATTACAGATCAGGCTCTAAAGCTACTGTCCTCCTTCATCAGAGATCTGTTCCAAGGGGTGTCAGTGAATCAATTCCAGTCTGTTCGGATCACCTTGTTTACAGCGCATTGACGCCTATGGGCTTGTTCTCCCTCCCATGTGGGGTACCACAGGGCTCATCTTTGAACCCAACGCTCTTTATACTCTATGTCTCTCCACTTGCTAGGGTCATCAGCTCCTATGGGCAACAAGCTGTGTTGTATGTCAATGACACCAAGATCATTGTGTTGATTCCCAAGGATACAGCAGCTACTGCAGTCAACTTCAATCTTTGTATCACAGCTGTAGCAGGGTGGATGAACAGAAAGTTCCTCAAGCTTAATGGGAAAAGACCATGGTGCTACTTGTCTGCTCTCAAGCCCGATTTCGGAACAACAACTGGTTGTATGACATATTGGCTTCCTTACCAGTTCCAACTAAAAAGGCCAAGAATCTTTGGGTAATTTTGGACAGTGAATTGTCTATGGATTGCCAGGTCAAGCACACTACATCAACTACATAAGAATGTTTAAGAAAAACTTTCCTTTTATTCTCCTTTCAGAATGGAAGGAATTTGGCCTGGCGCTGGTCATGTCAAGAATTGACTACTGTAATGTGCTTTACCTTGGCACAGACAATAGCCTCCCAGCCAAACTTCAGCTAAAAACAGAATATGCTGGCTAGGATCATCCTGGACTTTCCTAAACGTCAGTCAGCATCCAAAGGACTATTTGATCTACACTGGCTGTCTATTAAAAAACGTATTCGTTTCAAGGCCCTCAGTACTGTACACAAGGCCCTCCATCAGACAAGCCCAGAAGGAATCAAGGCGTTGTTCAATTGGTATTCACCTAGAAGAAATCTTCGCTCAGCCCATCTTAATTTGGTTACTATTCCCAGGGTCCGGATGAAGAGATGGGGAGGTAGAGCTTTCTCGGCCTCTGCTGTGGAACTCTCTGTCTTTTATCACCTGATACTAGTATTAAAATGCATTATCTCTTTAGAAAATCTCTAAAGACCTGGTTGTTCTCCTTTTTTAAGATGGTCTTTTTAGCATTCCATGTGTGTTTGTCTAATTGTCCCCAGGTTGTTCAGATTTTCTTGATTACAGCGCCTTGGGCATTTGCTGTGCATTAGAAATTTTATTCAAATCAGATACCATAAAAATCTCACAGAGCTAAAACAATAGTGCCACCAATGCAAGCTATCTAGCGCTGGTTTCTGCCTAATCAATAATTTGATGGTCTAAAGGAAACCTAGAACGCCAATGATAAACCCCTAGGAACAGCCAGAAAAATATTTTGCCCAATTAGATTTGGCAACAATCTACGCAACCCCAGCAGGGCTCGAAAAAATCCACTCGCCCGCTCGCCTCTCCTGCACGTCTGGGTCCGGTAGCCACAACGTTGGCCCAGGGAGGGGAGCAGCCCTGTGACTGAGGAACAGCCTACCGTGAAGGCTCGGGCGCGCAGATGGGAGTGCTTTTGGTCCCGGCCATCTGGTCGCACCTTTCCCCTCGCCCATCTGGTCGCACAAAATGCTTTCCAATGGGCTACCAGATGGCCGGACTTCCCTGGAAGTCCCGATGAGGGGCCATTTGCCTCCACGATCCCAGCGAGGGCTCCAGGAGGTAGGGTACTTTCACGCCTCTGTCACCTCTTGTGCACGGATTACAATAAAGGGGGCAATTTTCCTCTGGATTACTAGGGAGATGGTCAGTCAGACCTCCGTGTGGTCTGGTGATTCTGAAATGGGGGAAGGCAGAACCCGGGCCTGCCCGCCGGGGCCCCCAAGAGCCCGGGTATGCACCTACCTCTTAGCCCCTTCCTGATGGTCCTTTTTTCTCAGAGTCTGCTCAGCCAGACCTCCGTGAGGTCCAGCAATGCTGAGACGGGGGAAGTCAGCACCCGGGCCTGCCCGCTGGGGCCTCCAGGGGCCTGGGTCTGCGCCTGCCTCTCACCCCCTTCCAGATGGTCAGCTCAGCCAGACCTCCGTGAGGACTGGCGATGCTGGGACGGGGGAAGGCAGCACCCGGGCCCGCCCGCAGGGTCCCCCAGGGGCCCGGGTCTGCGCCTGCCTCTCAGCCCCTTCCTGATGGGACTTTCCTCCGAGCCTGCTCGCCCCGGGAGCAGGCATGGACGAAAAGCCGGCATCCCCCGTGCAGGGCGGCCTGCCAGGGTTTGGCTCCGGCTGTACACCGATCGATTGAGCACTCTTGGTCCATTTAGGGATGGACTGCTTGGCCAGCCTTGGCTGTTGTTTCAAGCAAAACGCTTTCACCCCGCATGGACTTTCCGACTCGAGGGCCTGCTGCCTGGCCCTCGAGTCAGAAAGTCCCAGAAGAGCGAAGGCCGAGCGGCCCTGGCAGCTCGTGCCCCCAGTGGTCTGACCTGAGCGGAAGGGGTTGGGTGGCGCCAGGCCCTTGATGCTGCTGCCCAGCAGGTCCGAAGGCCCCGCGCGCCACGCCGTCACCCCTCTCTGCCCAGCACATTTCATTATCAATATTTTGGTCATTTTCCTTCTTAGCTGTTATTCTATGAGAAACCTCTGTGCTAGCATTCAATATATGTTGTTTGTGTATTTAACTTTTTGGTTTCACATGTACACTTGGGACACTGTGCACCTTTTCTCTTTTTGTGTTCACATGAATATGTGACAAGCTGAATACAATTGTATACCTTTGCAATTTGTGTTTTGAAATATATAAACAGTATTGAGTATTTCTCTCAAATTGTTGGTGTAACCTTTTTTGACATCCCTGATAGCCCTTGTTGTGTTGTCTGAAATTGCTATTTAGCTACACATTTAATGATATATTACAGTATCAGACGACAGGAGCCGAGGGGCGTGGCTAGCGGCCGATGTGGAAAGTCGCAGCCTAACGAGGCTCCCGACCCTCCGCCGACGATCCGCAAATAGATCCTTGTTGAGACCCGGGATCCCCGCACAAATCGGGTTGATCCCGAGTACTACACCCGAGCCTGCTCTGGTGAGAGTATCGAGCCTGAAAACCGGCTGCAGCGGTAACCGCGAGTTGCGGAGTGCCTGAGCCGCCGGCTCACAAGATGGCGGCT
This sequence comes from Lissotriton vulgaris, assembly GCF_964263255.1. Lineage (NCBI taxonomy): Eukaryota > Metazoa > Chordata > Amphibia > Caudata > Salamandridae > Lissotriton > Lissotriton vulgaris. The sequence goes on along the minus strand of NC_141690.1, from coordinate 185,528,300 downwards.
TCCAGATAGCCGAACGCCGAGTGTTCCTGTGGCTTCCTCCCCGGCGCCTGCCTGCGCTACGTGGAGATGCTGGGTCCCGGAATGCAACCGGAGCTCTCCTGATGAGCCGCTGTCCCCTATCTGCGGCGTGGCCGGTGAGGAGCGCTGCTAGCGGATCGACCCGGAGAGACCCCGCCCCACCCGTAAGCCCACAACTCTACGCCCCGGCTTTGGGGCCTGCACTCTTGGCGGGGACTCGCCCGGCCGGCTGGAATGACGCAGTGAAGGGCACGGAGGCGGAAGCGCACTGTTCCCTGGTGCTCTGCCGGCCAGCGGCTGTTGCGGGGCCTGCCCGGGAGGCGCTGCGGCCCCCTCCCAGTACACTGGCCACTTCTTGGGACAGTGCCGGCAGCGATCTGGTTCACGGGCTGGAGCCGGTCGGCGCACCACCACATACGGCGCCCTAGGCGGCAGCGGTCCGGAGGAGGACCCGCCCCACTGACCATCAAGACCCAAGTTCCCCCCTGCTTTGGAGAACGGCGGCGGGGGCCCTGTCTAACACTGACTGCGAAGCGTGGTCTCCTGCTCAGGACTCTAGGAGCACCGTGGACGCCCAGTGGACGGTCGGATTGAGCAGCGCCTGGAGCGGGGAAAGTGGTGCTGCCTAGTCCGGCGGCAACCGGCGGCCTTCACTGCGTGGATGGGGTGCCCACCTGATCCTCCGCCCTGCACAGGACGGGCGTCCTGGCGAGAAACCACCCTGTGAGTACCCCTTACGTAGCCGTAGCTACCTGGCTTTGCACGGGGAGCCTTGCTGTTCTCATTGCGGCGATCCTGGGATTGCTGTGGGACCCGGGGAGTGAGCCTTCGCACCAGGGAGATCCCTGAGGTCGGCTGGCCGGAGGGGGGGTGGCGTAGTCCCCGGACGAACACACAGTGAACTGCTTATTGCGGGAGGGGTCTGCTGCTGCAGTACACCCCTGGGACTTGGCTCGACGCTGCAAAGAAGAAATGGGGAAGCCCAGAGGCCCCAAGGGGGATGGGGGTCCTCCCTCAGAAACACCTGATGACGCCACGCAACCAGCGACGGACCTGCAACAAATGCAGGACAAGATCCTGGAGGCTATAACTGCCACAAAAGACGCCTTGCACAACAACATTGCGCAGGTATCAACTAGCCTAGGACTCCTAAAGGCCGATCATGCGAAACCTTCGGATAGGGTCAAGAACGCGGAAGCCACCCTGACGGACATGGTCCCGGCGCACAAGTCGATGGTAGGGAAGCTCACGGAGGCGCTTGACCGGATTCATACCCTGGAAAGGAGAGCAGAGGACGCTGAAAATCACAGCCGACGGAACAACGTGCGCCTAGTGGGCCTTCCGTAAAAAATTGAAGGATCGGATATGGTTGGCTACCTACACGAATGGCTGCAGTCGGTGGTGGCCCCGGAAGGTCTTTCCCCCTTCTTTACTCTGGAGAGGGCGCACAGAGTACCATCGAGGCCTCCGAAACCGGGCCTCCCGCCTCGTCCGGTGGTTATAAAACTCCTACACTACAAGGACAGGGACTGGCTGTTGCAGCGGGCCAGAGAAGCCGGCCCTTTCCAGGTGGAAAACAGTAAGGTAACGCTGTTTCCGGACTATACGTTCGAAACCCAAAAACAGTGCGCCTCCTTCCTTTCTATCAAAAGAGAACTCCGCACGGAAGGCATACAATATTCACTCCTGTTCCCGGTCAGACTCCGAGTTGTGGTGGACGAGAGCACCCTGTTCTTCCCAACAACGGACGCGGCTTGGACCTGGTGGGATACCTATAGAGCAGGCACGGATGGGGCTCGGTACAGAGCTGAAGAGGAGCGCCAAGGACAGTCTCTCAGACGATCGAGACGGCACCGGGGGGCGCGGTCAGAGCTCCAAAAAGCCGACGACCTTCCAAACAGCGGACGAGCGTAGAGCTGCACTACAGGCAGTGAAGGAAGTATCGGGGTCGGCACTGACTGTCTCGGAAAAGGGCTCGTGCTCAGAGGGCCAGAGAACGGACTCGGACACTGAATTATCGGAGCTGGGTGGGGCCAGAGGCCCGAAAGTCACGCCGCAGACGTCAGATGAAATTGTTGAAAGCTGAACCCTCGACAAGGTACCTGGTTTATGATGCAGGGGGCTTATGCAGCTGCTGAGGACTCTGGAGCAGGCCGCTGTGAGACTGAAAAGTTATGGGTTGTGAGGAATATTGCGGGGCGGGGGTTTGGTAGCAGCACTTGAAGGCTTCAGAGGCTAGCGTACGTACCCCGAGGCCCATAAGGCCGTCGTAGCATTGACTACGAGTTAGTAGAACTGTGAGCACGGACACTCTAGATGACCCGCCCTTCCGCGCTGCGCTGGGGGATCGGATCACCCAATACTTTGGGGAGAACGAGGGCACCACCTCCTCCAGAGCGATAGAATGGGATGCATTTAAAATAGTGGTGAGGGGACACTGCATTGGGAAGCATGCAGGAGTATGCAAAACATTGATAGAAGACCTGGTAAAAGCCGAGAGTATGCTGCGTAAAGCAGAACTAGACCGACCTAACCACCCAGAATTACAGGAGACAGTGAGTGGGGCGAGGGAAGCAGTGGCAGTACAGGTGGAGCGCCTGCGTAGCTTTGACTACAAGACATACCTGACGAGGACTCTGGCTGAAGGGGACAAGACTGGTTCACTCCTGGCTTGGCTAGCAAACCCCACCAGAAGTAGCACGCCGATTCTAGCCTTGCAGGGAAACGGGGGCCACATTCACACAGCACAGCCCGCGATACTGGATTGTTTCAGGGCGTATTATGAAAGGTTGTATAGGACAGAGATGGGCGACCACACCGGAGTGCTGGAAGCCTTTCTGGGGGAACTGCAGCTCCCACACCTAGAGCAGGAGCAGGCGGATACCTTGGGAGGCCCCATTGCCCTAACTGAAATAAGGAGTGCAGTGAAGCGAATGGCGCTCAATAAAACACCGGGGATGGATGGATTGCCCGTTGAGTTCTACGGGAAATATTTAGACCAGCTAGCCCCGAGACTCCAGGTAATTTATAACGAGGCCAGGGAGATGGGCCGACTCCCCCGTTCAATGAGAGAAGCCATAATGATCCCTCTGCTGAAACCGCAGAGAGAGAGCACGGATCCTGCATCCTATAGACCGCTGTCTATGCTCACGACCGATTACAACATTTTGAGCACAGTGCTGGCCGCCAGGTTGTTGACCCATATGCAAGAGCTGATCCATAAAGACCAATCAGGCTTTATCCCCACGAGAAGCACCACGCACAACATTCGTAGGCTGCTCCGACTGGTGGACGCCCCGCCTCTGGGGGCGAGGTCCCCCCTAGTATTAGCGATCGATATAGAAAAAGCCTTTGATAGTCTGGAATGGAGCTATTTATATAGAGTGATGCGCGAATTTGGCCTTGGAGAAGGATACATACAATGGACAAGGGTGCTCTACTCCACGGCGAGGGCCAGAGTGAAGGTCGGATCGTTAGTATCAGATCAATACGAAGTAACTCGGGGTACCAGACAGGGGTGCGCACTTTCCCCCCTGCTATTCGCACTTGCGGTGGAACCGCTTGCGGCTATGGCTAGGAGAGGGAAATTCTATAGCGGACTTGTTTTTAGGGGGGAACCCCATTACATTTCCCTGTATGCGGATGACCTCCTTTTTCTAGATAATGCAGAAGTGGCTGTGGAAGGTGCTGAGAAACTACTAGAGCGCTTTGGCGAAATATCGGGACTGTGGGTAAACTGGGCAAAAACCTGCCTTTTCCCGGTCCGGAAGGGGGAAGACAGCCCCACACTCCGCCCGCGCCTTCGATGGGAACCCCGCTGCATGAGATACCTGGGAGTGCACATATACCATGATCCAGCGGACGTCCTCGATGGTAACGTAGGACGATGTATCCGTGCCCTGAAGGGTTGTATGTCCTTCTGGGCCACCCTACCATTATCAACGGCGGGCCGTGTTGCGCTTCTGAAAATGATTGCCCTGCCGAGACTGTTGTATTTTTTCCGGACCCTCCCTGTATGGATACCCGGCATGACCTTTAAACGCTTACAATCAATGCTGGTGTCCTTCTTATGGGGAACTGGCAGGCGCAGGATAGCACTGAAGACGCTAACCCGCCCTAAAGATGAGGGGGGTCTAGCTGTCCCGGATTTTGAGCTCTATTATTTGGCAGCTCAGCTGCAATTCTTCACACAGGAGGTGGCGAGAGTGTATCGTGGGCCGGAACAGGGAAGAGAGAACGGCACTCCCCGCCACGTCCTGGCGTATATCACCCTGCTTTTATATCAATCAACATAAGAGTGTCAGATAAAAAGAACAGAACATCAGAACAGAGAACACAGAGTCAGATGTGCAAGTAGTCAGTGCAAAGATTGGTACCGACTGATAGTTCTCACATTAGTAAAGAAATAGAGTGCACGTGCTAGGTGTGGAAAAAGGACCCTCAAGCCCCAACTGAAAGTTGGTAGCCAGTTGTCTTCATTGGGTCCCTGGTAGTTTGAAAAGGAAACTGAAATTGTGATGGAAAAAGTGCTTCAAAAAGAGTGTGGGCTACTCATCAAACAATTAATTTTATTGAGAAGGTAGCTCTAACTCTATTAAAAACGGTGAGAAAAAAGAAGGACTAATGATTGGTTGGGTTAGTTTGAACCAATAAGTCCTCACAATGGTGACAAGTAAACAAAGAAGGAGTAGAGAAGAAAAAAAGGTAAACTAATACAACCTGGTTTTGTAAAAGTCCCTATGAAGGATGAATATCCAAAAAGGTCTCGCCTCATTAAGGGAGACCGAAAATTTGAAAAAGTCCTTTGACAAACATCATGAGCTGGCGGCAGGGGGAAAAACCTTCACGCTCGGTGAATTTGCTCCCAAGCGACTTTCCGCCTGTGAACCTGCTATGGCCACGTCCGCTACTCCTTAGGTTAGGACACCTTAGCGAGTGCCCACCAAGGAGTATGAATGATTGTTCTGGTCCTGACGAATGCTGAGCTGACTTTAGGCTCCAAAGCAGAAACATGTTGACCATCTTTATTTACTTGTCACCATTGTGAGGACTTATTGGTTCAAACTAACCCAACCAATCATTAGTCCTTCTTTTTTCTCACCGTTTTTAATAGAGTTAGAGCTACCTTCTCAATAAAATTAATTGTTTGATGAGTAGCCCACACTCTTTTTAAAGCACTTTTTCCATCACAATTTCAGTTTCCTTTTCAAACTACCAGGGACCCAATGAAGACAACTGGCTACCAACTTTCAGTTGGGGCCTGAGGGTCCTTTTTCCACACCTGGCACGTGCACTCTATTTCTTTACTAATGTGAGAACTATCAGTCGGTACCAATCTTTGCACTGACTACTTGCACATCTGACTCTGTGTTCTCTGTTCTGATGTTCTGTTCTTTTTATCTGACACTCTTATGTTGATTGATATAAATTTAGCTGTAAGGGGTAAAATAGTGGTCCTATAAAACCCTTTCTCTCCTGTTGTTCTAAGTATATCACCCTGCAACAAAAATTGCTGCTACAGGGACTGTCCCAAGAAGAACGGACCCTCCGTCTGTGCTGGAACCGCTCGCAGAAGCGAGTTGGACCCGGTCACCCATATGCGCCCGAAATCCCATTGGGCATGGTGACGGCACTACCGCACGGCGGGGACTGGTCGGGTCTACAGCTCTGGGAAGAAGCGGGGCTGCAGATGCTGGGCGACTTGTACGAGGACGGGGTGTTATCTCCTTACCAGGCCCTACAAGAGCGGTACGACCTTCCAAGAGGAGACTTTTTGCTGCATGCGGCGGTGGTGAGGGCCATACAGTTGCACTGGGGAGGGGGCTGACGGAGCCTGCAACCACACTGGCATGCCAGTACACAATGATGGCAGCGGGAACAATTAAGGCCGTGACATGCTTCTACCGCAGACTGCTATTGGAAACACTACAACCTCTTACACTACTTAAAAATAAATGGGAGGCGGACCGGCACTTAGACATACCAGACACGACATGGGCACAACTGGTGCGGCGAGCCAGTAAGAGCTCCAGGAACGCACGCTTCCAATTAATACACCTCTATATCCTGCATAGGGCCTACCTCACCCCGAGTAAACTTACAGCGTACTTTCAAGTGGTGGACGCGGCTTGCCCTAGATGCAACCACATAGGAGCTGACCTGGTACATATATTGCGGGGATGTCCAAGTTTACAAGAGTATTGGGCGGCCATTGAAGAGACCCTGAATGAAGTCACAGACAGGGAGTTGCATTATGACAGCGCGGTCACTATTTTGCATTGGTTCCCTCACACGAAAAAGAACAAGTTGACGAGCAAATTTATAGACATGGGGTTGATCATAGCGAAGAGAGAGCTGACTAAAGGGTGGAAATCAAGGATGGGACCAACACATAGCAGATGGGTAAATGAGTTCCTGAAATGGGCGACTACGGAGAGCGTAATTCGTTACCAATTGGCCCGCCGCAGCTCGGATGATAGAGCGCAGGAAACAGCAATGGCCTGGGAAATACTGGTGCAGGCCCTGAGAGATAGCACACTGGTTGAAGAGGGGGAAGAGGAGGCAGCAGACGGTTCGGCCCCAACGATAGCAGACATGCCCACGACACTTCCACAGGACACACATGCGTAATTAAACATAATAACTCCGGACTCCCACAATGTAGACATTTCCATTTGCATTGCACCAAACACAGACGCAGGCACCGGGTGGGGGGGGGGGGGGGGGCAATAGGGGAGTTAAGAATTGGGGGGAAAACCGCAGTGGCACACGTACACCTTCACTAGAACAACAGTACAATACGATTCACCGAACAGATAAAAGCAGTGAACGGAAACCGCTAAACGTTATCAATAGAGAACAGGACGGTCCAGTGAGAGGGCTGCATAGTACTTTAACGCCGCCCTGCCTCCGGGATAAGGTCTGAATGGCTGTGTTCCCTACCTCAGAAAAAGTAATTAAGGAACAGCAACTCTGTATTCTGTGATATTACTGGTGGATCTGTATGTCAAATATAACCCTGCAATAAAAATTGTTTTACAAAAAAAAAATCAGACCACAGGAGCCGTTGTTCTTTGATATAATTTAATGCCCTGGTTCCTATGTGAGTAGGGTCCTCCTTCTTCTTCTTTGAGACAGCACATTTCTACAGCAGCTCGGAACGACTGCTCCGAGGGGTGCCGCTGCTGCCAGGCTCCGGCACCCCTGCGTCTCGCTCAGGCTGCGCCTCGGCCCACCTCTCCCTCCCAGGGTAAACAGCTGGGCCTGCCGGTGCCCATGCAACCGCACCTCTCCAAACCCCTCCACCGAGCCCAGGCGGGTGGGCTCCTTCCCCTGGCAGGCTCCCGAGAGATGGAGGAGTGCGTGAAGGTTGCCGGTCAGGGAGATGGGCATGCGGCCACCAGCCCGTCAGCAGGTGCGGCTACGTGGTTGATCCTGCCAGTATCATATGCTTGTCTCAAAGATTAAGTCATGCACGTGTAAGTACACACAGCTGGTACAATGAAACTGCGAATGGCTCATTAAATCAGTTATGGTTCCTTTGATCGCTCCATCTGTTACTTGGACAATTGTGGTAATTCTAGAGCTAATACATGCCGACGAGCGCTGACCTCCCGGGATGCGTGCATTTATCGGACCAAGACCAATCCGGGCTCGCTCGGCCGCTTTGGTGACACTAGATGACCATGTGCCGATCGCACGTCCCCATGACGGCGAGAATACATTTGGATGTCTGCCCTATCAACGTCCGATGGTACTTTCTGTGCCTACCATGGTGACCATGGGTAAAGGAGAATCAGGTATTGATTCTGGAGAGGGAGCCTGAGAAACAGCTATCACATCCAAGGAGGGCAGCAGGCGCGCAAATTACCCACTCCCGACTCTGGGAGGTAGGGACGAAAAATAACAATACAGGACTCTTTCGAGGCCCTGTAATTGGAATGAGTACACTTTAAATCCTTTAACGAGGATCCATTGGAGGGCATGTCTGGTGCCAGCAGCCATGGTAATTCCAGCTCCAATAGCGTGTATTAAAGTTGCTGCAGTTAAAAAGGTCGTAGTTGTATATTGGGATCGAGCTGGCGATCGCCTGTCCCAGCCCCTGCCTCTTGGCGCCCCCTTGATGCTCTTGACTGAGTGTCATGGGGGTCCGAAGCGTTTACTTTGAAAAAATTAGAGTGTTCAAAGCAGGCCAGTCACCTGAATACTTCAGCTAGGAATAGTGGAATAGGACTCCGGTTCTAGGAACTGGGGCCATGATTAGGAGGGACGGCCGGGGGCATTTGTATTGTGCCGCTAAAGGTGAAATTCTTGGACCGGCACAAGCATTTGCCAAGAATGTTTTCATTAATCAAGAACAAAAGTCGGAGGTTCAAAGACAATAAGATACCATTGTAGTTCCGACCATAAACGATGCCGACTAGCGATCCGGTGGTGTTATTCCCTGACCCGCCGAGTAGCTTCCAGGGAACCACAGTCTTTGGGTTCCGGAGGGAGTATGGTTGAAAAGCTGAAACTTAAAGCACTTGTCGGAAGGGCACCACCAGGAGCGGAACCTGCGGCTTAATTTGACTCAACACAGGAAACCTCACTCGGCCCAGACACGGAAAGGATTGACAGATAGATAGCTCTTTTTCGATTCTGTGGGTGGTGGTGCATGGCAGTTCTTGGTTGGTGGAGCGATTTGTCTGGCTGATTCCGATAACAAACGAGACTCCTCCATGCTAACTAGTTACGCGACCCCCAGCGGTCGGCGTCCAACTTCTTAGAGGGACAAGTGGTGTTCAGCCACACGAGATCGAGCAATAACAGGTCTGTGATGCCCTTAGATGTCCGGGGCTGCACGTGTGCTACACTGAACGGATCAACGTGTATCTACCCTTCGCTGACAGGTGCGGGTAACCCGCTGACCCCCGTTCGTGATAGGGATTGAGTATTGCAATTATTTCCCATGAACGAGTAATTCCCAGTAAGTGCGGGTCATAAGCTTGCGTTGATTAAGTCCCTGCCCTTTGTACACACTGCCCGTCGCTACTACCGATTGGATGGTTTAGTGAGATCCTCGGATCGGCCCCGCCGAGGTCGGCAGTGGCCCTGGCGGAGGGCCGAGAAGACGATCAAACTTGACTATCTAGAGGAAGTAAAAGTCATAACAAGGTTTCCGTAGGTGAACCTGAGGAAGGATAATTAATGGCGGAGCGGTCCGAGTGACCGATGGCACTAGACCGAAGCCCTTGGCTGCCTCCTGCAAGCTCGCACCCTAGGCACAGGGCCCGGCCCAGCCCTGGTGCGCCCCTGCCGGCGGAGAGGTCTGCGGCCGCAAGGGGTGCTCCGGTGAGAACCGGGACTTCGGCGGGCCTCTACTCCCTGCGGGAGGGCCCGGCCGACGCGTGAGGGACTGGGCGTGGGGGGCAGCCCCCGTCCTCTGCCCCTCTCCGAGATGGAACCCAAGTTCACCCGGCATGAACCCCACCGCGGTGGGGGTAAACCGAATGGCAGTGCATTCTCGGGCTGGTACCATCCCTCCCCCGGAAGGCCCTGACTCCGGCTGGGCCCTCCCACGCCCGAGTCCTGGCCCGACTGGGGTCCTGGCGACAGAGGAGTGGCCCTTTTTGCGCGGGAGGGCAGCCTGGAAGAGAAGGGGCAGAGGGCCTGCGAGGGGACCCCGGCTCCTCTCGGTGGCAGGTGTGTGGGATGGGGCCTGGCTCTTCCCTTCCGGCGCCTCCGACCTGGGCAAATGGTGGGGTGAGCTGATCGCGAGCCCGCCGGCACGGCTCGGGCCGCCCAGCGACGGACGGCTGACGTGCAGGTGGAGCGACCCTCCCTCGTTGCCAGGTACCCGGTTCGACCTGGTCCTGTGCGGCCGGGCCGAGGGGTCTGAAGACTCGTGCGGTCCCTCCGGCGGCTGTGGGTCTGCCCGCTCCCGTCGCACTGGGAGCCCCCTTCCTTGCCCGTGGGTGGTGGGGAGGAACTCCCAGGTCGAGCGCCTGGCAATGTTTTTTTCTCCCAATGGTGCAGTCTGACTCCCAGATGGGGAACATTGAACAGGGCGCCCAGGCCGTCTCGTCGCCCGGGCGGCGGATTGGCAGCATCGCCTTCCTCCCGCCTCTCCTGCGCCCGCAGGTGGGCGAACGTTTTTGAAAAGTTGCCTGTGACTCTTGGCGGTGGATAACTCGGCCCGCACGTCGATGAAGGACGCAGCTAGCTGCGAGAATTAGTGTGAATTGCAGGACACATTTGTCATCGACACTTCGAACGCACCTTGCGGCCCCGGGTTCCTCCCGGGGCTATGCCTGTCTGAGGGTTGCTCGATCGTCAATCGCTCCGGGGCTTCCCCGGTACGCGGCTGGGGCAGTCGCAGGGTTAGCTCCGCTTCCCCTTCATCCTCCCACAAGGTCAGACCCCCCGATCGCCCGTGGCAGGGTACCTCGCCGGGTCCTGCCACGGAGGTTGCCGGCGCACCTGGCCCCCGGGAAAGGGGTCAGGTGACCGGTTTGCCCGGGACCCATCCCAGGGTGCCTGGCTGCGTGCCGCGCGTGGCTGTCTGTTGTGTCCCACTGGCTCCTCGGGCGCCCACCTCCGCGGCCGGCTTCCGTGGAGGGTGAACTGTACTCCCTGGACACCAGGCCCCCTGCTCTGGCAGGGGCCTGGCCTTCCCCGGCAACCCCCTTTGACGCTCTGGCCTTATTCTTCCGACTACTACCTCAGATCAGACGTGGCTACCCGCTGAATTTAAGCATATTACTAAGCGGAGGAAAAGAAACTAACCAGGATTCCCCTAGTAACGGCGAGTGAAGAGGGAAGAGCCCAGCGCCGAATCCCCGCCCGGCGGGAAATGTGGCGTTCAGAAGACCAACTGTTACAGGGATTCTGCGTAAACACAGAACTGTGTACAGAGACTTAGGACCACAGTGAATTAGAGTGTGCCAAAACTCACCTTGGTACCCGAAATCCACTACCAGACTAGCAATCAGTGTCACATTAGCTCTTCGTCCTATAGCAAAGAAACCAATGATTAGACAACCTAGAACATGCGACTAAGGACCATCTGAGGAATGGTGGGAAGTGAGAACACTCTTTTGTTATACGTTCATACCAATCCACAACAGGAGTAAAATAGAGACACGGTAAGGTTAAAGGGCCAGATGTAGGTAAATCGATTTTACCGATCCTAAAACACCGAATTTTACCAAATCGGTATTTTAGGATCGGAAAATGGGATGTAGGAAAAACATCGGTAAAAAATACCGATTTGGTAAAGTTCGGTATTTGACAATCGGAATCTACCGAATCGGTATTTACTGAATCGGTAAATACCGAATCGGTATTCCCCATACAATCCTATGGGCCAAAAGGCCCATAGGAATGAATGGGGAATACCGAATCGGTATCTACCGATTCGGTAAATACCGAATCGGAAACCTAAACAAAGTGAAACTCAAGTAGGCAGCCAATCATGTGCCACCACCCTCCCCCTCCCTACCAGGAAGTGGCTACACTACAAGGCAGCTGCAACTAATCAGAACCTTCTAGAAAGGCAGTTGGAGCAGAGCAGAGTGCAGGAGCAGCAGAAAGGGTTTGGAGCACATTTACAAGTGAAAAATGATAAGCAGCCAAGAGAAAGAGCAGCCTGAGAGGAGGAGGAAACTAAAATTCAGCACATGGAGCTGCAGTGGAGGAGGTGGTCAGGGTGCACCACAAATTGTTTGGCAGGCAGTCCCTGACTGTGGCTGAATCAGCCAAAAGAAAAATCTGGCTGGACATCATGGAGAAAGTGAATGCCGTGGGGGTCACCAGCAGGGATATAGAGGACCTCAAAAAACGGTTTTATGACCTGAGGAGCCAAACCAAAAAAAATGGCAGAACTACACAAGCAGGCTTCGAAAACAGGCGGAGGCAAGAACCCAGCACCCCCCTGACTGACCTGGAGGAAATGGTGGCCTCAACCCTTGGACCGGAGAGCGTCTGCGGACTGGGAGACGTAGACAGTTCGGCCAGAGCTGCAAGCAAAAAAGGTAAGAGAAATGCACAGCATTCACCCCCAAACCATTCCCCTTACCTGTACCCTTAGTGGGCAAGTAAACCCTAATCCAGTACTGCTAGCAATACACTGGGCCAATGCATGATGCAATATGTAGACAGGAAATGTAAGGCCATGTCACACAGCACACCAACCAACTAGTACATGTAATGACTGCATACAGAACATAGCCAAAGTGAAAAAGATTTTATTGTAGTGACTGTGAGACAGTAGCGCTTAGCTAATGTACGCTCATATGTCCACAGGTGAAACATCTCGTAGGCGCTCGCAGGAGGCTGAAGGGACACCACCTTAGAGGGAGGAGAGTCAGGATGCAGGAGAAAGTACCCCCAACGTACCACAGGAGACAGCTGCATCAAGTAGCCATCCACCTAGCCAAGACACAGAAATGGCCCAAGAATTGCTGGCAACCCCTAGCAGATCTCAGTCCCCACTCCTGCTCTCATCACCAGAGATGGCTCCATCACAGCATGATGTGATACTCCCAACCAGGCAGGAGGCATGTCGTGGGTCCACTCACCGATTTGGAGTCCGTGGCAGCTGACATGGAGGGTGATGGACAACAGAACCTGCCTGTACCAGCGAGCCCTGGCACAACACTCTCCAGTGCAGGGATGGGCCATAGTAGTGCAAGACGCCGCAGAGTGCAGGAAAGGCCAGGAGATGCACCAGGTGAGGGTCGAAGTGTGTTCCACGGTCTGGAGGGGAGCACAGTCCGGATACAGAGGATGCAGGGAAGAGCCATCCAGGCATGCCAACGACAGCTGAGGCCCCTGAATGGAAACATAGGAGAGATAGCAAAGGGCATCAGTGAGATGGTACAGGACAACAAGGAGATGGTACAGGTCAACAAGGAGATGGTGCAGGTAAACAAGGAGATGGCTGCAGGGATGCGAGGAATAAACAACTCGGTGCAGCTACTATGCACAAAACTTGATAATGATTTTGCTGCAAGGGACAGGGATAGGCGTCGTGCACATGTCCGAAGTACTGCCATCAACCGCCTGGCCACTGCTGCATCCCTGTTATGCAGGAGGAGCTCCAACACGCAGGAGGCCATGATGCAAAACACTAATGAGGTCACTAGGGGCATGGGCAGGGTGACCAGTGCTCTTGAGGCGCTGTTGAATGCACAAACTGCGCACACAGCTGCAATGGATGTGCCTATCAGTGAGGAGAGCACGAGCAGGAGCAGCATTGGAAGCACCCCTGCAACTGAAACTAGGAGGAGCAGGCGCCATGCTGAGGCCGCAGGCCAACAAGACAGTGAGCAGGTTGAACAACCTACTAGTGGTACTGGGAAGCGATCAAGGAAATGACTTTCACAGTTCAAGGTGTAATTCAACTTGACTCAGAGCATTGCCGTTAAATGCTTTTTGTTACACATTTGTGATTTAATAACAAAAGTGATTAGAAAATTAAACCAGTGTTGTAGCATACTACGCATGTCTTTGTCTCCTTACTTACTTAAAAATAGTTGCGTGTGACCTCTTCCCGTCTGTGTCTGCCATCAGTTGATGTTGCTCCACCAGATGTGTGTGGTTCAGGGACGGCATCCTCGTCGTCATGGTCCTCATAATCTCAGAGTTCCACTTCTGTCCCCTTCTTGACCGCCAGATTGTGCAGCATTGCAGAGGCTGCAATAATTTTGCAGCAGGTGATTGGTATGTACTGGCGGGCCTCTCCACTTTTATGGAGGCAGCAAAACCTGCTTTTCCACATGCCAAAGGTGTGCTCCAGGATGTTTCTAGTTGTTTTGTGTGCCCGGTTGTATCGCCTTTGACTTGGTGTTGTTGGGTTGAGGTAGGGTGTGAGGATGAAGGACCGGAGGGCATATGCACTGTCCCCTATTAGTAATGAGAAATTGACATTATTCACATGCTCACACACATCCACCTGTAATACGATTCAAGTGATTTCCACACAGTGTCTCACCTAGCAAGTATCCTTCGCCAAACTCCCCTGCAGTCAGGCGTGCATAGATCCCACTGTTTTGGAATATGTAGGAGTCGTGGGTACTCCCTGGAAATTTGGCTACTATGAAACGGTAAAATTACCGATTCGGTATATTTTCCGATTCGGTAACTTTACCGATTCGGTAAAATTACCGATTCGGTATATTTTCCGATTCGGTAACTTTACCGAATCGGTAACTTTACCGATTCGGTAAAATTACCGATTCTGTATATTTTCCGATTCAGTAAAATTACCGATTCTGTATATTTTCCGATTCGGTAAAATTACCGATTCTGTATATTTTCCGATTCGGTAACTTTACCGATTCGGTAAAATTACTGATTCGGATGTTTTTCTGTCCCCTACATCCCAAAAGGCCTATACCGGTCGGTAACGGCCGAAATTCGGTAAAATCGGCCTTTACCGACTGTATTGGCCTACCTACATCTGGCCCAAAATGTTTATTTTAACTACGTGATCTCAAGCGCAGTATTTTAATCAACATAAGCATACATATGATTAAGAATAATACGGTCAGCATGGTTACAATTCCATAAAATACAAAAGGAGGAATCATATTACAATGATAGTACAAACAGGTGATAAAAGCGCCTATTTAAAGCACCCTCCCTAGCTAGGAACCATGTATTATAAAACTATAGAAGGTCTCTTGAGCTTTTTTAGTGGGACCCCATTTACCCGTCTGCACATTAAGTGTAAATTACATCAGGATCGGTTAGTCTCTCTGCATGCCTGGAATCTTCCGTGTGTGTTTAATTCTGGCAAGTGTGCTATGATAAAGGCACCAGAATCCTACTCGGCTTGCAGCTGCCAAATTGTTGAGTCTAGAATGTGTTACATGGACACGCCGATAAAACAGGCTCGCCCGTTATGATAACCTTGGCGGCTCAGCACTCACTGTACAGACTGGGGACACGATCTATGTCTAGAGATGTTGAAAAACAACCTTTTCTCATGTATAGACCTTCGTGAAAGCTAACTCTTCAAAAACAGCTCAGCAGTGTCACATGCAAAAAGCAGCAAAAGGGAAAATGGCGTTCAAACTCCTAATAAGCCATGCTAACTTAACATGCACGCAGAAAGAGGCCCATAAACCACACTCCACAACCCCCCCCCCCCCCCCCCCCCCCCATGTTCGGGGAACACACAGCACTCAGGGCAAACATCATAGAACTCAGAGTTCAAGTTCCAGGGAGTCAGAACCAAGTTCAGAAAGTTTACCAAACTTGAAATTTAGGAATGAAAATTCAAAAAAATCCAAATCAGTGAATACAAACACACGTGGCCATGGTGTGTGAAAAGACCTCAAATATGTAAGGAAAAACCAATACAAGGAATTAAAAACATTCACAACTTCAGCACGTGTCTTTGAAGCAAAACAAATCCATACTTCAGTCCAACAACGTGTAAGCACCAAATGTTGCAACTGCGTCCAACAAGAAGTTGTTGTTTTCATCCATGAACATTTCAGCCATTCAAGGGAAAGAACATACATGTTCCTCGATTGCCGGAACCTTTAGCATCATCAGAGGACAACTCAGGCTTATTTCATGATAACTGCGATCCAGAAAGTCATTGGCCGCAGTCCATATGTTCCAATTGCCTAGAACCCATTGTGCCGCTGCGCAGGCCATAATCCCGGTACTAAAACAGTCTTTCATGAGCAACTAAGGGACTCATTAGTAGATTAAAATCAGATCAGGAGACACCTTGTTGCAGAGGCACAAATCCAGGGTCCAATTTAATTCACAATCCAGGCAATGGAAAACAGGCTACACGCAAGTGAAGAAAGAGAACCGGAAGGATAAACCATACACCACACTTGGAGTCGCCTAAGGCAGCACTCCATAGTATTCTAGCATCCGGTTACGCAGGTGGAGCAGCCGGGACTGTACGTCTAGGGCCACAAACTGTGCATCCATTTTGCAATAAACAAAACAATAGCAGAATGCCGGCGCCCAAAGCCAGGAGCAAGGGGAAACCTCTAAAGACACTCGAAAAAATTGAATGAAAAAATGCAGGGATCACACCGAATATAGTCTGAAACGAGGTAACAAGGCCAGAGCATACTACTTTAAAAAAATGTGCCAAGCCAGTAGTCGACGAGGCATTTAAGATTGTGTGGATCAAAGCACCGAAGTGCAAGGGCAGGTCCGTGTTTTAATGTAATGTAATGTATGTGGTCTTGTAAAGCACACTGCTGCCCTGAGGCATCGTGGCGCTGTAGAGCTCTGGGGAACCCGTCCTGGCTATCCCTGTGAGATGGTCCCTACTGGGTATCTCCAAGGTGAAACCAGGCATCCCCGGCGAATGTGGGGGGCCGTTGTAGAGATGAGGCAAGCTAATGCCTAGAGTTGCAGAGTGTGATCCCTGGTTAGAGTAGTCACCGAGGCGAGAATTATCGAGTCCGTTGACCCTGGCCCACGACCCTGCCGTATCGGGAATTGAACCCTGGTCCCGGGCCGTTCTCTGCTTCCGGGTCTGCCGCCTCTAACCAGTGAGCCACACCACTCCACAAGGCATTTACTTCAGTACGAGTATTTGCAACGTGAAGGATGAATGTCTCACAGGCAGATGTAAGGAGAACTTCCTTCTGGGACAAAAGAGCTCTTATTCTGCTCATCTTGTTGAACTCTTCTTTCAAGGTTGGAATCGAGGGCCAGATGGACGCATCAAGCCTGCCATGCGGAGGAGGGAACAACACATTCTTGTAACAAGTTATATGTAAATGTACAGGAATTTATATAGCGCAAATCACCAACTGGTTTCGCTTGCTTAGGGAACCCGTCCTGGTATTCCCCTGTGAGATAACCCCGGCAGGGTATCCGCAAGGTGAAAGCCAGGCATCCCGCCGCGAGGGGCCGTTGTGGAGATTAAGCAAGCTATTGCCCAGAGTCGCAGAATGTGAGCCCATGAATCGAGTAGGCACCGGAGCGAGAATTGTCGAGTCCATAGACATTTTAGGACTCAAGACCCCGCTGAGCCGGGAATTGAACCCTGGTCCGGGGCTGACCTCTGCTTCCAGGTCTGCATCCTCTAACCAGTGAGCCACACTTTTCCAACTCTGAGTGTGAGTGTTGTGTTATCCATTAGCCATTTGCCTTACCACTGCTGACCTTTTTAAAATTGCGCTCGGATTATTTTAACTATCGCATCAGATCATTTTAAAGCGTACTTTTGTTTGTATTTTAAAATTGTACCTACGCTTGTATTGTGAGCCCAATTCTGCCCTTCACACTCAGTGGGGTATCCATTAGCTTCTTTGCATATATTGCGTATTTGCACCTGCGCTGTTTATAATTATTGCCATTCATTTGCTTAGTCCGATCGTGCCGGTTTTAGCGCTCGACCCCAGTGGTACTTGGAAGTTAGGCGGGACCGCACTGCACTCGGGGTTGGCGCTCTAGTGTTCTGCTCGGCCGACCCTACTTAATCGAGGGAGGAGGCGAGCGCGGCTCTGTGTGAGTGTTGTGTTGTCCATTAGCCATTTGCCTTGCCACTGCTGACCTTTTTAAAATTGCTCTCTGATTATTTTAACTATCGCATCAGATCATTTTAAAGCGTACTTTTGTTTGTATTTTAAAATTGTACCTACGCTTGTATTGTGAGCCCAATTCCGCCCTTCACACTCAGTGGGGTATCCATTAGCTTCTTTGCACATATTGCGTATTTGCACCTGCGCTGTTTATAATTATTGCCATTCATTTGCTTAGTCCGATCGTTCCGGTCTTAGCGCTCGACCCCAGTGGTACTCGGAAGTTAGGCGGGACCGCACTGCACTCGGGGTTGGCGCTCTAGTGTTCTGCTCGGCCGACCCTACTTAATCGAGGGAGGAGGCGAGCGCGGCTCTGTGTGAGTGTTGTGTTGTCCATTAGCCATTTGCCTTGCCACTGCTGACCTTTTTAAAATTGCTCTCTGATTATTTTAACTATCGCATCAGATCATTTTAAAGCGTACTTTTGTTTGTATGTTAAAATTGTACCTACGCTTGTATTGTGAGCCCAATTCCGCCCTTCACACTCAGTGGGGTATCCATTAGTGAGTGTTGTGTTGTCCATTAGCCATTTGCCTTGCCACTGCTGACCTTTTTAAAATTGCGCTCTGATTATTTTAACTATCGCATCAGATCATTTTAAAGCGTACTTTTGTTTGTATTTTAAAATTGTACCTACGCTTGTATTGTGAGCCCAATTCCGCCCTTCACACTCAGTGGGGTATCCATTAGCTTCTTTGCTCCTTTGCACATACTGCGTATTTGCACCTGCGCTGTTTATAATTATTGCCATTCATTTGCTTAGTCTGATCGTGCCGGTCTTAGCGCTCGACCCCAGCGGTACCCGGAAGTTAGGCGGGACCGCACTGCACTCGGGGTTGGTGCTCTAGTGTTCTGCTCGGCCGACCCAACTTAACGCTATGATTAGGCGAGCGCACAGAGGACGAGCGCAGTGGGCGCGCCGTATGCGCGCCGAAGGAGGGCCCGTCCGTGCCCTGGACGGGCCCAGGGCCGGATCCCCTGCCTGCGTACAGCGGATTCAACATACCACTCTGCTGAGGTATTCTTTGGAGGACCTGGTTGCATTAAATGTCCCTAGATGTGAT
Source organism: Lissotriton vulgaris (assembly GCF_964263255.1). NCBI lineage: Eukaryota > Metazoa > Chordata > Amphibia > Caudata > Salamandridae > Lissotriton > Lissotriton vulgaris. Next base: position 185,509,666 of record NC_141690.1, on the reverse strand, counting down.
GAGGGAAACTCCTGGGTGGTGACGGACAGTTTTTCGCGTATATGCCCCTCGTGTAATGTTTTTTTTTTTAAACAGATTTTATTGGTTGCATGGTAGGAATATATCAAGTAATTCTCTGAGCTCCAGAGACATTCACTAGGACAAGTTATTCATTGCCTTAACATGCAAACATTTTCATGAGTGAGTAGCCAACAAATAAAGAAATACATTATCGCACAAACCCCCCACCCTCCCCCCTACCCACAACTCCCCCCTCCCCCCCGTGCGTGCTGCTGCGTACACTGTCCATGTCGTGCCATCCGCGCTACAATGTCCACCGTGGCACAGGCCATCCGGCCGTCAGATTAATTGTGGCATGTCTTCCTCTGGGGGCGGGTCTAGATCCAGGCCCGTATAATCGGCCCAACGCTTCCATATTCTGTAATGCTTGAGCGGGCACCCCCTCGCTACATAAACAGGTTGTTCCAGGCCCATACAAAAGTCCATGCCATTCTGCCATGCTATGAATGAAGGGGCACAAGGCGCCTTCCAAGACCTTGCAATGTCCCTTTTGGCGAGGGTCAGCCCCAACAGCATTAAGTGGCGCTTATATCGGTTGCCCCCCACTCCCGCCAGCACATGAAGAAGAACTAGTTTAGGGTCTTTCTGTAGCTCCCAGGCCAGAACCTCATTCAGACAACGCAACACTCTGTCCCAGAAACACTGGATAACCTCACAGTCCCACACTGTATGTAGCAGCGTCCCCACCCCTGCGTTGCATCGAAGACAATTCAGGGATGCAATTAAGCCCGCCCTCCATAAGCGTTGTCTAGTGTAGTACGTACGGTGAAGGTACCTGAATTGTACCAGTCGCAGGCGCGTAGAGATGGCCGCTCCCCTAGGTCCCTCCAGCGCCTCCACCCAATTCTCCTCGTCTAACTCTCCCACATTCCTCTCCCACTGGGTCCTAAGATGGGCAAGGTCTGAAGCGCTATGTCGCACCAGGGTCTGGTATATTCGGGATATCTTTTTGTCCGGTAGTTCCCCCATGAAGACCTTGGCCTCAATAGGGCTAAATTCAGGTATATCCGCCACTCCCCGAAGATACGGGGTCAGAGCATCCGGAGTTGGAGGTATTTATAGAATTGAGTGTGTGGCATCCCAAACTCCTCCCGCAACATTGCAAATGACTTGAGCACCCCCCCGGACCAGTGTGGAGATGCCAATCGCATCCCAACTCCGAAAGCCCACCAAGGCCGCCATCTGAGGTAATCTTTTGTTCTGCCACAACGGGGTCTCCAGGGTTAGGACATTCCACCAGCCCACCCTGCGCAGTGCCTGCCGCCAAATCCGAAAGACCACCTGTGTGACTGATGGTAGGGATCTCCGAAGAGACGCCGAATAGAGTAGCGTGTGCAGGGAGGCAGAACCTATGAGGGCTCTTTCAACTGCATAGGCGGGGTCGCCCCTGTCAGCATACCACCAGTCGTTCAGAACCAGGAGGTGGGACGCCTGATAGTATGACAGTACGTCCGACGTAGCAAGGCCGCCTGTATATGTGGAGCGAAAACAGGTCTTCAGTGCCACCCGCACTGCTGCCCCCTCCCACAGAAAGCCATTCAATGCTGAGTTCAGGCGCCGGAACCAAGAAGGTGGAATCAACGCCGGATGGTTCTCTAATTGATATAATAAGCGCGGCAAGGCGACCATCTTAAAGATTGCGGATCTGCCCTGGATGGAAAGCGGCATCCTAGCCCACGCCTTGAGATCATCCCTTGTGCGTTCCCATACTGGGGCAATATTACGCTCCAGGGCCACGGTCGCATCCTCCGTAAGGTACACCCCCAAATATTTCACTCCATCCACGGCCACTTGAATCCCGTCGGCCCACTCACCAAGAGGTTGCGGGCCCCCAAGAGTCCATACGGTGGACTTCCCGGGGTTCATGAAGAGCCCCGACGTTTCTCCAAAGATTTGCAGGATCCGCAGAATGGGAGGCCCCGAGCGATCTAAGTCGGATAAAAAGAACAGCACGTCATCGGCGTATAGGGCTATTCTATCAGCCACGCCAGTGGACCACTGAAAACCCTTCATCTGGGCATCGATCCGCACCCACGCCGCCAAAGGTTCCATGGCGAGAGCGAACAGGTATGGGGAGAGGGGGCACCCCTGCCTAGTCCCCCGCTGGATACTAAAAGAGCGGGAGGTCCCGCCGCCCACACGCCCGCTGCCTTCAGGTCCGTGTAGAGGAGCCGGATATACGCCAGGAATCGAGGACCTAGGTTCAAGCGGCTCAAGAGGGCAAATAAATAAGTCCAACTCAAAGAGTCGAATGCCCTATCCATATCCGCCAGCAGCAACGCCACCCGTTCCCCCAAGCCTCGCCAGGCGGAGATCGCTACTTGGGCCCGCCTAATGTTATGTCGAGTGGCACGCTGGGGCATAAAGCCGGCCTGGTCTGGGTGGACCAGGTCCGTGATATGGGGCTTGAGCCTATTAGCGAGTGCCTTCGCCAAGATCTTGGCCTCAGTATTGAGCAGCGAGATAGGCCGGTAGGACTCATGTCGCTCCGGGGGGCGCCCTGGCTTCAAAAACACTACCACCTCCGCATGTCTCCAATCCGGAGGCAGCACCCCCTTTTCCCGGGCCTCCTCGATGACCGGCCGTAAGTGGGGAGTGAACTGCGTCGCATATTGTCTAAAGAATTCGCTCGGAAACACATTCGGGCCCGGAGCCTTGCCCGGGTTGAGTTCACCCAAGGCCGTGGCCAGCTCGTCGTCCGTGAGTGGCCCATCCAGAGTGTCCCGGACCTCATCCGAGAGGGCCCTCGGTGGGAGGTCATGTACAAATCGTCGCACTAGATCGACATCTAGGTACTCCCGGGGGGCATACAGAGTCTCGTAGTAGGAGGCAAAGCTGCCAGCTATTGCTCCCGGTTCCAACAGAGGCTCCCCATCCGGGGAGACAATCTGGGGCAGTGGCTGCGCATACATAATGCCTTGACACAGGCGATGGAGCATTTTACAGGACTTGTCGCCCCACTGGTATATACGGCTTCGTGTGGCTAGCCACGCCTGGCGGGCCTCATCCAACAGCATTGATGTGTATTGTTGTTGCGCCAACACTAGCTGACGCCTTATCCGTTCGCCGTCCTCCCCCCTGCTTCTACGCTCTAGGTCCTCCAACTCTGCCTCCCGCCGCACCAGGTCCCCACGCTTCGCCTTCCGTGCCGCCGAGCACCACGAGATATCAACGCCCCGTATAGTGGGTTTCATTGCCTCCCACACCACTGCCGGGGATGCCACGGAGCCCACATTAGTGGACAGGAAGTGCGCAAGTTCCCATGCAATGTGTGCGCGATAGGGGGGCTGCATTAACTGCCAAGGTGACAGGCGCCACCTGAACGGCTGCCTGGTGCGCCCAGTATCAACCAGGACAGAAATCGGAGAATGGTCCGATAGTGCCTGTGGCAAGATCTCCGCTGACATAAGCCTGTTGGCCATTGCCCGCGGAAGGAAAATATAGTCCAGGCGCGAAAACGAATCTCGCGCTGAGGAGTAATATGTGAAGTCCCTACGCGCTCCTCGTTTGTACCTCCAGGAGTCAATCCAGTCCAACCCCATAACCATCGCTTTCAGTCGGGACACCTGCCTCTCCCTCCCAGCCACTTCGCCTGTAGCGCCCTGCCATCTATCACACGTCACATCCATAACGTCGTTCCAGCCCCCGCCCCCCCCCCCACAATAGACAAAGCTGTAGGCATATCTACCCAAAGGGACATCAATCTCTCAACTAGAGCCCACTGCAGCGGAGGGGGCGCATACACACTGCCAAGGATTACCACTTCACCTCCGATCTCCCCCTGCACGAGCACATATCTGCCCTGCGCATCTAGCCAAGTGCGTTTATGTATGAAGGGGACCTTACGATGGATTAGGACGGCCACTCCCCGCGACCCCCTTGTGAATCCCGAGTGGAAGGCCTGCGTGAAGCCATTTCGCTGGAGACATAGCGCTTTGGTACCCATTAGGTGGGTTTCCTGTAACAGCAGAATAACCGGCCCCCTCCTCTTGGCCCAAGCAAAGACAGCCCCCCGCTTGACCTTGTCCAGCATCCCTCTCACGTTCCAGCTCAGTATGCGCGTCCCACAGGGACCTAGCCGCAGCCCCCCCACATCAGAAGACATTTGTGTAATGGCATATATCTCATACAGAGCGTGTTACAGACAGCGATATCAGCACTCACCACAGATCGGAAGCAGCACAATTCGCACAGACCCTTCCCCAGAACCAAACCAGCCCCAAACCCCAACAACCTCCCCCACCCCCTCCCCACCCCGCACCTCCCAAACATGGAAGCACCTGTCGCGGTCCCAACGGGGAGCCAGGGAGCCTCCCCTCCAATGGATCCCCTCTGAACAACCCATGACAAACTAGGCTGTGGACCCCTCCCAACCCCGAGTAAGCGTGGCAGCCAGCCAAGCTTAGTCGCCCTGGTCAAAGATAACAGTCTATCAGATGGGCTAATGTCATTGCCCCCCACGATCAGGGCACTTCCTCGTCGGCCTCCTGTGACTCCTTGTTCTTACGCGCCTTGGACCGCGACCGTGAGCCGCGACTTGAATGAGATCTGCCTCGGCGCCTACGCTGACCTTCAGAGCCCCTACCCAAGGGGCCCCCAGTCGATGAATCGGACTCACCACCTTTCACTGTATGGACCCGCACCCTGACAGTCTCATCCGTCCACTGGAAGACGGCCTACGGGGTATCAAAGAAGAAGGCACTGGACTGGAAGACAACCCGCAACCAAGCCGGGCACAGCAGAGCATATGGTAACTTCAGGCCCCGGAGGAGGGCCTTGGCCGCCGCGAAGGATTGCCTCTGTTGCTGCACCAATTTCGTGTAGTCTGGGAAGATAAGAATATGGGAGTTCTCAAACAGAAGTTGACCCTTCAATCTCGCCTGTTTCAGGATAGCGTCTCTGTCTGCGTAGTTCAGCAGTTTGGCAATCATGGGACGAGGGCGTTCTCCCACTGGAGGTTTCTGAGTCAAGGCCCGATGGGCCCTCTCCACCACGAAGCAGTGCGAAAGGGTGCCAGGCGGCATCCACCCCTCCAGCCATTGTGTAAGGAAGCGTTCAGCATTGCCCTGTTCGCAATCTTCTGGAAACCCCAGGAAGCGAAGATTACTGCGTCTGGCGCGCCCCTCCGCCTCCTCCGCCATTGCCACAAGAACTTTTTGTGTCAGCTCAAGGGCCACCACCCTCTTCTTTAGGGTAGTCATGTCATCTTCCACGGCTGAAATGCGCATCTCCGCGCCCGTTAGCCGTTCCACAGCGTTTCGCAGGTCCTGTCGGAGGAGCATAACGTCGGAGCCCACCGCCCCGATCTTGGCGTCTAGGGACTGCGTGATCGCCGCCAAGAGCGCAGCATTGTCCGGCGCAGAAGTCGGCGCCCCTTTTGCACCAGCGGCTTCTGTGAACTTATCGATGGGGCCCTGCTTGCCCTGGCTTCCACCTAGGGCTTCTCCCCAGACAGTCTCAGTGGAGGCCGACCCAACAATGGCGCCTGCGACCCTGTACCCCGAGCCAAGGCGGTGACACCGGAGTTAATGTACTCACTGCGATTTGTACAGGACAGCCGGTACCCCAAGAGGAAAAGGGGGTCTCTGAATGTGCAGTCTGTGGTTACCAGGCACTAGCGGGGGGAGGGGAGAGAAGCGGGGGGGGGGGGGCACCAAGCAGCCCACTCAGCAGATGTCCGGCGCTGGGGCCCGATCCGACCCCCAAGATGTGTCGGGCCCCGAGAGCCCACCGCAGCGTCCACCCAGCCTCGGACCCGCTCCCCCTTCAGCCGGATCCTTGGGCAGCGTGGCAGCTCAGGGATGTGGGCAGATGTGGTCCCGGGGCCCGATCCGACCCCCACGGTGGCAATGCAGTGCAGTGTCCCACTGGTCCGGCCACCCTCTGGTCCGCAGCAGTCACTCACCGGCCCAGCGCAGTCTCCCGGCAGGGCGGCGCAGCCCTCACAGCGCGGACGGCGGCCCTCCTTGCAGGTCAAGATGGCGGCCGCGCCCCTCCGCTCCTCCCTCCGCCGGGACTCGCCGAGCCTCTCCGCCGTCGCCGCCCGCCGAGTCTCACGGCGGGGTATGCCTTCCCAGGGCACAGGGCCGTCGGTCCACTGCCGCACTCGAGCTCCGGCAGCACCCGGGTCAGGCGTCCCCACCGCTCCGGCGCGGCCTCTCATGCCAGGCGGGGCGCTCCGTCACTCAAGTCCTTGGCTCCAAGGGCCGCACCCACCAGCTCGGCCCGCGGCCTCTCTCCAGGTCGTCTCACCGCCGCAGAAGGCAACTCTGGCGGCACCAACTGCAGGTGTCTAGCGCCCCGGGGCTACGGATCGATATAGATGGCAGGGAGCCCCGATACTCGACCATGGCCAGGATATTTAGTTAAGGATGGTGGTCGGCTGGTCGGAGCTCCGACTCTAGACGACCGCCATGTTCGCTGGCCAAGCCACGCCCCCCCTTGTGTAATTTTTGCTTCCATAACACACAGAGCCTCCCTGAACAGGCGAGCATTAACCCTACGTTGATTAGGGCAGGGTTAATTAACGCTAGGTCACTGGTGAAGCACGCCGCTGATGTGTTTGAAATTCTGGCTGAGAACCAGTTTGATCTTTTCTTTATTACTGAATCCTGGCTAAATGATTCATGTGCCCCGGTTGTGGAGCTAGCAATTCCTCATGGCTTCAAGATCACAAGGGCAGACCGTCCGTCGGGCAGAGGGGGCGGTGTCTCCGTGATCCATAGGGACCAATGGGTCTTTTCGAGTGAGCCCCAAGAAGCTTTGGGGGATGCGGAGTTGCTCCATTTTGCCTTGGTGTTTAATCCCCATTTCACCTTGGGAGGCACACTCCTATACCATCCACCGGGCAATGTGGGTAACTTTGTCGGGGAGCTGGTGGAGGTCATAGTCCCGCGGGCTTTAAGATTTGCAAGATACCTCCTTTTGGGGGATTTTAATATTCATGTCGATATGTGTGACTCCACTGAGGCCATTCGTTTAGGTGAGGCCTCAACCATGGCCCACCTTAAACAATGGGTCGATGCCCCAACTCATGTGGGCGGCTATGTTCTAGACTTGGTTTGCTCTAACTTTGACATCATTATGACACGTCCTGAGAGGGTGACACGGTCTGACCATGATCTGATCAGGTTTTCTTGGTCCCTGGATAGAAGCGGGGGAGTGGGGAATACCCCCTCTCTTGCTCATTCACAGCGGATCAACCTGATCACTCTGTCGGACTCTCTTTCCCGAAACCGTCCGGTACTGTCCTCGGAGATCGATTCCGTGGTCAGTGCCTTCAACACATGGGTAGAACAAGGGTCGGCTGCCCCTATTAATATGGGACGAACCTGCAGGACGTGGTCTACCCCCTCTAAGCCATGGTTCACCCATACCCTTCGGGAATTGAAATTGGATGTAAAAAATTGGAGCGGGTGTGGAGACAAGCCTACTTGCCTGAGGCTAAGAGCAATCTGCGCACAGCGCAAAAGAACTACTATGCGGCGATTAGGGCTGCCAAGAGTAGCTATTACGCAGGGAGAATTGGAAAAGCAAACAATAAAAGTAAAGAAATTTTTTCAATTGTCCAGAGTTTCCTATCCCCCTGCGCCGCACAACCCCTATTGCCCTCCTCTGATCTTTGGTGTGAAGAGCTTTCGTCTTTCTTTGATGACAAAATCGCCAAGATCTAAGTGGATTTGCAGAGTGTATGTAACAACTTTCAGCTCTCCCCGGCACTTCCCTCTCCTGAGATGCCTGAACCAGGCGTGCTTTTCTCCGGCCACTGAGTCTGATGTTCTGGCAGTTCTTGAAACCCTGAAGTCAGGGTCACCGTCTAATCCTTGCCCAGCGAGAGTTTTGGGGGGGTGGCGAAAATAGTCTGCCAGGAGGCGACACAGATTGTTAATCTCACCTTCTCCTCTGCCATCGTTCCGCTTTGCTGGAAGCAGGCTAAACTATTACCGCTTTTAAAAAAGGTGGGGCTGGATCCTACTGCCGCCTCCAGCTATCGGCCTATTTCACTGTTACCAGCTTTGGCGAAGGTTTGTGAAAAGATTGCCTTCAGACTGTTGGACAATGTCATTGAATCTTCTCAGGCCCTCCACCCGGCACAATCAGGGTTCAGGGCTGCTTACAGCACTGAAACGGCGATGGTGGAGATGTCTGAGGCTATCCAAGATTGTCTTGACGGGGGTGGCAGAGCGGTCCTGATTTTGATGGACCTCTCTGACGCCTTCGATACGGTGCCCCATGCTTTACTTCTCGCCAGACTGGCGGCCGTGGGCATCTCTGGGTTGCTCTTGATTGGCTGACATCATTCCTGGGCAATAGGACGCAACAGGTGTGGATACCTCCCCACGCTTCCCTGCCAAAGAAGCTCACCACTGGAGTCCCACAAGGGTCCACCTTGAGCCCTCTGCTCTTTAATGTGTACATGACCCCCCTAATCCATCTGGCGGAACAGTTGGGGGCCAAAATAATGGCCTACGCTGATGACACCCAACTGCTGTTCACTTGGTCAAAGGACAATTCAGATGCATCGACGGTGCGGCCTTGTTTATCATCGGTCTTCCCCTGGTTAGCACTTGCTCAGCTCAAGTGCAACGAAGACAAGTCTGGGGTCCTCTTTTATGGTTCCTTCCCTGACAACTTTAGAGACCTCTTATGGCCAGCTGACCTGCCCTGCCCCAAATCAATGGGGGGTCCGGCCAAGAACTTGGGGGTCTGGTTTGGGCAGGACCTTAAGTTTGAGGACCATATAAAAAACTGACGGGCATCTGCTTTGCTACCCTCAAAGCCTTGAAAAGGTTCTTTCCTTTACTCCAGAGAGAGGCCAAAGAGACTGTATTGCGCGTTCTCATACTTGCCAGACTTGATTAAGCCAATGCCCTGTTTAGTGGCTTACCTGCCTATCTAATCCAACGGCTTCAGGTCATTCAAAACGCTGCAGTGCTTCTCCTGTTTAAGCTTCCCAGGAGAACTAGTGTGCGGTCCCATCTACGCAGTCTCCGTTGGCTTCCGGTCGCTCACCGGATTGTGTTCAAATCCTTGGTTCTTGCTTTTCGAGCAATCCACCAATTGGAACCTCTGTATTTGCGTAAAAGGTTTGTTTTGTATGTTCCTAGTCGCGCCCTACGCTCAGTTAACTTGTGCCAAATGACTCTGTCCTGATTTAAGTATTCTAGACTGGGAGGCCAGTTTATCTCTGTCAGGACCGCTAGGGCCTGGAATGCGCTTCCATTGCACCTGAGAGTTACCCCGACAATCTCTGCCTTCAAGAAGGGGCTGAAAACTCATCTGTTCAACCTTACCTTATAACCCGTCTGTCTCTCTGTCTTCCATATAACCTTCACTCACCACGCCAGGATACTTGTTAGTAGTAGAGCGCGATATAAAAGTTTTTATAACATAACATAACATAACATCACATAACAACTTGCCTACAGAATAGGTGGTGACTGAATGGTGAGTCTGAAAATGGGGATCAACTCTGACCTCCGTATAGCCAGGGGTCAGAGCCAGAAAGCGGTGCTGGCAGGAATCTGCACTTTTGTGCCATAGCAACCAGCCTTCGGGATAAATGCTGGAAACATTAAAAAAGGAATTACTAAACAGTGCCTGCATTTCACGCAGGTGTGTACTGGTAAATTATTCCAATGGGGGAATTCACCCAAATCAGGAAATGAATGAGCATTTAATTTTTTAGAAGTAGCCAATCCAAAGCATGTGGTTTGTGAAATAGTATCATTCAGAAACAACATATGGTTTGGGAGGAGACATGCACAATGCAAAGCCTCAGTGCCTTGCACTTGCCAACTTTTGGAACCCCAAACTGATTTAAGATCAATAGTATCTCTCCACAGTTCATAGCCCCAACAGCCAACTGGTCAATAAAGGACTTCGAATAAAGTAATTTTGTGTGGGTAAGTCTAACCTTGGAAAATGACTCTCCAGTCAATTTAAAATAAAATGCATTAGGGTTGGTAATCTGTAAAATAGGAAAGCTTTTTCAAAAATGTTCTCGAGCTGCCTTCCACTGGTGCGGGACAATGTTCCCACGGTGTGAAATTAACCATGCTTCTAAATGAGCTAGTCTTATGCAGAAAGTGATTGCCAAAATGTTGGTAACAGTACAAATCACTATAATTCGCAGACTCTAAATATAAATCTTCAGCATCGAAGGCGGCATAATATTTCAAATCAGTAAATAAAGCTTCAACTGCTTTTACATCCCAATTATCAGAGTAAATATTTTGTTTAACCACATCCTCCATAGAAACACGGAGTACATTAGGAACATTAATAACCTCTGTGGTACCAAGAATCTGGAACTTTACAGCATCCCATACAAACCCATCTAAAATGGGCCCAAGCAGTTATATTCACAAATGTCTGGTCCCTCTTCATGATGTGCGAAGAGGAGTGGGAGCCAAAATTCCATCAATCACTCGTATGGACGTTCTTTCTTCAACATTGTGTCCATTGATAAAATGAAAAATATATACCACAAATTCTATGGACATGAACAAAAAAATTGCAATGAGCACCAGACAAATGTAAACCCAAGGTGGGATTAAAAAATGTTTTTTAAACCAGGTAGCAAAAATCGAAACTTTTGAAGGGGTCTTTGAAGTGGATGAGACAGTGTCAAATGAAAAATGGGATGGATTAGCCACACGGGTCTCCAAATCAGGCATAGACAAATCAGTTGGGTAAGTATATTCAGTGTCATTAAGAGGATCACCAGCAGGTAGATTCAATATAGGATTCGTAAGTGGACTCATTTCAATAGCAACAGCAGGCCCGATGGCAAGATCGGGGGCCAAAACAGAGTGCCTCACCATTGCTGGAATGAAAACCGCAGGCGTCATACTATACAGTATCGGCCACCCTGTGTGGTTTGACATGGTCATTTGAAATGTACCTGTTCCCCTTTCGCCCAGGAAGAGGAGGTAAAATGACTGTTCTTGTACCCTGCACACCAAGCACGGCAACTGGAGCTCGATAGGAAGGACCAAATCATTTTTTGTCGTCGATCTTCTCTCGGACCAGTTCTCCAAACTGGGGTAGCCTGCCGACTACCGGAATCTGCAACACAGCTTCAGACTTGGAGGGCAAATGTTCCTTTGCAAGACTGTCTCTGGTCTTTTGTAGGTTCTGCAAAACATTAGAATGTTCGTCTACATCAAAGGATGCGGCTCCCGCCGTCATGTTTAGACCGTCAAGGTCCGGAACAAACATATTGATGCCAAAGAGCATTTCGTATGGGGTCCGCCCATCCAGAGCCCATCTAGGGAGATTATTAAGTGCACGTTGTACGCTATTCAGGTGGGTAAGCCATTCTCTGCCAGCACCCAATACCTTTGTTGTCAATGATTGCTTTAAATCACGGTTCATCCGCTCCACAACACTATTGCCCTCAGGCCGGTATGGAGACGAAAATTTGACTTAGACCCCCAATGAAGCCATGGCATCCTTGTACACCTTAGAGGCGAACACTGGACCCTGGTCCGAATGGAAGGTACCACATGCAAAAATTCCCACAAAGACACGCAAATGTCTTATGACAGTTCTGGCATCAGCGCTCCTTTGAGGCCACACCCACACAAAGCGCGTGCAATATGCAGTATCAGCGGAGAAAGGACAGCAGTGATCTAAATAAACACACGCAAGTGGCTAATTAGATATGTACAACTGAGTTTGGGGCGGGCGTGCAGCAGAAGAAGACTTAATTTGCTGACAAATGGCACATTGAATGACAAAATCACGTGTCTGTTTATACAAACCCCGCCACCAGTATCGTTGTTGAAGGAGAGATACAGTAGCTGACACGTCGGCATGCGCCGAAGCCATCCCGGCGTGGGCTGCTGTAATCAAAGCCTGTCTGCGGTCCGCGTTGGAAATCAGTCTGTCACCAACGTCGATAATTCTCACATAAGGAACTTTATCGGGACCTAAGTGATAAATGTACTTCAAAGGGAAACCCTAAGGATAATTACCTCCCTTCTTAGTTGCGGCAATAGCTGCCAAGATGTCATCATCAATCTTACTTTTGGAACGTGAAACCCCTGCCACTGCAAATGTTGCTACTGCTGTCTTCGCAGCCTCGTCTGCGAGACAGTTGCCAACAGCGTGAACTCCCATGCGCTGATGACCCAGAGTATGAATTACAAAAACGAGCGGGAGACGTTCTTTAAGCTCCGCCACTCAAACCCAGATTATTTTATGTTTTATTGTGCGACCTTTGGAGTCACGATAATCATTTTGAGTCCAAAAGGGTAGATTGTCATTGAAAGACTATACACCATAGCTTTCCAAACTTTTCATGTTGGTGACACACCCTTTTGTGAAAAAGATTTCAGGGAAATGGTAACACGAGGAAGCTCAGCGAGCGAGCCCGAACCACCTATGGTGGGTTTGGGCCCCACACCCCATACACACACCCCACCCCACACACACACCCCCCACACACACACACACACAACCCCCCACAGACACAACCCCCCCACACACACAACACACACACACACCCCACACACAGAGACTTGAGGGGTTAAAGGGTACTAGTGAGGGAATCAGTGGCGGAGGTGGCCTTTCCCTCCATCTTTCTCCCTCCGACTGTCTCCCTCCCTCCCTCTCTGTCTCACTCCCTCTCTGTCTCAATCCCTCTCTGTCTCACTCCTTCTCTGTCTCCCTCCCTCTCTGTCTTCCTTCCTCTGTCTCACTCCCTCTCCCTCCCTCTCTCTCTGTCTCAATCCCTCTCTGTCTCACTCCTTCTCTGTCTCCCTCCCTCTCTGTCTTCCTTCCTCTGTCTCACTCCGTCTCCCTCCCTCTCTCAATCCTTCTCTGTCTCCCTTCCTCTCTGTCTTCCTCCCTCTGTCTCACTCCCTCTCCCTCCGACTGTCTCCCTCCCTCTGGCTCCCTCCCTCCCTCCCTCTCTGTCTCACTCCCTCTCTGTCTCACTCCCTCTGTCTCCCTCCCTCTCTGTCTCACTCCCTCTCTGCTAACTGGGCGGTACAGTCACCTAATGTCTGTGTATGCACGACATCAGACTTGAATTCACCATCCACCATCGTACCAACCACAATTGCGCAGGCCGAAGAAAACGCGTGTCTATAAGTTGTAGCCACTTACGCACTTCCATCAGTGTAAATGATACAACAAAAATCCTCAAGTGGGCGCATAGTCAGAGGAGCAGGATGAACAAATTCATACTGCAAAAATTCTTGAGTCTGCAAAGAGGAATCGAAAATGAACGTTACACCCGGGGATGTCAAGGATGTAGCCCATTGTATCCACCGAAGGTACAGAGCCTTGGAATTTGGTACACTGTCCTTTGTCACTGCCTACAAAGCAGGATACGGAGTAACAACCACAATGCATTTTCCCTGCGACAGTGCACGTTCCTTAAGAATCGCCATTTGCACTGCTGTCAAAACTTTTATCACAGTGGAAAACCGCAACTCGGCCGAAGTGTACAGGTGTGACTTGTAAGCAATAGGAACTGTGTCTCCCTCATTAAAAGTGAGGTACGTGAAACCCACTGCCCCTGGTACGATTCTTATTACCAGGTTTGTGTGGTTATCACAAGTCGACTAGAACTTAGATTCAAGTACGTCAGCCTGAAAAGATTACAAGATGGCTGAATGTTCTGGCAGACAGCACGATTTGGAAAAAGTAGGTTGTATCGTTGCATAGAGTGACTTGATACGCTGGGCATATTCCGTAATGTATGTACGTCTGAAATTCAAAAAGCCCAGTAAAGATTATAGCTTTTTCAGCGTTGTAGGAGCGCGCAATAGTGCACATTTCTCCAAGAAGTGAGGAGCCAAGCCTCTACCTTCATTGTTGAGCTTGTAGCCCAGAAACAACACTGTGTAATCTGCAATATGTGATTTCGCAAAGTTGAATTTATAGCCAAAGTCCACAAAACTGCAAATTATGCGGTCAACACGGCACAGATGTGGCCATAATTCGTCGTCTGTGAGATAAATGAGATACGAACATGCATCTGCGTCGAGCCTCTCAAGCAGAGAGACTATTTGGGTGTCAAAAACGCTTGGACTGTTCTCGTAGCCCATGGCCAATCGAAGGAACTGGCGTTGCTTGACACCACAGGTAAAACTTGTCCATTGACTACTAAGGGGGGACAAGTTATGGGCAAAAAAGCCTTTGGAAATGTCAAGTGCTGTTTTGAACCTTTTACGCACAAGACTATCCACGAGAGCAGAACTGTGAGTATTCTGCACCGCACATGTACGACAATGCGAGTTCAAGTGGAGGTAATCCAATACCAAACGGTACGAGCCACTCGGCTTGGTCACAGTAAAAAGTGAGTTCTTCATCGGAGACACAGACGTTTCAATTACACCTTGATATTCCAATTGTTCAAGGATTTCGGCCACAGAAGCTTTCGCCTCACGCCCTATGGGGTATTGGGGTTGTGGCTGTGGCATGAACCGCAAAGGGATATCATGTTGAGTGGAAAATTTGTCCCATCCACAGTGAGTACGGTACAACGCCAGCGCACGCGCCTTAGCCCAATTTTCTGCAAATTGCCTGCTCCTTCGGCACAGTGTGTGCGAAAGCGGGGAGGATCACCTCCTCCCCTTGTGGAGCGGCCAAGACAAAAGGTGGGGGCTAGTCAACCTCCGCCAACAAAATATCATATTTTTGGGGGGAAAATCTATGTCACCTTCAATTACAAGGACAATTTCATAAAGTCTTTCAGGGGGAGCCACTCTAGTGTCAGCTGTTTCAACTACAACAAAGGTGTCAGTCGCTGTCACCTTCAGTAGTGGACGCAGCGCTCGAATGATGGCAATCTCCGCCGCGCTGTCCAGCAGGGTCAGAGCCCATGTCAGATTCCAAAGCTGCATTCTCACTATCTGTGGCATATCTCGCTGTTACAGCAGCAACCTTCTTCTTTTGAAACTGGGGTCTTTGACTCAGTGACTCATCCTGCTTGCCTTTTCCGTCAGCCTTACAAGGCTGCTCACGGCTCTGTTGGGCACCTTGACCTCTGCCGCCGCCTCCTCCACCGGTGGTAGTTACCGATGTATCCTGCAAAGAGCGAGGAGAACGTTGTTCAGGAACCTGGAACCTATCAGGCGACTTCATAGTACTGCGTTGCGCAAATCATATTTACGCTCAACAGGTGCAGGCGTAGGCGAAGCGGGACGGGAACCCTGTTTCTGCTGCTGCTCCTTCCCCTGTTTTTTGTTCTTACTCCAATTTTGCTTCTGTACCTTCGGGCAGTCATCTTTATCAGACAACCCTTGCTGAGTTTGCTGTTGCTTTTCTTTTTTTGCGAAAGGCTTAACACCCAAACTATTACGGCCCACGGTCTTATATGCCTACGTAATAATTTCCGGCAACTGACGGGGTTTATCGCGTCGGGGACCTCGCGAAGAGCATTAGAGACCTGGAAAATTACAGCATCCCCCTTGACATGTAAATTAGCAAGGACGAGATCACGTACCATATCAAACGCTCCCACGAGGCGCAATCCCAACTCCACTTCTACCTCTGGTCTGTGCTCATCCTTAACATGCTTTATCACAGTGGGCAAAACAGTCATTGACGGGGTGCCAAAGCACATAGTATAGACCGCCGCAAAAATCACCCCCCAAGCTGTACACTCAGTTACGTCAAGCACTAAGTCTTTTTGCAAACTCACGGTGAGAATCCTGTGTTTCTCAACAGCCAAAAAGTCATTTCTTCCTTATCCTGGGGACGCTTGCCCATGACCGCATTAACCATGACTGGACTAAGTTTGAGTCCGCCACTGCCAACTAGATGTGCCGCCTGGGAGGTTGCGAGCAATGTAGTGAACCAGACCACTAATAACTGCTACCGATGAGGCATATAGGGGTCGCAGTTGCTGAGCTGTCATAGCACCTGCCTGAGGCTGGGGGTTGTAAGCAGCTAACACAGGCCAAGTAACGCCTGGAATGGACAACGGTCCCTGTCTGACCTCTGTAAAAACGTGTAGGAGGGCGCCATTAAACCAAACGGCATGCTGCCAAACAGAAATCGGAACCTCTACTGTCCGATATGGAGCGTACACTGTAGGAGCATCAGCGGGGGTATACGAGTGAAAACACCAGAAATAGCATCCACCGCGGGAAATGGATGCATGAGTAATACAACTCAACTGGTACGCCACGTCAGCAGAGACTACAAAAACCACAGTCTGTCCCTCTAGAAAAACTAGGTATTCCTGCACAGCTACACAACTGTGTGCCGGGATATCAACCGCAGCCATATCGAAACAGTAATAGAGAAGTACAATACAATACTATAACGCACAACTGGGTAGTAATTCAAAGAAGAAACCTTTGAGAAATATCAAGCTTGAAACAACTTATGTAAATATAGGTAGGTTTTATATCCGTCACTACCGTCAACCGGAAACGATAGTGAGGGGGTTGTAGACTGATATAAGCACTACTCAAGTGTCTCACAATAAGCCCACACTCGTTGGCGATGCCATGTTACAGGGATTCTGCGCAAACACAGAACTGTGCACAGAGACTTAGGACCTCAGTGAATTAGGGTGTCCCAAAATTCACCTTAGTACCCAAAATCCCCTACCAGACTAGCAATCAGTGTCACATTAGCTCTTCGTC